>NC_132781.1:144647039-144947039 GCF_048418805.1 Vulpes vulpes
TCTTTTTTTTTTTTTTAAGATTTTATTTATTCATGAGAGACACACACACAGAGAGAGAGAGTGTGAGAGGCATAGACACAGGCAGAGGGAGAAAGCAGGCTCCATGCAGGGAGTCTGACATGGAACTTGGGACTCGATCCCGGGACTCCAGGATCACACCCTGGGCGGAAGGCGGCACTAGACTGCTGAGCCACCCAGGGATCCCTCAGCTTTGGTCTTAAAGCTTCAGTGTGTTGAAGAGAAAATTCGATCAGAGACCTTTAAGGGATGTGACACCAAATGATAAAAATAAGCATTCTCTTAACCATTTGCAGTTAATAGAAAAAGGGAAGAAAAAAGTAGCCGCTGTCTTGGTTTACATGTTGGGCCAAATAATACTAAGTTTGACGGATGATCGTATGCAGATCTGGAATTGTCCTGGACTTCTGCACCTCCCAGATTTAACCTGCCCCTGAGTGACTACTCAATCAGTTACTGTGTCTTGAATATAGATTTCCATAAGTTGGCTATATGATTTTTCTTGTGTTTATGTATAACAGCAGTGTCTAGTCCACGTGATTAAACACATCGTAAATCGCTAAATCTTAGAGCCTCTTTAGAATTTCTTCGATCTGTTATTTTCTGCCTGTTTTTAATTGCCTGTGACGTAATATACAACTGTCTAATGTTTTCTTTTCCCAAGTTCTAGAAGCCACTCTCTACATAGGAGTTAAGAAATTTAAGCAATACAGAAATGAACAAAAAAGGGGGGGGGCAAGAAGTTTCTTTACCCTAGTCCCTCATACAGTCTCTCTCTCTCTCTCTCTCTCTCTAGAGGTGACCAGTTTTTTTTTTTTTAATTGTTTTTTATTTATAAAGTGGTTCATGAACATACTTTTTAAAAGTCAGGAGTACTTCAAGGCTTTTAACACAAAAGCAGTCTCCTGCCCCAGCCTAGAGTTTTACTTCCCAAACTCTTTAGTTTTCTTTTTGGATATTTGTCTCCTTTTTAAAATGTAGGATTATGTTGGTATTTCCTGATTTATCAGTTTGCATGTTTTACTGATGTGTTACAAAAGATGAGCATTCTAATACTGCTTCCTGCCCCCAATTTCTCTTCCTCCATTCTCCCAGTAGAGGTATATCATAGCTGTTGAGTAAATCAGTATTTGGTATTTACTTGTTATTCACTAGTGACAAGTATAATAAATACACATCTGATCTTGATCCTTTGTTAATTGCTTTCATTGCTTTGGTTATCCTGTGTGAGTTCTTCCCAAACTGACAGATTTGAAAAACCCATCTGATTTCTGTTTTTCACGTGACAAAACAGTTTCCCCTTTTCTTGGGACATCCATCTTGTAGCCCTCCATGCCTTCCTGTTCCAGTCTAGATTAGTTGTTCTCTAGGCCTTCTGGGACCCTCCTTTCCCTCTTTCTTAGATACTGTGTCTTCTTGATTTATTCCCTTGTTCTGGTGGAATCTTAAATCTAGGAACTACCTAAGAAAGCATTCATAGGAAGTAGATTTTTGTAAGTCCTTACATGATTGAACATCTTCATTCTACCCCCATACGGTGTCCTCAGGTAGATTGATGGTTTGGCTCAGCGTGGAATTCCAGATTGAAAATTACTGTCTCCTAGAATTCCTTTTTTTTTTTTTTTTTTTTTGTCTCCTAGAATTCTGAAAGCATCTTGTTCTCTAATCGCTCTTGTTTTATTAGCACCCTGTTCTTGTTTTTCTCTGGAATTACTAATTGATGGGTTTTTACTTTTTTTTTCTCTTTTGCTCCTTGCCTTGTCTCTATTTTCCCTCACATTGTTCAGTTACTTGGTCTCCTCTTTTATGTTAACAGCATCCCTTAGTTACTTATTGAGCCTTCCTGGTATGCCTGTATTTCAATGTGCAGCACAAAAGCCTGATGGAATACTTTGTATCTAGACAGTTTGTCAGTGGTAGAGTCACTAACCAGAGACCTGATCATTTTGATGCAGGACACCCAAATGTCTGTTCTTCAGAGAAAAAAAGTCCCTCCTGGAATAAGGGTTTTTCCTGTGTTTCGGGAGCCATCTGGTGAAAGAGACTGAAGGTCTCAGGGCTCTGCCTTCAGTCCAGTATCTCTCCTCATCTTGATCTGTGTCCCATCTGGAGACTCTGGTTCCTGACGGCTCCAGGTTTCTGGGGTTTAAACCCTTCTCCTAGGAGCCTGTTTCCGCATGGAGGAGGTGGCTCGCCGTCTGTGATCTGCACAC
Organism: Vulpes vulpes; assembly: GCF_048418805.1. Lineage (NCBI taxonomy): Eukaryota > Metazoa > Chordata > Mammalia > Carnivora > Canidae > Vulpes > Vulpes vulpes. Next base: position 144,649,271 of record NC_132781.1, read on the forward strand.
TCCTACACTTGCCTCTTGTTTCCCAGGTGTGTGGGCGTCTTTTATCCCCGTCATCTCTTCTGTACTTTGTCCACCCCATCTAACTGGAAGTTGAGATCACCTCTTTAAACTGCTTGTGATTTTAGTTCTGGCACCATAATACCAGCTGATATGCAGGTGTTCTTCATTTCTTTTTTTTTTTTTTTAATTTTTTTTTTTTAAGATTTTATTTATTTATTCATGAGAGACCAGAGAGAGAGAGAGGCAGAGGGAGAAGCAGGCTCCACTCAGGGAGCCCGATGTGGGACTCGATCCCAGGACTCCAGGATCACACCCCAGGCTGAAGACAGGTGCTAAACCGCTAAGCCACCAGGGCTGCCCTGTTCTTCATTTCTTTATCATTTACCTTATCTTTTTTATTAACTACATAGTATTTGGTTATATTGATATATTTTATTTAATAGTACATCTAAGTGTTACAAATAAAGCTGCAGTGAGCCTCAGGGACACAAATCTCTTATACTTTTGTAAGGATATCTTCAGGATAAGTTCCTGGAATTCTCCCATACTGTTCCAGTTATTCTGCTCTTTCTTGACTATGACCCTAAATGTCATTAGCCTTCATTATATTTTGATTCCATTGTAAATTAAGATGCTTTTGCATTCATGATCTTATTTGGACATAACTCCCTGCAGAATAGGGCAGTTAGGTTAGTTTCCATTTTATAAAAGGCAAAATGGAAACTCACAGAAGTGAAGTGGATTTGCCCAAGATCCCATTTCCCAATGACTTGGGGACCAGGGAACATTATCTAGGGTGTCCTTGGTTCTGTAGAGGATATTTGGGTCATCCCTTTTTTGCAGGTCGGACTGGGGATGGGGAGAGGGCACTCTTTTGTTAGTGTTGTCTAGGTAAAGACTTCAGAAGGACACTCCTCTCTGAGCTATGTTCTGGATCTCCAGGGAGTTTTAGGAACAGCAGTTACCTGTGGTCTCTTGGGGAGAATCAGCTATATGACACCCATGGACCTGGGAGGGGCTGGGGGTTATGTGGTTCTGAGGCACTGGTGATGCTTCTGTCAGTTCCATGTGGCAGGAAGGAGGAAGGAGATGCAAGGAAAAGACAAAGCATGCCCTTTCCTTTTTAAAGCATTTTCTGGAATGCATACGTAACTTCTGCTTACATTTCATCAGCCAGAACTTAATTAGCCACATGGCCACCGTAGCTGCTAAGGAGGCTGGGAAATTCTCTTATTTGGGGAAAGGGGTGGGGGCCTTGTACCCTAATAAAAATCAAGAATCTGGTACTTGCAGAAGATAAAGATCTGAGGAAGCACGCACACATAAAATGTAAAACCCTATGATTTTTCAAAAGTGAGTTAAGTCCAGATTTTCTTCTCTTGAGTAGGGAAGGTCCTGTTTATATTAGTTTTAAATGCCCAAATAGATAGGATCAATGGCATTTCTCTATGTAGAGTGGTAGCATTTAATACCAGCCAGAGCATTACAGGTACAATATCCCTTTGTCTCAGTCAGGCCATAATTTAGACCATATCACTATGGAAGTGTGTTGGCCTCTTTCTTTTTCCACTGAGCATTCAAATTGCCGAGTGATTTGCAAAGAATTTGTGTACTGGCATAATTCTTGTTATGTATAACATCACCCTCTCCTGAAGATCCAGCTTTATACATTTTCAAGTTACTTATTTCCACATCATATAACAAATAAAATAACAGCTGATTAAAAATGCTCATAAAAAAAAATAAAGAGAGATGCCTGGGTGGCTGAGCAGTTTAGTCCCTACCTTTGGCCTAGGGCACGATCCTGGAGTCCTGGAATCGAGTCCCACATCAGGCTCCCTGCATAGAGCCTGCTTCTCTCTCTGCCTATATCTCTGCCTGTGTGTGTGTGTGTCTCTCTCATAATTAAAAAAAAAAAAAAATGTTCATATCATTTGGTCTAGTAATATAGGTGTGAGAGGATGGTGAAATAAAACTGAGGGGCAATAACTAAAATTTTGTGTTGGCCATTACATAAATAACATTGATGATTTATAAAAATTACAGAAGTATTTACAAAATCACTTTAAGTGAAATAACCATACACACACACATACACATAATTACTAAAAAAACTACACACACACTGCACAGAACACACATTACATGTGGGGTCTATGTTGACTGCTTTTTGTATGTTATCTCCCCTTACCCTTTTTTTTTTTTAATATTTTATTTATTTATTCATGAGAGACACACAGAGAGAGAGAGAGGTGCAGAGACACAGGCAGAGGGAGAAGCGGGCTCCATGCAGGGAGCCTGACATGGGACTTGATCCCGGGTCTCCAGGATCACACCTTGGGCTGCAGGGGGCGCTAAACCCCTGCGCCACAGGGGCTGCCCATCTCCCCTTACCCTTTACCAGAATTGTATGAAGCTGGTATTATCATCTCTTTTTTTGTTTTAATTGTGGTAAAATACACAGCATAAGCTTTACCATCTTAACTATTTTTAAGCATCCAGTTCAGTAGTGTTAAGTATACTTACATCGTTGTATCAATTTCCAGAATCTTTTCATGCCCATTAAACAACTCCCCATCCCCCCCAACACACACACCCCCTCTAACTCCTGTTAACCACCTGTCTGTTTTCTGTCTCTCACCAATTGAGTACTCAAGGTGTCTCATAGAAGTGGAATCACATGGTATTTGTCTTTTTGTGACTGGCGCGTTTCACTTAGCATACTGACTTGGAGGTTCATCTGTATTGTGGCACGTGTTAGAATTTCCCTCTTTCTAGGGCTGAATAATACTGCAAGGTATGAATATTGCGTTGTATGGATATAGCACATTTTGTCTATCAATTCATCCATCAATAGGCATTTGGTTTGCTTCTACTTCTTGGCTGTTAGATATAATGCTACTGTTAACATGAGTATATAAGTATCTCTTCAAGAACCTGCTTTCAGTTCTTTTGAGTATATATCGAAGAGTAGAAGTGCCAGATCATACTGTCTTCTCTTTTACAGATGAAGAAAACTAAGGCTCAGAGAGGTTAGTAACTTGCTCAAAGTCACACAGTCAGTGCCAGGCCTTAAATCCTGCCTTCAAGAGGTCTTTAGTGTAAAAGAGGTTTTAGAATGGATACCACCCTTGACCCCTTTGCGTAGTACATGGAAAGTTGAAATCAGGGCCTTAAGAGAGGCAGAGCTCTAGCTCCAAGGCTCCAGAGAGGGCCTGGGATTGGGTGGGGGGAATCACAAAAGACTTTGCTCAGGAGGCTGCGTTTGAATTGGTCTTTAGAAGTCAGAACATAGTGATGTCACCTCATGTTCAAGCAATGTGGGAAGAGCTGCATACTCTGAGCTATATTTGTAATATAGATACATTCTTTTCATCTTGTACGATTAAACGTAAAGGATCCTGTGTGTAAAACCATGAGTATTGTACTTTATTGGCTACTGCAGGGATTTTCAAAGGTAATCTGACGACCCAGTTTTCACCTACGTACTGATTTAGAAGCTGGTGCCTGAAGAGAATGCCACAGTGCCGCAAAGAGATTCGGAGGTTAGGACACCACACGCCAGCAAAGGACTGAGAACGGTAGCATGGAGCTGGACGAGTGTGAGGGTGTGTATAGGGAACATAAAGGAGTTTTCTTTTTAAGCATAGAATAAAGAAAGGGGGGTATAGGATGAGACCTGAACGGCAGGTGAGGTGTCAGAGGAAGGAGTTTGAACTTGAATATGTCGGCCCTAAGCAATCAGAGACTTTGTTGAGTGGAAGAATGATAAAAGTTGAGCCTTAGTAATGTTAATCTGTTAGCAGCATCCCACAGCTATTGAAGAGCAGAGGCTGGATATAAGGAGAACTACCTAGAAGGTTTTCCAATGAAAGAACTCAGATTGGAGCTCTAAATTCCTTTATTGAAACTCAGACCTGTACTCCTGAATAACATAATCCTCACCCAGATTCTAAACAGCTTTGCAAGTCAGCTTCATTAGGTTAAGATGCTCAGAGGTTAGGCTAGTTCCTTTGCTAGAGGTCTTATCAGGATAAAATGAGAGATGTTTTTTAAATTTTAAATCATAAGCATTAACATACAGGATATTATTTATAAAGCTGAGGTTAAATAAAACTTCTAATGAAAATTTTAAACTATTAACATACAATAAATCCTAATATGCACCTATTTTATTAAAGCACTACACTAGATCCCAAGGGGGATCCATACTCATAAAACTAACATTTGAATGTGTACTGTATGCCAGTTCGTTTACTGTCTTAGGTCTTACAGACAGCTCTATGGGATAAGTACTGTTAGTATCTCGTGTTGCTGAGCTGAGGCATAGAGGATGAGATAGCTCGTAACTAGAGAGAGGAAATGAATGACTGTAATTAAGCAAAACAAAAATTCTGTCAAAACAATTCATCGATTTGTTTGGTAGACATCTTCCACATCTAGGGTCTCATGACAGAAAATCCTCCCATTCTGGTTTTCCTCTGAGGTCATCTTTTTGTTTTGTGTGTATGTATGTTTTAAGTTTATTGTTTTTAGTAATCTCTACACCCAGCGTGGGGCTTGAACTCATATCCCCAAGATCGAGAGTCACATGCTCTACTAACTGAGCCAGCCAGGCACCCCTAAAGTTATTTTTTTAGTAATCTCTACACCCAGTGTAGGGCTCGAGCCCATGACCCCAAGATCAGGTATCAGTGCTCTTCCAAATGAGGCAGCCAGTGCCCCTCCAGAAAGAAGGACTCTAAACACATGAGAGTAGTGTTGCTCCTCTGAGGGAAAGGCTACTTATTCATTAATTTATTCAGCAATTGTTTACCAGACACGTCTTGTATGCCAGACTGTGTTCTAGACTCAAATGATGAAGGCTAATAGAATACAGTTCCTGCCCTATGGGAGGATCTCAGAGTTGAGTTGGAGAATCAGATGTGAAAGGATAGACAAACTTCATGGCCTGGTAAGTTCTAGCAGAGGTATGAATGAAGTGTTCTGGGAGTCCTGAGGAAAGTATTTCTCATTTTGCCTGGAGGAGCTGGGGAAGGCGCACAGAAGACCTAATGCCTAAATTGTGCAACAGATGCTATTTTCAATAGGGCCTAGATGAGGTGCCACCTCAAAGTAGTAAGACTGATTTTTTAATTACATTCTAAAAATCACTTGTTGCAGGGAAATTCTAGAATTGTTTTGCACATTGGAAGCACTACTTGAATATAGAGATCTTTGTATCTAGATCTAGATCTCCTTCCAAAGTAGCCAACCTAAAGGACAGTACTTATAGCTAAGGACTTTAGCTATTGATTTGCATGCTTTTACATTCCTATTTCATGATGTCTCCTGTAATTAATTAATTCTGCAAGGATTATGTGTGATGTTGAGCTTGGGGGTACAGAGCTGAAAATGACATGGGACCCTGCCCATGAGGAACTCCAGTGAAAGGGGCAAATGTATAATAATTTATAATATAGTGCAATGAGTATTATAATACTCATAATATGAGTAGAGATTAATTTCAAAAGTATCATTCACAGACTAATAACTTGCCATTGAGTTGTGAATAAAGAGTCTGAAATTAAGTCCAGTTGGGATGCCTGCTGGCTCAGTAGTTGAGCATCTGCCTTTGGCTCAGGGTGTGATCCTAGAGTCCCAGGATCAAGTCTCACATCAGGCTCCCTGCATGGAGCCTGCTTCTCCCTCTGCCTGTGTCTCTGCTTCTCTCTCTCTCTCTCTCTCTCTCTCTCTCTGTGTCTCTCATAAATAAATAAATAAAATCTTAAAAAAAAAAAAATTAAGTCCAGTGTGTTTGTAGTTAACAGAAATAGCCACCATTCTCTCCTGCCTGGACCTTCTTGTGCACTGAGTATTTCCTCTGCCTGGAATGCTCTTTCCACCCACCTACCTCCACCCCCAGCCTGGCTAAAATCTATCCTTCAGATCTCAGCTCAGATGTTACTTCCTCATAGAAGCCTTCCCACATTTGTCCAGTCTAAATTAGATTCACCCAACAGTTATTCTCCCCATGAAATCTGTTTGGGTTTTTTTTAATGAGTTGTTTAATGTGTGTCTCTGTTGTTACACTCTCCGCTGCCTAAGGGCAGGGCTGTGTGTGTTTTATCCAACAGTGTGTATCCACACAGTAGAACTTCATTTATTTGTTGAATGCATGAATGAATGTGTGGACACGATGAGTAAGTACTTCACTGAAATTTCACATATGCTGTCCTATTTCATTCTCAAAGCAATCTTCTGAGGTATGTATTGTATGTACTTTATTTTTTTAAAAAGATTTTGTTTTTTTTGAGAGAGAGAGAGCACAATGGGGGAGGGGTGGAGAGAAAAGCAGAATCCTCACTGAGCAGAGAGCCTGAAGTGGGACTGGGCTCTATCCCAGGACCCTGAGATCATAACCTGAACCAAAGGCAGACAGCTTGACTGGCTGAGCCACCCAGGTGCTCCTATTGTGTATTTTGAAGATAAGAAAATTAGTCCCCCCAAAATTAAATAGTTTATGATCTGATACCTAATAAGTGGCAAAGCCAGAGTCTGAGCCTATTTATAAACTGTAACTGTAAATACTTCTTCCTTAGCTACCTGAAGTTAAATGACTCTAGTGGTTTTTTTTCGTTTTCTATAAGTAGTTGGCAAAATGCACTATTGAGCATAAGTGTTGGCTTGGTTTTACATATTTGTGTGACTTTAGTAAGGGGCATTTACAGTAAGATTCTATACTATACTAAATCATGAAGAAAATTAGAAGGTTGAAATCAGAATTTAAGTGGAGAGAAAACTGTAGAGATCAAAGCCTCTTGTTTTGTAGGTGAAACTGAGAGTGAGTGGGGTGTAACGTTCAAGGTCACATTCTGGTAAACTAGAAGCCAGATCTCCTAATTCCTAGTCTGGCAGTAACACATTACAGTATCTCCATTTGGTTTAGGGTGGTTTCCAATTATAGGTTTTTATATTCTCTTTTTTGGTTTCTAGCCCAGAAGGCTATATTCTCTTGTCATACTGAATAAAAAGTGGTTACTGTAGACCAGGCTGACAAGGTAAAGTTATCTGGTAGTACCTTTCTTTAGTACTTTTCAACTTTTCTATTACTTGACCTCATTACACCATCTCATTGACTTTCTAGGATAAGTAAAAATTAACAGTTAAATCTGTCTTGTGGATGATGAAGAGGCCTAATGAGGATAAATGAGTTCCCTAAGAGGGCCACAGTGTGTGTTAAGGATGAAGCTTAGGGTTAACATGAACCCAGACCATGGGTCAGCAAACTGTGGCCAATGCTGTCTGGTGTTATAAATAAAGTTTTATTGATACACACCCACACTGATTCATTTATGTATTGTCTATGGCTGCTTTCATGCCACAACAGCAAAGGTTAGTAGTTGTGATAGACTTTATGGACCACAAAACTAAATCACATACTATCTGGCCATTTACCAGAGAAGTTTGCCAACTCCTGCTCTAGGTTCCTGGCACTCTGGCCCTAGTTCTTTCCACCTAGGAGAGTACTTATTGCCTTCCAAGCTGTCCTCACTCCACAATTTACACTTAATAGGAAGGAATCTGTCTCATTGGTTGGGAGGGGGCTAGTCTTCCATTGAACAGATGGAAACCTGCCAGCCTACAAAAGATCCATGCCAGATTTTCTGGGCAAAAGATACAAAACTTCCAGAGTCAAAATTTACTGCTCCAGAATATGTCACAAAGCCATAACAAACAGACACCAATCAACTTGATGGTAACTGAGATCAAGTGCATGATGTGTACAGTTTATGGCATTTTTCTCTGGAGCCTTTATATATATATTTTTTAAGATCTTATTTATTCATGAGAGACATAGAGAGGCAGAGACACAGGCAGAAGGAGAAGCAGGCTCCATGCAGGGAGCCCGACATGGGACTTGATCCCAGGTCTCCAGGATCATGCTCTGGGCCAAAGGCAGCACTAAACTGCTGAGCCACCTCGGCTGCCCATCTCTGGAGCCTTTAAACCAACCATATATTCTGTATTAGATGCTTTGGACCTAAAAAGAAAAGCTCTGTATCAGTGATACTCAAAGTGTGATTTCTGTAGCAGCAACACCCATGTGACCTGGAAACTTGTTAGTAATAAAAACTCATAGGCTCAACTTAAAACATACTGGCCAAGTAATTCTGGAGACGGCGAAGATATTAATGTTTTAACAAGATCTTTAGGTGATTCTGATGCACACTGAAGCTTGAAAACCATAATGAGAACTCAGAATTTACACTTCTAGGAATTTCCCAGCTGATGGTGCTGGTCAAGGAGCACACTTGGAGAACCACCACTCTAGATATTAGAACAATAAATTAGACATAAGCCAAGAAAACCGTTTTGGAATTGACAAGATCCTATTGAGAATCTTGATTCTCAGAAGCATAAAATAGACGTATCTGGACAGTTTTAGTACAAAGTTAATTTTTAAAAAAATGATAAAACTACCTGGATACCAACCATCCAGCTTTAGCAGATCTTAACATTGTACCTTTTGTTTGATTTTTTTTTTTAAGAAATCAGTATAGATCCAGATGAAGCCTTTTATGTATTCTTCCAGAATCCCATTCCTGTCTTGCCCTAGAGCAAACCATTATCATGAGTTTCATGCATACTTGTTTCTGTAATTTTACTACTTCTACATAGATCTCTAAATAATATAGGCTTACACATTTTCAAACTACAAAACTGATTAACAGTGATTCTCAGTTCAGAAATAATGTTTCTGAACGCTATACATTTTGATACAATGTAACTTTAGTTTATTAATTTTACCTGCTGTGTAAATATTCATAATTTATTAATCCATTTTCCTCTTAGTAGACATTGGTTCATAATTTTTTTACTATTTCAGAGTGTGGCAGTAAATATTTTTGTACCCATCTTTCAGGTATACTCTGTGAGAGGAAGTTTCTATAGGGTGTGTGCCTAGGAGTAGAATAGCTGAGAAGTAGGGTAAAGGCATTGTCAGCTTTACTAGAAATTGTTAATTGTTCTTCTACTGGTTATACCTATTAATTCACCCATCCACAAGGTATGAGAGCCCAGTTTCTCTACATTTTCATCAAAACTTGACATTTTTAGGCATTTTAATTTTTGCTGGAGAGATAGGGAATGCCTTTTAGTTTTTAAATTTATAATTCCCAGAGTTCTAGGGAGCTTGAGCTAGTTTTCATGGTTTTTGATATTTCAGGTTTCTTGTGGGAATTACCTGTATATATCTTTTTTTTTTTTTACCTTTAAAAAGGATTTTACCCATTTTTTTACCCGTTTTCCTTTTTACCTTAATTTTACCTAAATAAATTCTTTTTATGTAATTTTTGCTAATACTTTATATGAATTTTTGTGTTTCAAACACTTTATCTCCGTCAATAGCTAGTCTTTTGGCTTTTCTTATGGGTAAGAAAATCTTTCCCTACCCTTGAGTCATAAAGAGTCCTTATATTTATCTGAAGTTCTAAAGCTTTGCTTTCTATATTTAAGTCTTTAATCTATCTAGAATTTCTTTTTGTACATGATACGAGGTAGAGATATAATTCTACTTTCTTTTTCATACAGATAACCAGTTGTTCTAGCACTGTCCCTTTGTCATCGATTTATAATGCCACCTCTGATATAACAAGACTTTCAATGTGCACGAGTCTTTCTGGATTCTGTGATCTATTCTGTTGATCTGATTGTCTCTGTGTTGGATCCACATTGTCTTAATTATTATGACTATATACAAATACTATCTGATCAGACACATTGTGATTTTTTTCAAAACTGGATTATTCTTGATGATTCTTCAAGATACATTATGTGGTTGGCTTGTCAAATTTCATGAAAAATTCTGTCTTACAATTTTCACTGAAATTACATTTTACTTATAGATTCTATATTTGGGAGAGAATTGTCTTTCAATTCATGAACATGGTATATCTCCTTTATTCTAGTTTTCCACAGTGACCTTTCGATAATGTTTCATAATTTTTCCTAAAGGGTGTTGGGCATATTTAATTAGATTTATTCCTAGGTATATTATCTTGCTTTTGTGAATGTATCGTTTTTCTAATTGGTTTATTTCTGAGATAACAGAAGCACTACTTCTCCCTCTTCCTCCCCCCACTCTTTATGAACTGTTATTCTCTCCTTTTCCAGTAGAGGGCAGTAAAATACATTAAGATTCCATTATTAAGAATCTATTTTCTTCTGAGTGAGGTGTTTTTTGATTTGGGGGTTTTTTCAATGAAATGAGTATTATTTGTTTTAAAGGTTTTAATTCTGAAGTATTTCTAAATTATTTCTCTTTGTTCCATTTAGGAGGATAAAAAGAAGCGAGATCGGGACCGTGTGGAGAATGAGGCAGAAAAAGACCTCCAGTGCCCGGCTCCTGTAAGATTAGACTTGCCTCCTGAGAAGCCTCTCACAAGCTCTTTAGCCAAACAAGAAGGTCGGAATAATTCTGAATTAACTTCCCTGAATAAGGAGGCTGAAATTATTTTAAGGGTATTGTAGCCAAGGAAAGCGGGTTTTTAGCTTTTAAGTTAAATTTTAAAAGCTATTTAATTGAAATTTTTTTGGTTTTCTTTTTTCTGTCACTGCAAAAGAGCTTTAAATTAGCATCAGTTTTGAGATGATATTTTCAAACTTCAGTATATTTGTAAGAGAAATGAAATTTCTGTATGAGATATTTAATGATGTGTATGAGGTAACTCCTATAGAAAGAAAATAAACTAAACAATAACTTTCTAGAATCTTCCTTTTAAAAACACTCTTTCCCTTTCTCCTTTGCTTTAGAAGTAGAACAGACACCTCTTCAAGAAGCTTTGAATCAACTGATGAGACAATTACAGAGGTAAATGTTTTTTCCAACATTTTTATAACTTGGAAATTAAAATGGGAAATATAGGATCCAAACCACTTCTCTATTTTTGATTATTTAAAGCCACATTTTGTGGCCTAAATCCAAATGTACTTGATTTTAAAGTGGATGATAAATATTTTGCCTGGCAATAGAAAGTACTTTAAGAAGCTGACTTTTAAATGTTCTCTTTTGGTTTGTTTTAACTGGCAACTTGAAGAGTGTTACATAATACTCTTAATGGCAAATTTCTCTTTAAAGTAATTTCTGGTGTTAAATCTTTAAACCAGGGATAAACAATATAGATATTTTCACTTTGCTAATAGGTGAAAATACTTTCTATATATCTGTTCTTGTATATCTGCTTATTGTCTGTGAATATTTGTTAAGAATTAAGTCTGGGAGAAGAAACAAAGTAAATAGGATTTGTGGCCCTCTCTTACATGTATTATTTTGTTCTAAAAATTACAGTATCTAGATTAAACCAATGTTAAGTTCATAAAAGGGGAAAGAATAACTCCATCTTTATTAAAATACTTAGTTTTGATGGCTGTCTCTACTCAGAATTTGAATTTTTTAGCTCAAAGACATATTATTTGCAAAGGATTCATGGGTGGAGGGCATGCATTCTTATGTGAACTTTCTTCTCGCTGGGTTGTCCTGTGTCAACCCAAGAACACATTACAAATCATTTTTGTAAGTTAAAGCCTCTTGTACTCTCTGTATTCAGCACCTATTCAGCTTTGCAGTTAAGATGAGAAGTTAGTGGCCTCCCTCCCTTTTTGGTGTCACAGGATAATTGAAAAAATTACATCTCATGTCTTTGCACCTAAGTAAGTCATTCATTATTTATCCCCAAATATGAACAAGTAAGCAGCAAGAATTCCGACTCTATTAGAATGTGTGACTATAGAGTGTTTTGGCTCCTTTGAAGTTTTATTTTTTGTAACATAAGACCAGGGTATAGCTTAATGATGTGAACTTAAAAGAGATCCACTTAACAGGGTCTTTCTTAGTCCAAAGATATTGACATTTCTCAGAATGTTTTGGGAATTAGAACCCAGAGCCACATTTTTTTTAATGGTCTTTAGTGATTCATCATCCTTGAAGCTTAGCGCAAATGCTGATAAACTGTGTAGTTGATTAGGGCTCTGTTAAAGTGACTGATCCTGTGGGGGGTATAGATAATTTGCTCTGAAGAGGTCCTCTAGAGATGATCAGTGTTGTTATTCATAGTAACTACTATGGACAGACTGGGTAATTTTGCTTATTCTTTATTTTCTAGTCTCACCACCTAGGCATCCTGCTAAGAAAGAACAAGTAGCTGAGTTTAGATTCCAACTCTATCTTCTATCAGATTTATGACCTAGAACAAAAGATTTGACCTCTCAGCCCCAGGTCCCTCATCTCTAAGTGAGGCTACCACCACTTTGATGGCTTTTGTAAGGATTAGATATAAAATACATCGGTACCTGCCATTGGGCCTGCATGTGGTAAATACATTTTAAAAGTTGCTCCTATTACTGTTTTTTTAAACCATTTTTATTGGTATGATTATTTGGAGTAAGAAAAGTTGGGATGCCTGGGTGGTTAACTGGTTCAGCGTGTGCCTTTGGCTCAGGTCGTGATCCCAGAGTTCTGGGATCGAGCTTCTCTCTCTCCCTATCTCTCTGTGTCTCTCATGAATGAATAAATAAAATATTTTAAAGAAAGAAACTTTGGTATGCCAGATTTCCAGAGGAAAAAATTAATCTAATGACCTAATCCTATAGAGCAGTGGTTCTCAACCCTGTCAGTACTGGAATTATTGATGCCAAATACTCCAATGCCAGTACTCAACCCTACAAGTACCAGTGCCTGGACAAACCCTCCTTCCCAAGAGAATCCTGCTCTCCCCACAACTGGGATTTTTTTAAAGCTCCTCTCTGGATTCTCATGCACAGCCAGAATTGAGAGTGCTACAATAGAAGCACTGGTTCATAAGTTTGGGCCTCGTATGAGGACCTTCTTAATGCCAGGTTTTTGCGGACTCCACTATACACACTAGAAGTCAGATCCACTAATTAAGAAAATATAGATACTCACAAAGATGTAATAATTTTGTGGCCCACCAATAGTACATGCTTACAGTTACAAATCAGTATGGAAGATTGCAAATGTGCACTTATAGTTATTTTGTCTTCTCCCCTATGGTTGATAAAAATACACAGTGCTTATCCTCCAGAGGACAAGGCATTGGTCAGTCTTAGATCTTTTATTTTGTTGCATTTTTCTCTATGTAGTGCTAATAATAAAGATTTTAAAAGATTCTCTGTCTTAAGAGTACAACTAGTATGTAAAAGATCTTAACCTTGTTATTAGTTATGAGTTTTTAAAATCATTCCTTCAATTTGCAGTGAAGAGCATGTTAGCATACTACAAATTCTTTCCACACTGAAAGGTTTCCTCTGACTTCTGCTCCTGACCAGTAGATTTGTTTGTGTAGAAATAAAATTACATTTTTCATATCTTCACAGAAAAGACCCAAGTGCTTTCTTTTCATTTCCTGTGACTGATTTTATTGCTCCTGGCTACTCCATGATCATTAAGCATCCAATGGATTTTAGTACCATGAAAGAAAAGATTAAGAACAATGATTACCAGTCCATAGAAGAACTAAAGGTAACCAGAGTTATGTTGTGATTGGAAAATAGACTGACCTGTAATAGAAAGTAACATATCTATTCAATTGAGGGTAGAACTCTTGGATACTCTGTATACACAATCTTAGTAGAAATCTTCATGTCTGTCTAATATTAGGAAACTTTCTCATTGGCCTCTTAATTGGCAGGGAATTAAGTTTATTTTAAATCCAGAATGTTCGTATTTTCCTATGTGAGAAAACATTTTATTTTATTTTTTTTGTTTGTTTGTGAGAAAACATTTTTGAGCTCGGTGACAGAAAACCAGAAATACTAAGCCATCTGCTATCTTTTATTATTTTGGGGCATTTTAGAAAATTTTTGAATTTCATATATTCTACGATATACATTCTCAGCCTTTAAAATGAAAAAAATGTCTGATTTTTAATTTCAGACTAATACATATAAAATTGATACTTACATGAAAGTTGTAGCAGTAGTTTCTTTTTCTGTTCCTAGACAACTAAAGTGTAGCGTGTCTCTCTAGGAGAGGATAAGTTGGCTTGTCCAGAAATAGTAAACAGAAGTTTAATTACATGTTCTAGTTTGATGAAAGTCAGTTGCTTCCTGAACTCAATTTGACTATATTTGTTGAGCATATTTTCTTCAAAAGAGAAGAAAGAAATTAAAAACTTAAAAGTGAGGAAACCATAAGGCATAAGAGGATGATGTATGTGCCTGATGTTACCATGGAAGTTTCTCCATCTTTAAGTAGTTGTGCTATATGTTGATTTCAGCAGAGTACTTTTCATTTTGAGGAAGGAAAGGAATCATGTGTCTTTTAAAATTTTCTCTGTATCAAACTGCCCAAACTTAACTGGTTTAGATAATACTTGTTTTGCCTTTATTTTTTCTGCATCAACACTAGTATTCACCTGACCTATGTAAGTACTAGATCCTAATCAGTTACAGATTATCTTTTTACCTTTTTTTAAATCCGTGTTTATCGATCAGTTGAAATTTATGAATAAATCCAGCATTTAATTCTATCTTTATTATCTATTTGACTGCATAGATGACATTCTACTTACTCTGAAAAACCTGAATTACAATCTCTTGTATTCAGAGAAATGGAAACTTTCCCAACTTCTCATCTGGTGAAAATTAGGCTAGAAAAATTTATTTCAGCATATTTCTGACCTTCTTATTGCTTAATGGAAAAAAAAATTTCGCAGGTTTTTTGTTGTGTTTTTTTTTTTTGTGAATAGTTTTCCTCTGATCTTTCTCTTATGATGAAAGAGTAGAAATGTGCTCCCTAAGTGTTTTTGCACAAATGATTATTAAGATTTGTTGTATTTGAAATAAACTAATACTTCAACTTTTGGGGTTTTCAACATTTTCCTTTGGGGGAAAAATCAGTAGCCTGATGTAATATTAATTAGCTTATTAGACTATTCAGGTTTTTTATTATTACTTAAAAAGTATGCAGAAGGACATTTAGCTTCTTGAATAACCAAGTGCCATTACCCCCAAAGTCCAATAAAGCCTAGCACATGACAGTTAAGATTCATGGAATCTACAAATTGCCTTAACAGATCAGATCAGTGGAATAATCCAGTACTTTTGCCAGTTAGAGGCCCAGTGGTCACTTAGTATAAGTAATGGTTATCAGATATTCTCCTTTGCTGGCCTCTATTTCCCACAATTTATATTTAATAATTCTTAATGGAATGGAAGCTTTTCAGAAAATCTGTAGCAGTGGTCCTTAACCTGGGGTCCTCTGGCTGGAAGCCATGAATGATGAGCCTTTAAGGGGATGCTGCTAAAATGACATGAAAAATTCTATGTTCAACTTGGTGTGTGTATATATGCTTGAGGAGTGGATGTATGGTTTTCATCACATTCTGAAAGATCCAAGACTTAGCAAATTCTACTGATTAGAAACTTGGCTAAGGACTAAGGATCCACATGTACTTCATCCACTTTAAGTTTAATACCAACCTTCTTGTGACCCTTGAGTCTGTCTTCTCATATGTTTTCAGATAATACTAAATTTTCCCTTTTTTGTCTATTCTGAGCTGTCATCACTAGTTATTAAACAGGTTTGAATATTTATTACTAGTTATTAAGTAGGTTTTGGATATGGAGGAGGGGGGTTTGTTTATTTAGGGGGATTCTTTTTGAGTTTTTACCATTTTAACTCAGTAAGGCCTTGGCATAATCACTGCCACATTTATACAATGTAAAAAATAACCATGAAACTATGCAGTAGAATTGAGGTCTCCAGCACATGTAGGTACTTTGAAACTTAACCCAAAAGTGCAATTCTGATAATTTGGTTACTCCAGTTACATGTTTCGACTCTTTGAGGCTGTATGGTTTATTTCACGTTGGCATAATTTTCCACCATTCTGCAAATTATGTTTAGCTTATGATAGAATCCAAACACTTAAAATTAGTGTAACTGTTTTAGCGTTTTGGTCAGTTAATTTGAATTTCCTAAAAGATATTTTGATAATTTAGCCCTGTCACAGTTTTCATCAAGATTTGAAATTATTTAATTCATAAATGGAAACTTAAGATGTTTTAAAACTAGGAGTAATATTTTTTAATTACATGAATTCAGTTAAGATTATTCTTAGGGGCAGCTGGGTAGCTCAGTCAGTTGAATGTCCGTCTGACCCTTGATTGTGGCTCAGGTCATGATCCCGGAGATGTAAGATGGAGCCTCACGTCAGGCTGCACACAGGCTCCCTCTCCCCCTCCACCCCCCCGCCCACTCTCACTCTCTATTCTCTCTCTTAAAAAAAAAATTCTAAAATTATTCTGTTAAATAGAAGTATTTTCTTCCAATTTTTTTTGTGTGCGGTAATAGTGGAGAAATCCATTTAAAAATTTCATCTTGGGATCTAAAGGTTAATTATAAAATGTCTGCGGAATTTGAAAAGGAATGTAGCACAGTATTTAAATTAATTTAACAGTACTTGTTAGTCTTAAAACTTAGGAAATTGCTTTAATGTTGTTTAGTAAACTATGAAAAAAAGGTAGGGTTTTCAGTTGGTTTTATGTTTTATTTTTTCAAGGACATGTATGATTTCAGACAGGGACAGGAAGACTGTTTTGTTTTAAATGCATTTTTCTCCTTAATAATCTCTCTGCAGGATAACTTCAAACTAATGTGTACTAATGCTATGATTTACAACAAACCCGAGACGATTTATTATAAAGCTGCAAAGAAGCTATTACACTCAGGGATGAAAATTCTTAGCCAGGTAAAGGAAATTCTTTGTCATAAATAATAACTATTATAAAATCTATATGCCTCTGTTTTTTGGTTAGAGTGATGGAGATCTGTACAGTCCTAGTTTTATAGGCAGATTATATTAAAGTAGGGCATATTACATGAAAAAAGTTTTCATATAAAAATTAAAGCAGGAAATTCTCATTTGGAATTGATACAAATAAATATTGGCATTCACTACTAATTATTTATTTAAAAGTTGTTGAATTGGTAGTCACCAGATAGATATATATTTGCTGTGAAAGAAACATTACCCTGAATTCCAGGATAAGGTTGATGATTAGGTGAATTATGAGGCCTGTTAGGAGGAAAGCTCTCTACTTCCTTTGAGGGATGGAATCTGATGTTGTGGTGAAGCACAGGAACTCCTTCCAGTACAAAGAAAGAAAATTTTGGTGAGCAGTAAGTAACCTGCTCATTGACACCTCCCCACTGTCCACCAGAACTAGTACCATAGTAAGGTGACTGAGGTGGGAGGGACACGTGCAGAGACACCCAGACACTTCATCATCAAACTTCATGAGAGAGCACAGATGTGATAGTTTATTTAAAAGAGAACTAGTTTAGTGGCAGGAAAGGATACGTGCCATCTCAAAGCGACGGCTGATAAAAGGCCTGGAGGGGCAGTGGGATTGAGAAGCTTGCTGTGCACCTGCTGGCAGGAAAGCAGAGCTCACAAGATAAGTCGTGTCTTTTGAGGTTTTACTCATAGCTCTGAGTAGGATGGGAAATTAACTGAGTGAGATGATCCCTGGCATCTTACCATGGCAGGAAGTCGGAGTTCGAGTTTTAACTCTTTGCTCTAACTTTTGGACCTCAGGCAAGACATGAACCAATCTGGCCTTTGGTCTTCTCCAGTGTGGAAAAGAAGGTTTAAAGTGTGGTCTCCCAAGATAATTGCTAGCATTAAGGTGCCGACTCTCAGTAAGAGAGTAGGCAGGAGAATATGAAAAAGAGCAAGGCAGGAGAGGGATTTTACGAAGAAAAGACAAGTGAGTATAAGAATAAGAAAAATCAGAATGAAGAGCTTGGGCTCAGACTCAGGAGTTACAGGAGAGCAGGAATGAGTCCTGTGTGGATGCACATGGCTTTCCACTTGTTACAGTGGCCATCTGTATCACAGTTTTACATTTAAAGAATTGGTGTGCAGATGTCTGAGTGTGTGCTTGGCTCTAAACGATTCTCAGATCCATTTAACTGGAGAAAGAAAAACATTTGGATTGATGATTATTCTTGCACTCCTAATATTCAGGCAGCATCCGTTCCCACCCTTTCCTACAGACTTAAGAAACTGTAATGTAAGCCAGTTACCCATCTTTGGCAAAATCTACAAAGGAAAGGGGACTATAAAGTGTTTATCCCACTCTTTGCAGGAAGACTCAGAATGCAGAACCAAGCCATATTCCAGGCTTAAAAATCTGCAGATGCTTGTTACTACATTTGAAATAAAAGAGCATCCTGCAAAATGCAGTCTTTAGTCACTCCAAAATACGTACATTGGATTTTTAGGAGAGAATTGAATTTGCCATATCTCAAGTAAATTTATCAACTTTGATTTACCATTATTTTCTTTTCTTCAGATAATGTAGTTATTATAACATGCAAAAGATTCCAGTATCTCTTGAATTTTACTGGGGGTGGGATGGCTGGAAGCACAGAAAATAAACTTTCTTCTCCACTTTCCCTTTTCTCTCTCTGTTGTCTTCCTTTTTTTCAGATCTCTTCCTGTTGAGGAGCCCTACCCATCCTGTGTTATAGCTTCCTGTTGACTGTTCTCTCCACCCTAAATGGGAGGGATCCTTACAACAGTGATTTTTAAACGTTTAAATTTAGACCGTCTGAGTTAATTCTTCTAATAGCAGTGCTCCCAAGAGAGCCCAGCACACCCTTCCATGAACGGTGTCTTTTAAACGATCATTGGTTTTGAGCGTTCATTGTAAAGATTGTGGAGCAGTCATGTATGATTTTTTTCATTTACACACAAATATTGACTATTAGTAGACATTTTTATAAACCACGGACGTAGTTGAATAACTTTTTTTGATCTCTGAGATAAATTCTAGAACGCTGCATTATACTACAAACAAAGTAATACAAACTACTGTTGGCAGCATAGTGGCCTTAGAATCCAGGCTTAAGTCCTGGCTGTGCCCTCGAGACGCTAAGTGACCTTAGGCAGGCCTACTTAGGCGGCCTCAGTAGTCCTTACCTGATGGAGCCAGGCAGCCATGCCCAATGTGTGCGTAAGCACATGAGCGTTAGCTGTGGCAAAGAGTTAAACCCTTTCAATCATTTAATACTGTAAAGCTGAGGACTGATAAGTAGTATGCTAATTTGAAAACATCTTAATTAAAAAAAAAAAAAAAAGACTTTCAAAGTAAAATAAAACTCAGCTTTTTCCAATGATTCGTGTTGAAATTTAGAGAATTTCTCTAGTTCTTTTAATTTTGTGTGTGTTATTTTTTTTTAAATTCCAAGATGTTTTTAATGTGAGTTCTGCTTTATGAGATTCCAGAGTGGAAATAAGAAGATAACTGAGAACTTCATGACCTAACCCCATTCACTTAACACCATTTATTGAGTACTTCCAGTGTGCCAGCCTCTGATTTAGGTACTAGAGATAGAGATAAGGCAGTGAATTACCCAAGTGACGTACATAAGGGAAAACACAAATGGCCAATAAAAAGTTCCAGAGATAATTATACTCCCTAATATTTTTTGAGTATATATTAAAATAAGACATGTTTCTTAAAAATCAGATTGGCAAATTCTTTTGACTATTTTTCAGCTTGGTAATGATTCAGAGACACTTTCAAACACTAATATATACATTGATAAAACTTCTGGAGAGCAGTTTGGTAGTAAATACCAAGAGCCTGATGACCTAGTGTTTCCACTTCCAGGAATTTTCTTTTAAAATATAGTTAACATACAGGGCAGCCCAGTTTAGCGCTGCCTTCAGCCCAGGGTGTGATCCTGGAAACCCAGGATCAAGTCCCACATCAAGCTCCCTGCATAGAGCCTGCTTCTGCCTCTACCTCTACCTGTGTCTCTGCATATCTCTCTCTCTCTCTCTCTCTCTCTCTGTCTCTCATGGATAAATAAATAATTTTAAAAATAACAAAAGTAAATAAAATATAGTTAACATACAGTACCATTTCTGGGAATTTATCCTAAAGAAGTTCTTGGAGAGATTTATTTACAGGGATGTTCATGAGACTTTTGTTTATGATAGTGGAAACTTGGAAATAATCTAAATGTCCTATAGCAGGATATTAATTAGACCATAGTACATAGGATAAAATACTATACACTTTAAAAACACTTTGAAGAGTATTTAAATGATGTGGAGGGGAAATTATTGTAATTTATTAAAGAAAAATCCCAAATATTCAGTGTAATTCTAATTTGCTAATAATATGTGTAATGCTTAGAGAAATACTGACATAATGATAAATTCACAAGGTTTATATTTTCCCCTCTACTCAAACCATTGTTGCAATGAAATATATCACTTGGATGATTGGAAGACTACCTTAAAATAAAAGTTCAATAAAAATAGTAGGTCCATGTTCTGGAGGCTCTCATAGTCTGCCCTACTAATACAGAAGAGTATGATGAGACAGGGCCCCTGATAAGACCTCAGAG
Source organism: Vulpes vulpes (assembly GCF_048418805.1). NCBI lineage: Eukaryota > Metazoa > Chordata > Mammalia > Carnivora > Canidae > Vulpes > Vulpes vulpes. Next base: position 144,669,699 of record NC_132781.1, read on the forward strand.
TTCTGTGACCTTGGGTGAGGCATTTAGCATTTCTGGGCTATGCTCTTATTTGAATCACCTCTGGTCCTTTCCAGTTCTCAGTTTCTGTTTTTCTGCAAGTCTTCCCTGGCGTTGCCATGCAGCCCTAAGGAGACTGCACTCCATATTTTATCCAGTGACAGTGCTTAGAGTTAAAAGTCAAAGTAGTCGCCAGAAACAAATGTGCCTCCAGAAACCTCATGCTCTTAACCACAAAGAAAATTTCACAGCATGTCAATGCAATGGAAAATTAAGTACATGTTTCACAAAATAGAAACAAGACTTCTTTGGTAAGAAGAACATTATGCTTTCTGGGAAAGAAACCATGCTAGCAACGTTTTACTCTCCTTGAAGCATGTTGTTTTCACACAGAGAAAAATGCCAGTCTTCAGTAGTTATCCTAGGATACCAGAGAATAAGGGTATTTACATGTTCATGTCCTCTAGCTTTTGAAATCCCTGATAATTCTTAAATTTCAAAAGATAAGCTATTCTGTTAAATATAAAATTTTAGCATGCTATTAAACTAAATTCTCCTAGTATTCATGCTTTCTCTTCTATAAAAAACTTTCAGTGTTGTAGTCAACTTATAAAGCATTTTCTTACATCAGAAATTAAATTATCTGAAATGAGGGAATAGACTATATTGTCCTGATCCCCAAACATACTCTCTTGGTATAATTACATTTAATTGCCTTTCTTCCCTAGTTAATGACAATAAGTTCAAACTCACATTGTGAGAAAGAAATGCATCACTTTAAAAATTAATGACAAATATACAATGAGAATATTCTTGAATATTTTTAGGAGAGAATTCAGAGCCTGAAGCAGAGCATAGAATTCATGGCAGACTTGCAAAAAAGTCGAAAGCAGAAAGATAGAACAGACATCTCGCAGAGTGGAGAGGACAGTGGCTGCTGGCCGAGAGAGAGGGAAGACTCTGGAGATACCGAAGCACAAGCCTTCAAGAGTCCCAATAAAGAAAACAAAAAGTAAAGAAGCTTTGGAATATTAAAGTTAAGCTATCTTTCTCAGACCAGTAAGAAGGGAAAAATACTGGTTCGGTGCCTACCCTGGGAAGACCAAGTCGAGGTCTACCCGTGGTTGTTTGGTTTTTGGCATGAAAGTCCATTTTGGTGATGTGATCCCTGTCTTATACAACGCACCTCTTGGAATTGTCTAAACGTAGTTCAGAAAACAGTTCTGAATATGTATACTTATGAAAGTAGTTTTAAAACCAGTACATTACCTTTAGGGACTCACTGTCAGTGAATTTATTGAAACAGAATTCTCTATTGAAGAAAAAAAAAATCTGCGTTCGTTAACTTCATTCCATAAAGGGGTTGAGACAATAAATGCAACCCACACATTGTGGAAGCTACTTCTTAAACAAATGGGCTGTTGTTACTGAGGTGTGCGCATGTTTTCCACCAGACATCATCACCTGGGAGGAGCAATAACTCAGCCCTGGTCCTCCCAGGCAGCTAGCACGGCTGGACCCAGTTGTGTACACCCGCTGACCCCACTGACTGGCAGCCCTGGTGCCCCATACCTCACTGTCAACTCCGGAAGAGGGTTCTAGTTAACAGTCTGGGATTTCTGCTGGTATAAGACAACGCAAGTTTCTGACATACTTGTATTCTGTTTCTAAGATTTGTACAATTTAAATGTATTTCATTTTAAATTTTAAAATCAGATTTTAAGAATAAAATTATGTCCCTCTCCATTCAAAATATGTTTGAGGTAGAATCCATTAGTGTGACTGTATTGAGAAAAATGTTCAAGACAGGTGGTGCTGGACACACAAAGGAGGGAACTAACCAGAGTGTTGGGTTTGCCTTACTGTTGTGTGTGTTCTGGGGCCTTCTGGGCCACTGAGGAACAAAGCTGTAATTGGTGACTGTTGTGCAAATGCCTCCAGTCGAGTTGTGCTCCTATTTGGAACTCATTTTAATGTTTTCATCTTATCTTTTTTTTTTTTTTTACTTAGTATTAATGTGTGTTTTCAGGAAAGATAAAGATCTGCTTGAAGATAAATGTAAGAGCAATAATTTAGAAAGAGAGCAGGAGCAGATTGACCGAATTGTTAAGGAATCCGGAGGAAAGCTGACCAGGCGGCTTGTTAACAGCCAGGTGATTGGCCTTTTTCTTTTTACTACCTACTGCCTCATCATCTGAGGCTTGCAATTTTCAGATTACTTGTGCACTTTTAACCCATGTCTGCCATAGAGCGGTTTAGTACAACAACCAGGGAAGGAAATTTTAATAATATATTTGTAAAGTACATGATCTTTTACTATGTTACTGGATTTTAGTTAAGTTAATGTGTTCTAAACTTGGAAAATGAACAATTATACTCTGGTCTCTTGAAATCAGTTTTTAGCACATTGGTTTTAAAACCAGATGGACTAATACATGACTGTCATCAGGTCACTCCTCTCCCCTGGTCTCCAGTATCCTCCCTTTCTAGTAGAGTATGGGCAGAACAGAGAGACCTGAAGGCCCCCACGCAGCTCTTTACCATCCTGAGGTTTCCCTGAGCTTCATTTCTGCAGCCAATTAGACCCAGTGTTTGTGCAGCCAGGTGGGAAAATCAGTGTCTAAATGTAACAACAGCAACTCATAATATCAGTTTGATTACACTTAAGTAAGGCTTTCTGGTGTGAGATATATACATGTATATGTACATGCATATGAATGTGATACGTAAAAATGGCTTATGACATTTGAATACTTTGGGTGTTGCAGTGTGAATTTGAAAGGAGAAAACCAGATGGAACAACAACGCTGGGGCTTCTCCATCCTGTGGATCCCATTGTAGGAGGTAAGCTCAAAGATCAAAATGTACGTGAACTTGCTGTTTGGCAAAGAACGGTAGCCTGGGTGACATTTTAAAACAACAAGCTGGATACTGAGCAATCCAACTGTATTGTCATCCCCAAAGAACTTGGCTAGACATCATGTATTTCGTGCTAAATAGCTGGCCTGGCTTTACCTCAATTTAAAGCAGGTATTATAGAGATCCAATTTTCTTTAAAATACAAAGTCCCTGGAATATCAGACCCACCATTAAAGCCCAAAAATGACACAGTTTCTAGCTCTGGCTCTAAGAGACTGGTAAGTACGCTCAGTTATTTCTGGAGGCATCTCAAAACACTCTTATTATAACATAATAAATTTGACTGGCTTTTTAAAATTTCAGTGAATAAAGTGAATATGTATGCCATATAGTACCTTAATAGTAACAGAATAACATATGCCCGATGACGCGACACATCTTTTCCTCCAGTGGTAGAAAGTTTGTAAAGATTGGCAAGCACTGCTTTAGAACCCCAGTCATATTTTTATTTTCTCAGATGGTATTTTAATAGCAATAGTATAGAGGATAGTTTGAAATTTGCTGGAAGAATAAGAACTTTTTGTCATTCATCGAAGGGGAGACAATCGTGTTGGGATAAGAAAATGTGAGAATGTTATTTTCTAAATACTCATTTTCCTGCTGCTGATAGATCACAGGGATATGGAAATGAATGATGACACTTCAGTTAACAGTCTCTAGTATTCTTCGTTTGCTGCAGGCAAGGCCTGGCTTGGGAGCTGGAGGTGGAGCTAAGTGTATAGTAGGGAACAGAATGGGAGAGATAAGTCCCTTCCCTTTTTGTCTGTAGGGTGGGGAATGGAGGCACAAACGAGCATAATTGTGTAAAGAACTGCAGCTTGTCTGCCATGTTGAGGGCAGCTACGACAGGACATGACAGAAGGGACCAATCTAGTGTTTGGGGGTCAGAGAAGGCTTCCTTCTTCCTAGCAAGATGACGTTTAGATTGGTCCCAAAAAAGTGAGTAAGGGGTTAGGGAATAAGAGTAAGAGACCTTGAAGCATCCTGGAAGATCCTGATGCATTTGAGGGCTACACCAGGGAGCCTCTTGATGTCTTTTAGCATTGCACTCCACTCTTGAAATGCTGGCAGAGTTCCCTCACTTAGAAGAAAAGGAACTGGTGCTGTTTGAAAAAGAAAAAAACAAAAACCCACTTTTTGCTTTTGTGTGGACTTTTTGTAATATAAGTTTATATGGTCTTGGGTCAAAGGAAATGCCACAAGGTTGAGAACTCGATCTTTCTAGTATAGCTATTATGAGAATTTGGTGGTAAGGAGATGCAACTAATGATTTAGGTGACACTTTAAGATCTGCCCTTTTCTTTGTGTCCAGCAGTCTGTGTGCCCTTGCTCTGCTTTTTGGCACATCCAGCTCCTGGAGGCATAGTCAGTGTGGCCCAGGCTGACCTGGCTTCTCACATGACCGCAGCTCCCGAAGAGGCCAGTGTACTGGTCTAAGGTGGAAGCTTTGTCCCTGTTCGCTTCTCAGGTTCGTCTTCCTACCACATTCCAGACTGTTGCTGAGAGAAAAGATATAACTTAAGTGTGCAGTGTTGCTCACAAGTGCTTTCATTTTATCACACTGGTCACCTGTGGCCACAGCCTATAATCCAGGGTGGAGTAACATGCTAATTTTTCCTGAATATATGATGAGTTCTTGTCTTTATAATTTTTATATATTTTTTAACGATTTTATTCATTTATTCATGAGAGAGGCAGAGAGACAGGCAGAGGGAGAAGCAGGCTCCATGCAGGGTCCTGACATGGGACTCGATCCCAGGTCTCCAGGATCACGTCCTGGACTGAAGGCAGCACTAAACCGCTGAGCCACCAGGGCTGCCCGAATTCTTGTCTTTAATCAGGTATTTTTCCTTAGTTTTTACTAACTTTTTCTACTGGTTTACTTCCATCAAAGTAAAGTTCAATTTTTAAATTCTTTTTTTTTTTTTTTTTTTTTTTTTAAAGTGAAATGCAATGTGATTATAAGGAATTCCAGGAAGCAGTAGAGTGTGATGAAAAGGACAAGGTTTTGGTCCTGGCTCCATCCCTCCCTTGCTAAGCTAAGGTTTTCCTATGTGAAAGATGGGTATGGAAGGGCTACCCAGGCCCCTTGACAGAGTCACATAGATGGCACAAAGCAGTGTGGGTGCAGACACCCCGCAGAGCACCCCTCAGCTCCTTACCACATGCCCCTCCCACAGCATGCCCGCCCTTCTGTTTCAGAACCAGGTTACTGCCCTGTGAGACTGGGAATGACAACTGGAAGGCTTCAGTCTGGAGTGAATACTTTGCAGGGGTTCAAGGAAGACAAAAGGAACAAAGTCACTCCAGGTAAGGCTTCTTGTGTTTTTCTCCTCGCTCAAGCAGTTAAGGGGAAAGGAAAGCATGATTACCATTTATTTAACTCTCTTGATGGTATCTTTGCAATGTGAATCAACTGTTTTATTAACTTTGGAAAAACCTGAGAAATCAGCTGTTAGAATTCAAAATAAGTTTTGTGCTTTCTTTCCTCTATCTCCCCTTTGTGGGGAAAAAGTCACTTGAGTTGTGACTCACAAGAATCCGGGAGGGGAACTATCTACCTTAGATTTGTTATACCAGTCAGTGAAGCAATAAAATTAGAAGGGAATAATCTTTAATAAAACAAAAATTAGATTGACACACAAGTGAAAGGGACAGTATAGTAGTATTTGATTTCTGTCAACAGTGTTATACTTGAATTACGGACCCTACAGTTCTTATGCTCCACATTATGACTCCACATTTGCAAATATCAGCAAGGACGATTCGGATCTAATCTATTCAGCCTATGGGGAAGACTCTGATCTTCCCAGTGACTTCAGGTGAGTGACCAGTTCATCAGTATCCTGAGTGCCATATTCTAAAACACTGATCGACCTGTGTATCCAGAGGGTGTGGTCCAAACCAGAGGGGTAGCCTTGATATTCCCAGTACATGTGTGAGTCCTGAGGTAAGATTACCTTAGGGAGGTAGTAAAGGGCAGTAGCAAGTTCAGGACTGGGCCCAGGAGCCTTGACCATTGAGAGAGTCTTATTTTTCTTTGAAGGATTCCCTAGGAGCATTTCATTTCACTATGTTCTTGATAGTGTTTACTTCTCAAGATGATAAAGGTATCACTGGTAAACCTACCAGTTTTTTGATATCTAGGCGTTGTACCTAGATATGTTGGTGTACCTAGACAGAAATTTTTACACTATGGCATTTTATAAACTAAGGCATGTCTGATGGAAATAGCTGGCATAGGAAGATTAAACCAATGGAGGTGATTTATGTGGAAGTAACTTTCCCAACACTGTCTCTTTCAGCATCCATGAGTTTTTGGCCACGTGCCAGGATTATCCATATGTGATGGCAGATAGTTTATTGGATGTTTTAACAAAAGGAGGCCATTCTAGAACCCTGCAAGAGTTGGAGATGGTAAGAAGGCTGCTAAAGAAATGGGTAATTTAATATTGGCTCTCAGCATTAGTCACTTGGTGTTATGAAACCATGGGAGTCACCAAGGTGACAGCTGAGCTACATTTCCCCTGAAAAGGCAGCCTGGCCTGGGTGGGGACTATGGGTGGAGGTCAATGAACGGAAACGAGTAAGTCAGCTAGCAGGGTCTGTGAGGGCAGAAGACTGTCATTATCTCCCGATCTTGGGAATGTAGGAATCAGGATGGGGTTAATGGCTCACAAGTCAGCTGGTGCCGTGTACCCTAACAGAAAAGGGAAGTCTCACTCACTGGATTGAAACGGAGTGGACTGAAATGATAGAAAATGTCCTTTTCTTGATTATGCAGTAAGAACACAGTGATGGGGACACAAGAAAAAGAGTACAGAGCTTCCTTGGGGCCCTAGCTCTTCCTGATGGCTATGGCTGCTGTCACCTTGTCCTCTGCCCCCATTGTATCCCTGGCTGCTGGTCCTTGGGTGACTGTCCAGTGCTGAGTCAGCACCTCAAGTTTATCGAGAACTGCTGCTGTACAATCTTCCCACATGAGCTGCTTTCCTCACGTGCCACTTCACATCCATTCAAAAATGTTTTTCCTATAACCCTCCCATCAGTCTGATTGATCCAGCAGTTCTTCTCAGACTATATCTTAGTTAAAAAAAAGTTCTATATAAGGATACATTGTTTATAACTTTAAAAAACTGAGAATTGGTTAAAAAATCATAATATAGCCTTTCCAAAAAAATCACATCATTATTGATTTTTGTGGATGATACTTTTGTCTGTTGTTTATGTATGTGACCCCTGACGGCTAGGATTATGGGAAGCTTTCACATTCTCTGTAGCATTTGAATATTTTACAGTAATCCTCTGTTATCCAAGAATATTGCTCTGTTAATGCAAAATAGTCCCTGGAGTGCCTCCTGTTTTCTCCTTGTCATAGATTTACCTGTTGTTGAAAACCAGCTCCATTTATTAGGCATTTCTGTGTATTTACCAAAAACCTTCATATATTTGTAGTGCTTTTTGCTTGGGAACAGAAAGATCAATCTTGAAGTTACCAGTAGTACATACTTTTGACACACAAATTTTCTCAAAATGCCATTTACTGTATTTAATTTGTTTTTGGTTTTAAAAATGAAGTTCCAATAATTCATAATCTTGCCTTGAAACTCCTAATATTTTTTATTTTTCTTGGTATTTACCTTTTTAAAATATCTTTTAATAAAAAATTGTTTTTCTTTATACTTCTAGCCATCACCTGAAGATGAAAGCCAGACTAGGATCCTTGACACAGCAAAAGAAATGGAGGTAATCATATTTTATTCTTCATAAAAAATATTTAAATGGAGGATAAGCCACAAGACCTAAATGATAAAATTTTGTTTTTAAAGAAAATTATTTATTGAGTATCTCCTTAAATAAAGGAACTCTTTTTGCCTGTGGGAAGTGTAGCAGCAGCTAGTGCAGTACACAGGCATGTGAGCGAGGGAGCCAGCACCAGCTCCCACATGTGCTACTGAATGTGGTGTAGGAACACAGATCAGAGCTGCTCTGGATAGCAGAGGAGGTCCTCACAGAGAGGATCCTGGGCGAAGTGGGTCTAGAAAGATGAATAGACATTTTCCTAGCGGGCAGTGGGCAGTGGGCTGAATCTGCACGTGGAGTGACAGAAATGGATGCAAGAGGACAGGGCATATGTGTAGCGAGCACAGATGGCGTGTGAGCACAGGGTACCTGGGCAGAAGAGGGAGGGTCAGGAGGCCCTCGTGACAGAGAGTCTGTAGGCAGTGCCAAGAAGCTGAGATGTTACCCTGGAAGACAGGAAACCCTGAGGAAATGTGGGGAGAGGAGAGAGGAGCTGGAAGAGGAGACCCGTGAAGAATTCCGGGGCTTGTCTGGGCAAAACACTGCCAGGCATGGCAATACAGAGGAAGGGAATTGAGATACACAGTCAAGAGAAATACAGAAGTCAGGTCGGCAGGACCTGGTGCATGAGACAGATCATGGCGTCGTGAACTCCCATCAGAGTGCTGGAGAAGGGGGATCCCTGGGTGGCTCAGCGGTTTGGCACCTGCCTCTGGCCCAGGGCATGACCCTGGAGTCCCGGGATTGAGTCCTGTGTCGGGCGCCCCACATGGAGCCTGCTTCTCCCTCCACCTGTGTCTCTGCCTCTCTGTCTGTGTGTGTCTCATGAATAAATAAATAAAATCTCTTAAAAAAAAAAAAGTGCTGGCGAAGGAGCTCCCCTCCAGCAGGGAGAGCGACTGCACCCGGCACCCCTCACAGGGGTGATTGGGGATGGTGTTGCAGGGGGGCAGGGGACTCCTGTGCCTGGGTTACAGGTGTGTGGGAAGAGTATTGGTGTACAGGGGTGAACTAGATTGTCCAGAGAGAACATTGGGTAGAGGCTGAGGGACAGAACATTGGTAAAGACCAATCGTAAGGTAGAAAAGACAGACATACGGGAAGGAGCCCAGCAGTGTCCACCGCCAGCAGATGAGCCCAGTAAGGGCGGCCACTGTTGTTTGTAACCATCATTGGAGCAGGGGCAGTAATGTGGTGGCAGTGGTGGTAGGGGAGGAGGGGTTAGAACACAGAGTTCCTTGAGCCGAGGAAGTGGGGGCGTGAGAGCAGACACATGTGAGCCTGGTAACTGAGGGTTAGGAGAGCTTGAATATGAGCTCCAGGAAATATGGATGCAGGTATGGGTGGGACATTTGAAATCACATTTGCAGGGAACGAGGCTCAAGCAAGATCATGTGCTTAGTGAGGGAACAGGAAGGCAGGAAATCTTGATGGGAAGGGAGGCTGGGTAAAAAATCAACAGCTGGTGGAGTAGGGTGCTGAGGCCAACCCAGAGAGAAAGCTGTAGGTATATATTGCTTGTCTCTCTCCACGCACTCCTACCCCTAAGTAGGTAGAGGAATGGGCTGGGGCGGGGGAGTGAGGGGGTGGACACTGGGGAGGGGTTCACATACATGTCTGTAGCGCAATGCCAGTCTTTTTTTTTTTTTTTTTTTAAGTAATGCCAGAGTCTAAATGGAACCATTAACTTCGGGTGACTTGTTATCTGGGCTAATCTCTTCCTCAAAAGCAGTGTTGAGGTTATGGAAACTCTGAGTCTTGTCATTGCAAAAATAAAACTCCACCCTTTATAGGATTTCGTTTCTCCCATGTAATACCAACAGCCTGGCTTTGGGGCCAGGAGGAGACCCAGGAAGTATCTTGTGCTCAGGCTCTGCCCTGGGAGTGGGAGCATCTGCACTGGGTGCCAAAATATTGCCTGTGAGCCTTGGAGATGGGAGGCATGGTCACAGTCCGCAGAAGCTCTTGATGGCATCGGCAGTACCTGGGCTCTTTTTCAGAACGGTTGCCCGAAGGAACAAATGACGGGTGTGGTGTAGGATACATCATGTCGTTAACGAGAAATATGCACGAGAAGTAGCCAGTATACTGTCTGGCCAGGATTTAGGAATGGCCCTTTAAAAGTATTCTGGGGGGATCCCTGGGTGGCTCAGTGGTTTAGCGCCTGCCTTTGGCCCAGGGCGTGATCCTGGAGTCCCGGGATCAGGTCCCGCGTTGGGTTCCCGGCATGGAGCCTCCTTCTCCCTCTTCCTGTGTGTGTGTGTGTGTCTCTCTCTCTCTCTCTCTCATAAATAAATAAATAAATCTTTAAAAAAATAAAAGTATTCTGGAAAGACGTTTTTGTATGTATCAAAATTCTAACTCCAAAGTCAGTGGGTGGGATAATATGGCCTGTCAATACAAAAACTATCTCACTGATGTTCTAGCACTGCCAGGGCTTAGCAAGCTCAGTTAATTCCTTTTTTCCCTTTGCTTTTTCTTTTTTGAAGCAGATTACAGAAATCGAGCCATCGGGGCGTTTAGACTCCAGTAATCAGGACAGGCTCACAGCACTGAAAGCAGTAACAAATTTTGGGGCTCCTGTTGAAGTGTTTGACTCTGAAGGTGAGTGTCATTTCACGATCCTGACCGTTATGATTTAATGTCACATTTGCACAGATTGACATAGGCATTCACCACAGGAAGATCTTAGGTGGCCATGCTTCAGTGAAGAGTAAGGCATGTCTGTGGTGTTGATCGCATCTGAGGGGGATTACTCCTTTGAGGAGAGAAAACTATAGCCTTATAGCAAAACTCCAGTGCTTAGGACTCACTTTTCCATACAAGATTGAACACAAGCATGTCCGTATTTTCTTTAGTCTGTTGTTCTTCGTATTACACAGAAGCTGAAATGTTCCAGAGGAAACTTGATGAGACCACCAGATTGCTCAGAGAGCTCCAGGACGCCCAGAACGAGCGGCTGAGCACCAGACCCCCTCCCAACATGATCTGTCTCTTGGGTCCCTCTTACAGGGAAATGCATCTCGGTATGTTGCACCTCTGGTAAGAGGAGAATCGGGAGACACTTAAAGGGGAGAACTTCTGAGAAGTGATAACCACTGTCAGGCAGCACCAAAGTAAACCATGAAGGGTTCATGGTTCACATTTACACGATTGACCCTTGAATAACGTAAGGTTAGGGGTGCTGGCTGACTTCCCTCCTCCCTGACCCTGCAGTTGAAAATCCACAGGTAATTTTTGACTCCCCAGAACTTAACTCCTGTAATAGTTGACTGGAAGCCTTACCTATCAGCAGTCAACTAACATACTCTGTATGTAGTATGTATTGTATTGTTTCTTAAAGCTAAAGAAAAGAAAATGTTAAAATAATAATGGAGTATGTTTACAGTCCTGGGTATATCAGAAAAAAAAAAATCTGTGTGCAGGAGGACTGGCACAGTCCCAACCACTCCAGGGTCAACATTGTATTATTCTTCTGGTTTTGGTTATTACCTAAAGGAACCATATTTTAACTTAAAACTGTTTTTCTTTTTCTTAGCTGAACAAGTGACCAATAATCTGAAAGAACTTGCCCAGCAAGTCACACCAGGTGATATTGTCAGCACGTATGGAGTTCGAAAAGCAATGGGGATTTCCATCCCCTCCCCCATCATGGAAAATAACTTTGTAGATTTAACAAAAGGTAAGTGCCCTGTGTCCCAGGGAGGACGGAGGGCTATTGTGAGCAAAAGGAACACAGGTCCTCTCCCCTCAAGTAACATTGGAAAGATCTTTGTCTCTGCATGTTGATACTGTGTAAACTGTTTTTATAAATGCTTTAGACAAGATGTGAAGGAAATAAAGATTTGACCACATTTGCAAAAAACCCTACAATGATACCCTCGTAGTACATCTATCTAGTCTTTAACCTTGAAAGTGGTAAAGAAGAGCCGTCAGCACTTAACTCTTCTGGATGATACTTTTACCTTTTAATTAAAAGGGGGAAAGTGCTGAATGAAGCCATAACTTTTCCTTTCAGATTTTGAAGAACCTAAAAAGACTGATGTTGCTGAGTGTGGACCTGATGGGATTTGAAGCTAACTGGTATTTCATTATATATTATGTACATATTTTTTTCATTCTTAACTTGGAAATGCTTTTGAGAAGATATTAAATATTTGTAAATTGTGTTTTTAATTAAACTTCGGGACAATTAATTTTAATGTTCCAGAGATTGGACTTGTATTAGGTAATAAAGCTGAGCCTGGGACTATGAGCAGTGTTGTGCTGTCAGCTGAGTCGCCCCTTGACCTTTCCCCAGAGCTGGGTCTGAGGATGAAAGTGATAGAAAAACAGGAAGTAAAACAGCCTTTTCTAGACCATTCGTTAAAAGCAAGCCCCTCAAATAATTGAACTCCCTCATTTTTTTCCACATTTGCAAAACTCCACATTAAATAAATAACCAAATAGTTATTAGACTGTATTATCCTGACTTATCAGATTTCACCTGGATGATTTATTCAAACAATGGCCTGGTGAGGAAGGAATAGCATAGACTCTGACCTATTGCCATCCAGAGGGGGAGGAGGAGTGGGCTGGGGCATGGTCAGGTCAAAATAATGACTCTGCCACTTCCTTAGGGTGCACAAACGAGACTGGAGCTAAGAGGCTTTAAAAATCCCCATCTAGGGAACCCTGGGTGGCACAGCGGTTTAGCGCCTGCCTTTGGCCCAGGGCGCGATCCTGGAGACCCGGGATCGAATCCCACGTCGGGCTCCCGGTGCATGGAGCCTGCTTCTCCCTCTGCCTGTGTCTCTGCCTCTCTCTCTCTCTCTCTATGTGACTATCATAAATAAATAAAAATTTAAAAAAAATAAAAATAAAAATCCCCATCTAGGGAGATTGTCCATTATTACACCATGAAAACGAGTATTAGTAGATTCTAAAATGATTTTAAGTATATGTCCCCCTGCACACTTGATGGGAATGGTGTTCTTAAGCAGAAGGATAAGGTGATGAAGTACCTCCCCTATGCTACCCTCAATCTCCTCCAACTCCCCAAAAAAATCACACCAGGATTTTCATAGCACTAACCTCTCTGGTGGTCCTGTTTGTTTGTTTTTGGTGGTCCTGTTTGTTTTTTCCATTTTGAGTCACTTAGAACTACAGTAGGAGAAGCTAAATAAGAAAGGGAATCACAGAGCTTAAAGGAAAGTTTGTTTCTGTTTACTATTTCTCCTGGGTCACCTGTGCCTCAGCATGTCCCCTGAACTAAGAGTCATCTACTTTTATATGAAATACAAAGGTCAGCTGCTTGAGCAGATAACTGAGTAGGAGACCAGAAGACATGTGGTCCTCTTCCATAACCAGGCACCACACCATAGTCTGGTTCAGTGAACGGGGTGAGGGTAAGATCCTGCTTGGCTGTATGGAGCCACTGTAAAACCCCCTGGCTAGAAGCCATTTTATTATTTTTATTTTCCTGGCTTTGAATACTGACATTTAGCAAAACTGATTCTCTTAAGACAACCCAATCTTTTAAAAACCTACTGAAAATCATTTGCCAAAAGAACTTCAGAATTTTTCAGATAATGTATTTTATCAAATCTTTTTAGAGTTTAATTTTTTTATTATAATTCAGGCAGTAATCGATTCTTAAACAGACCAAGAAAACAAATTCAAAACACTTTAGGACATTCAGATCTTCCAAATTGCTAATTTAATGTATGAAATGCTAAACAAAGTAGAAACACTAGTACTTTATAAAAATGAAGTACAACATTTTGAAACAAATATTACAATCTATAAATACTCAGTATACAGAATAATTCTTAATTATTCATATGTACCTTTTCAAAACCTGTTTTTGTACATGACCTATTATATACACAATGTATACAGTGGTTAATGATCTTTTCTGTTAGATTTTCTTAATGAGTAAACCAGAAAACTTCAGGTGTGACTTTCACTAGAGTCAGAGAGGCCATCTTGAAGCCAGCCCCTGACCCCTAGAAAAGGTCAGGGTGAGGAAAGCTACTTATCCTGACAGAAAATAGAACAATACCTCTAAAGAGCCCGGGGCACCGGAAAGCACACTGAACAGAAGTGACTGCAGGTGCCTTTTAGAGTCCATTCCACACAATGGTCTGCACATCAGAAACTCAGAACTTACAAAATGTGTTTATCTGAACACAGGGCTTGAAGTGGAAATAAAAAGATAGGACTGGTAACTACTTTTTGAACTCGGAATTGGGATTTCTGTTGCTGGAGGAAAAAAAGTAAAATTAGAATATTGCAAGACTAGAAGTAGGCCCACCTCCGAGAGACCCAGCACACGTAGGTGTGTCCAAATCACATCTGCAACAGAACCTTCCTGACCTCCCAGGAGAGCCCTGTAGAGCAGCCCTGGCCACTGCCAATGTAAGTGTAGCACTCACCTGAAGCCAGCCCTTTATATGAAAACTTGGTACATAAAAGCGGTTTTTAAGTAAGGGTATTCCCTTTGGCATTTTTGCTGTAAATTCCTTTGTACAGCAAGTTCGTGTAATTCATTCCTATCTCTTCCAGTTACATGCAAGCCTCAGAGCCACACTGGTGCATTGGCTCCTCTGTGCAAATTAGATAAGCCCCTTCTCAGGCTGATAAGCCCACAGACATGGCCTGAGCAGGCAGCGGGTTCAGTTTCAGTGCTCTATGTGCCCTTGGCTGCAACCCTGGGTAAGCTTTTTGAAGTCTCCCCTATGCAAGATTTCCTGTAGTTGCAGGGGTTTCCCGGAGGACCCCTCACTGGGAATCCCTGCTCTGTTGTGAAATGCAGCTGTGTTGGAAACCCTGAGCATGCTCTGGAGATGAGGCAGTGAAGCTGATTCAGAAAAAGGAATGGGCAGTGTAGCTCCTTCTCACCTTGACCCACAATTACACCTGACTTCTGATTCTTTGAGAATTGAAGCAGTGTAAGACACATCTTGCAAACCTCTTTTTGCGCTTGCCTTGATTCATTCAGAACAAGACCGTCTCAGCACTTCTGAGTGGTCTGGCTTCCCAGATATGGGAGCCTCTTTGCACACTTACATGGAGTACATGCTTTTCATTTGGAAGCTCTTCACGTTAGGTGTGAGGACTAAAGAAAAGGAAGCACGACAGGTTGTCTATGTCCTGTCTACACAGACTCCACTCCTTTCTAATACAGAAACTAAGACATAGCTGAAGACTGCAGGGGAACGCCCCAAACGTGTGAATGGTCAGGGAGGGACTAGAAGGAGTTGCCTTATTTCCTGGGCTGTGCCGCTGCTTGCCTTCTTGCCATGAGCCACACTCTACTCCTCCAAGCCCCACCCCCACCTGGGCTGGTCCATAAACCAATGGACCCTGGACGATAGGCTCTCCTTCTGTGTCTGTGGTTTAAAAGACGGTACACTGGAGGGAAGATATTTTGTCCAGCGTCTAAGAAGTCATTAAAAGGATAAAACCTCCACTAATACCCATTTAAAACAAACACATGCTAGAGATGACAAGAAGTAACAAATGTCCATTATGGTTTTTCCTCCCTACTGCATGAAACCACAGATGGAAAACAGCCTTTTCAGCTCTATTTACTGGAATGTCTGTGCGAGAAATGCAGAATGCTGTTGCTGCTCTGCTGAGGAGAAAGGAGTACCCAGCCCATCCTGGACAGCTTGTCTCAGTTCTGTACCTAGAAAAGGTCCTACTGGCGTAGTTTGCAGGCCATGGCAGGGTATGTCCAGCTCATGCTCTGAGACCTCCACAGCACCTAGCGGGCTGAGGATCTGAAGCTCACGAGTGAGCATATCCACGCTGTCTGGAGGCTGTGTTGCAGACTCAGACCACGCAGTTTCTGGCTGCCTGTGTGTGGCAAGGCTCAGTGGTCGCCTCGGGCTGGGGTCAGACGCATTCCAAGAAATCCTCTAGCACAAGTGCAAGGAAGCCATCTGCTGGAGTAGTGATGGCCAAACCCTTGGAATGCCTTTGTGACTGGCATGGGGCTGAATGCTCCCCTTGGCTTGCCTCAGGGAAGGAAATGCACTTCTAGCATGTTCTGCACCTACCAGAAGCCCTCAGTTCAGTCCCAACCCTTGGAACTTGGCAGTGTCTGTACAGACAAAGTAAGTCCTCAGTTCGCCTTTGCCTTTGACGTTGATCAGTCCTCGGCATTCGCAAGAATAACCTAGTCCCTGGAGGATGGTACATGTCTCTTCAGTAACCTGAGAGGAAAAGGATAGTGGTCCTGGGAAGCAGGAAGAACACCTGCTGTTGGGTAGAAACCAGCCCCAAGCAGTGTGTCAGGGCTGGGATCCCATAGCTGACTGATGCCCAGGCCCCTTGCCTGTGGGACACTCCTCCCTGTGATCACGAGCTGCCCCAGCTGGGTTGTACCTGGATCTTGCCAAGTTCTCCAGTGCTCTCCATCCGGCTGGCAACGTTGACTGTGTTTCCCCAGATGTCATACTGAGGCTTTCGGGCCCCAATCACTCCGGCGATCACTGGCCCATGGTTTATGCCTGAAGGTGACATTTGTGGTTGGCAGGTCTGAGAGACCAAGCCTCAAGCTCTGCCCTGGGTGGGGGGGGGGGGGGGGGCAGAGTCCAGCAGCAGCCACAGAAAGCACCAACTGGCAGCTGAAATGGGGGTCAGAGGGGGCTTCCCAAGCCCATGACAGGAGCTCTCCTCCAGGGTGTGGGGGAGGCACTCCCTGGGCAGCCTTTTTCCACCTGCTTGCTCCAGGAGTCGGACTGAGGTGAGCATCAGCTCCTTTCCCAACAGAGCAGGTGGGCTTTGAGCACCAGCCCTGCTAGCTAACACAGAGCAGTTAGTTCATTAACTTTGCTTTGTTCTCAGGATGTTTTAAGGGTTATAGTGGGTGATTTTGGGTTCTCCATTTTCTGTAGTGTTCTATTCTGATCTCACAACTTTCAAAAGTAACTTTATAAACAATATGCAAAGAGCAATTGCCCAGTCGCCAGGGTGGTAAGACCAAGAGGGATTTTTCAAACCTTTCCTGCTCAACAGTGAAGTGCATCATCCCATCTGAGCATGGCCTCCCACGGCCTCCCACCCCAAGCCCAGCCCACCCTCTGGGCCCTCACCAACTCGGAGGCGGAAGGAGTTGAAGGAATGCCGGTTGATACCATCCAGCTTGCTCATCAGGGCGATGCTGAACTCCACCATGATGCCAATGTGCGCGTGTTGCCGCTCCAGGTCCTGCAGGACAGAGCTCTGTGCACAGGAGCCATAGGATCCCAGGCCCCGACTTCCCGCCTCCACCCGGTGTCAGGTGGGTGTGAGGCGCCTCCCCCAAGCCAAGCCATGAGGTCCTCGGCCCCTCCCTCACAGGACAGGAAGGGGTGTCCCTTCGAAGTCAGGTGATAGGTCTGGGGACTGTCTGTTGAATCCCCTTAATATGAGGCTGGGACATGAGGCCACCCACATGACTCAGTACCTGGTTCTCAGTCCCTGAGGGGCTGCTGAGCCCCGCAGCTGCCATGTACGTGCTGCCAATGGTCTTGATCTTCTCAACACTGCTGAACTTGGGCTTTAGGAGCAGCTGTGGGGCAAAGGGACACCCAGGGTCTGAGAAGGGGTGGGGTCCATCCCACCACTGCTCCTAATGCCCGCCTCTCTCAGGTTGGGCCTCCCCTTATGAGTAGAGAGCCAAGTACACACATGGACAAGGCCTCTGGCTCTCTCCCTGCCCCCTTGGCCTCCCATTCACCTCTGCAGTCTCATTCTAAGGAGCAAGCGCAACCCAGCAGGATCTACCCAGGAATGTCTATTGTCTGCAACTAAAAATTAAAGTCCAGGTGACTGGGTGGCTCAGTCCGTCAGGCTTCTGACTCTTGGCTTTAGGTTGGGTCATGATCTCACAGTTGTGGGATCAAACCCCAAGCCCCATGTTGGGCTCTGCCCTGAGCATGGAGCCTGCTTAAGAGTCCTTCCTTTCCCTTAGCCCCCTCCCACTGCTTGCATGCGCGCTCACGTGCTCTCACGCTCTAAAATCTTTTTTTTAAAAAAGTCTAAACCGACTGCCTTCCTCTGGAACAGCTGATGGCATGGGCTTCACTGGGAATCAAACTATGGCAGTCCCCCTTATCCATTCCCAGACCCCGGAGGAGCCTGGAAGCACGGGCCCCTGGGCCCTACATAACATGTGCGCTCTCATCCACGTACATGCCTGTGATGAGCTTTAGTGCAGAAATCAGGCGCAGTGAGATTAACAGCGATTTAACAGTGTGCCCCAATAAAAGTGACGTGAATGGTCTTTCAAAGCCTTCCTGTATAGCATTCATTCCTCCTCCACATGATGAGATGAATTGAGGTGCAGGACGGGGATGCTGTGGCATGGCATCTGGCCACAACTGACCTGACCAGATGTCAGGAGGGGGGTCATCGGCGAGAGCACAGCTGACCACGGCTAAGAAGCCGCAGATAAGGGGACCGCTGCCTTCTTCAAGGACCTAAATCTAATCTTAGCCAGCTGCCTCTCGCAGAGAAGATAACAAAATGCCTACTGAAGAAAACACGGAAAAAGGCGAACGTGTCCCTCTCATGATTTGTATAGCACACCTGCCCCCCAGGGACCCGTGCACAGGCCCGTACCTCATCGAAGTCCGCGATGATCTCGTTGAGCAGGCGCAGACACTCCAGCCCCTCCTTGTTGACGTCACACTCCGTGTAGAAGACTTTGAAGTCCGGTACGGACGCAAACATGACACACACGCAGTCGTAGGACTGATGGTACCAGTCCTGGATGGGGGGGGGGGGGGGGCGGGGAACCACCTTGTGCCAGCTGGCCGGGAGGGGTGACATACACAGGGACACAGCCACCCTAGGCCGTCCCACTAAACCTTCAAAGGGAGGCGGGCGCGACGCCAGTGTTGCTCAGCCTGCCTTACACATGACACCCATCTAGGGGCTGCTAAAAAATAAGGAGTCTAAGTCCACTGGGTGGGGTGGGGCGGGCTCAGGGTGGTTCTGGCTCTGGTATCCTGGGTCTCCTGGCTGAGGATGCGAGCCCCTGGGGCAGGCAAAGATCACGGTCGGGGGCCTGGGGCCTGTCTCTCCTATAAAACGCTGCTGCACAGAACCCATGAAACACATTTTCATCCACACGGGCCGCCCAGCCCACAAAGACCTGGACGTGCAGCTGATGCTCAAACTGCCTGGCGGCCCCATCTCCCAAGGCTGACAACCAAGGTCCCCCAGACGTGAGGGCCCCAGTACCATATCCATACCCACACTCCCCACCCTTGTCACCCAGCCCCTGCCGGCACCACACCTCATTTAACTTGTCGCCGATGAAGTGAGCGGCCACGTGGGCTGGCAAAACATTCTCCAGAAGAAGGCGGTTCACGTTCTCCATGGTTTCAAACTCCTCATGTTCCTTCTTGAACTTCTTCTTCCACAAACAGTCCAAGCGGCAGTAGTAGTCAATCTGCAGACAGTGGAGAAGGTCAGGGCCCCAGCCGTGGTGAGTTGGGGCACGGCGATGACACACACCAAGCAGCGGGCAGGACACACTTGTAACCCCCAGGGGCCACTGGCCAGCCCCTCAGCACTTCTACCCTGCATCCCAGCTCAACAGCCACCTCCCAATGGCCTTAGAATCCCAGTCAGCCTTGACTCGGTTCTCAAGTGACCCACACAACCAGATGTCACTGGCGTCCTGAGGGGAGGCGACACAGGGAGGTGAGGACTCGGGGATCCCTTCCCCAGGGACCAGGGCTGTCCACTGCCTTTTGTGCAGCCCCAAATCTGCAGAAGCTCTGGCCCCACCCCAGTTCTCTCTCCAAGCCGAGCCAGGGCCTCCCGGCCTGTACCTGTCTGGAGAGCATGATGAGGGTGACGTAAAACAGAACCAGGTAGAAGTTGATCATCACCTTCAAGTCCTTCCACAAACACAATGAGGAGCTGCTGGACATGCAAGGGAAAGGCAGGGGTCACTCCCAGCTCCCCCAGAGCCAGGAAGGCATGAATAGGACAGAGCGCTGCCCTCAGAGCTCACACCCTCACGGCACAGATACTAAACAAGCAACTCCAGCTTGCAAAGCAAAGACATGTGACGGGGAGGTGGGGGTCTCACAGAAGCAGCAGCTTGCTGGCACCCAGATGACATGGAATAGCCATGGCAAACTCTGCAGGAAAAGCACTCCAGGCAGGTGAGGGGGCAAACACTCCTCCAAGGAGCCAGGGACTTGGAGTTTGGTAGGAGTTTGCAGGTGCCAGTTGCCCCACGGGAGCAGATTTTGTTCTGGGTCCCCAGACTCCAGCCTTTTAGTTCAAGGGGAGCCAGGCCCCTCTCAGTCTACCTGGGGCCGAGAGCCCCCAGAGGCACACACACACCATCCCTCCCCTCACAGGTGTCAGCCGCCTGTCCAGGGACAGGCCAGGGACAACTGTTCTTTCCAGAACTCTGTGGAGATCAGGGACACGAATCAAGGTGGGGGACTGGGCTAAAACTGAAGCCTCCCCAGTCCACACCCCCAGGATGGGGTAGGAACGGGATGTCCCAGGAAGCCTCCGTGGGACGGGGTGGGGGGTGGTGTCCTCCAGAGAACCTGCAAGTGAGTCACACTTTGGGCTCTGAGTGTACAGACCTGGGACCAACACTTCCTCTTCTGTAACATGGAAACCGGGCCACCTGCCGATCCAGCCCTCAAGGTGCCCAGCCCAGATGGGACCGTGAGTGCAAACGCACCACAGTTTGAAACAACAGCCAAACCGAAGCAAGGGTCTGCCACGACCACAGTGGAGACGGACAGTGGGACTGGGGTCCCAGCGGTGAGCAGGGGGTGCTTGGGGCCTCACCTGAGGGTTCCGTTGGTCTTGGTGAGGTTGGCCTGGCCGTAGTCCGAGCAGTCCGACTTCCAGCACGGGGAGATATTGAAGAGCACCAGGTAGGTCACCAGGCCCGCTGTCAGCATCGCGACCTTCAGCTCCAGGCTCATCCGCAGGAAGACCGAGCAAGCGACAAAGGCCAGGATGCAGCTACTGGTGTAATACTGGGGGTGGGGGGGGGTGGGGGGGGGTGGCGGGGGGCAGTCACCACAAGGCAGCTCCTTGACCCGGGGTCACCAGAGCCCCTTCTGGCTCAGGGGACCCACAAAGCACCGGCGTGTCTGCAGCCCTGCTCCCTTGCCTTGCTGCCCTCCGTTCTTAGCAAAGAGCAGACAACAGAATCTAAAACTTCCTAGTATCACGTTGCTTTCATTGTATTTTTATTTCTACTTACGGCAGGTGAACTCATTTAAAGGAGGAAAAAGACAGTAACTAAGATTGCAGGTGGTCTGTGGATGCGACAAACGTGAGGGCCACAGTATGCACGTACCTGAGCGGCCTCCCCGCCTCACATCTGTTGTCAGCGTGCCCTTCCCAAAGTGCATGTCTGCCCACATTACTCTTCTGCTCAAGATCCTGCTGTGGCTCCCCACGGCCCCCAAAAGAGAGACCGAGCTCCATCCAGGCGTTCGTGTTCCCCCACCCCGATCTAGATCAAACCCACCTCCAGCTCCACCTCCCAACTGTCCCTCACCCCTCCCCTGACACAACCACCTGAAGCCCTCGCTGGCTCCCACTGCAGGCCTCGGTTCTTCCCACTGTCCCCTCTCCATCGCCTGTCCCATTACCTTTCTGCCCATCAGAAACCAGCTCAAAATTCACCACGGCCCCCACACTGCCGTCCCTCAGAGCTCCCCAGACGTGGCCTCTGGTGTCAGCCTCCTGAAGCCAGTCATGGCTCAACCACCTGTGAGGCCAACCCTTCAACCTCTCCAGGCCCCTCCTCATCAACGGCTGCAAGGTGAGTCGTCAAGAGACACCCCGGCACAGGGTGCTCCTGCCTGCTCGCCCTGGATGAAGCAGCACGGGGGCAGGGCCGAGTGGGGACACGCGGAGCCCAGAGGTCTGGGCCAGGGCCCGGCTGCACTCACCGGGAGGAGGTCGCATGGCATCAGCTCCCTGCTGACGGCCCTTGGACTCGGACTCAGGCTCGTCTGGTTGCCCGCAGGCAGCCCCAGGGCTGGGAAAGGCATCAGGGGCTACAGAGGAGACAGGCGACTGTGAGGGGAGGTCCAGGGACCCGGGACTCCAAGACCGGCCGGGGCCGAGCGGGGCTGGTGGGAGGCAGGGGCCCGAGGCCTCCATGAGCATCACGGGCATCTCCTGCCAGGCCCAGCTCCGGGCACGGCCAGAGCCGCGGTGCCCCGACTTCCCACCACAGGCATCAGCTTCATGTGGGGAGGGGTCTGGAGCAGAGAAGGGTGGAAAATGAAGACCCATGTGCACCATCGCCAGAGCAGGAGAGGCTGATACGGGGCTGGGGCAGGCAGGGCAGGAGTGGGGATCGGCACTGTCAATGAGCCCCTTCTCCCCAGGTGACACTGAGTGTGGCAGTCACAGGGTGTCAGGGACACAGAGAGACCCTGGCTCTAGCCATCAGAACCGGGAGGGCCAGCAGGGACAAGCCTGTCCGCAGCCGTGAGCCTGTGAGCAAGGCCTGAGAAGCAGGGGTCCCCCCAGGCTGTGCTCGGGGCCACTCACCCTAGCAAGGAAATGGAGCCTCAGGGTAAGCCAGGCCTCCCCCGGGGGCCACGAAGAAGGTAGAGGATCCCAAGAACACAGGGGGTTCAAGGCATCCCGTCCCTGTGGGGCTGGCCACCTAAGCCCTCTGGGGGCACTAGGTCCTCATGTGAAAACCGAAGGGGCCGGAGCACAGGCTGGCTGCAGGAGCCCCACAGGGCCTGGCCTGGCTCTGCACCAGCTGCAGCTCTCAGGCATTAGCTACGGGATTCGAGACCTGAAGGTGCCCAGGGCCAAGGACTGGCTCCTCCGCTCCCAGGAAGCACACACAGAAGGAGTGCACAGAAGGAGCCTACGAGGGCTCCTCGCCAGGGCCCGCCGTCCCCACGCCCAGGACCCACCAGGTTGACGATGGCGATGCTGAGCAGGCTGCCAATAGTCAGGATGGCCAGAGACAACCGCAGCAGGGGCTGGGTCTCCACCCTCTTGGAGATGGCCTGCAACGTCCCCCGCGCCGGGCAGCACCTCTGTGGAGTCACAGGGTCAGGTGGCTGGTGCCATACCCGGACAAGCACCCCTCAATCCCAGGGTCCGGCAGATATGAGGGGGCCCGAGAAGGACAGTCCCCATGCGTGCCATGCCCCATGCCCAGGACACATGGGGTGTAGACAGAAGGGACGCCCCCACCCTTAGGGCCGGGGACAGCACAGCCACTTGGGGACCACCAGCAGCTGGGAAGGTGGAATTACAGGGAGAAGCCCTCTGCAAAGTGTCACCCAGGCAGGAGGGCACGGAGGGCCAGTGGGGCAGGGCCCGGCCGGGGCCCATTCAGGGACCTCCCACTCACCAGGAACTTGTGGGCAAAGCAGAGGCCCAGCACCAGCCCCAGCACACAGGCCACCAGCCCGAAGGACACACCCAGAGTCACCATCCTGGAGAGCAGAAAACCCTGGTTCTGGGGGACCGTCGGCCCAGGGCCAAGCCGCAGGCAGGCTCCACAACACCCAGCACCCAATTCTTGGGCTCCTGGCCACCTCCTGCCCCACACCCCCAAACTGCTATCTACACACAGCCATGGGATCTCTGAGAACCGTGCTCCAGCGGCCCCGCTCACGACAGGCGAGGTCTGGGCCGAGTGTCTAAGGAAGGGGCCACGCAGCCTTCGGACCCACAGCAGACACACGAGTACCACGCAGAAAGGTTTCCCATTTGGTCTTTATTAAGCGCATCCTAAACCTCAATCCTGATGAATCCTTTGGCCTCACCACCCTTCCCTTAGCCCCCAAGTAGCTGTCCTGACGCCTTCCCCAGGACCTCCCCGCTGCCCTTCTCCCACCCGCGGGGGCCCTGGGGCAGCTGCACGGATCTCGGGACTCCTGAGATCCTGGCCGTGTACCCAGACAGGGCGTGAAGCCCTGCGAGCCTGTTTCCCAATCTAAGAGGGAGATGGCAGCGGCCACGGTTCTGGGAGTCTGCCCTTCTGGGGCAGCAAACGTCTCAGGCGACAGGGACACACTGACATCCCCCAGGGCCACACGGGTCTCAGGGGACTGGGCAGGTGAGGCGCGTGCGGGACGGAGAGGCCTGGAAACAAAAATAAGCCCCGGTGACCCCAGGTGTGGGGCCACAGCCCCGATCCAGTTTCTGGGATTCCAGGTCTCAGTCACGGAATTCAAAGAACCGGCCCCTTCCTGCCGCTCGGGCAGTGCGCGCAGGTGTTCTGGGGGCCCTGCCGGGCACTGCCCTCCTGGCCCGACCCCAGCACACCTGCCCATCCCGCCCACCCCGGCCAACCTGGGCATGAGCAGGACGTGGACCAGCAGGATGCAGACGAAGATGAGGCTGGCGCAGGCGAAGTAGTGGCGGGCCCGGGGAATGGGCGCCAGGCGGTACTGGGGGCAACAGGGGCTGTCAGGGCTGGCAGAGGTGCCAGCTGCAGGGCCACTTGCTCTGACCCCCCCATGGCCCATCCCGGCTCAAGGTCATCAAACCTCACACCCCTGGGGCCCTGGGGGGCTTAGTCTGTTAAGCTCAGGTCATGATCCCGGGGTCCTGAGATCACACCCCTCGTGGAGCTCCCTTATCAGCAGGGAGCCTGCTTCTCCCTCTCCCTCTGCCCCTCCCCCTATTTGTGCATGTGTACTCTTGCAATCTCTAAAACAAATAAATAAATCTTTAAAAAAAAAAAAACAACTAACACCCTCCTTGGGTTCCAGGTGATGATGGGACATAACATGACTAAATGACCTTCATTCAGTTCCACTGTGCCTTGCTCCCTTCCCCTCCCCCACATCACCTAGGTCTCTGACTCTATTTCCCTGAGAAGCCCATGGTCCCAAGCCTGTGAATGGGAACCAAGTCTGAGCTCTGGAGCTGGTGGTGGGTCTGTCCGCCCCCCAAACTCAGGAGTGAGGCTGGGCCTGAGTCCCTAGCTAGTGGACAAGGGGAGCCCATGCTGCCCGTGACTCTACCCCGGGGCACAATCTCATGATCTAGGGCCACAAGGACTCCTGCTTTGAGTGAGCACACCCCGGCTCAGGGAGTCCGGGAGCCTGCCCCACGGTCACACAGCTGCAGGTTTCCCTCAGGCCCCGTGCTCGTCACCTACGGAGGAGCCTACGCCACCTCGGGAAGCCCCGGCCAGGGAAAGACCCCATCCCCCCCCCAATCCTGGAAGCAGAGAGGGGAGGGAGGTCCCAGCACCAGAGCCCTGTGGCCTGGGCCACACTCTCAGGCCACACCAGATGCCAAGGTGGCCCTGAGAATCTGTGAAATGGGCAGCAGTGGCCGTGTTGTTCAGCCGTGTGAGGTTCCAAGGACATAACATGCATACTGTGTGGGCCTGGGACACCGCCAGAACCCGCAGGCCCTCAGTAAGTAAGTAAACAGTTGGTAGTGGTTCAAACATACGCAGCAGCCAGAAGAGAGAACCACTTGGCTCCTTTCAACAGCTGATACTAAGCTGGGTTTTTTCCCGGTTGTAAGGCTGATATTGCCCAGATAAGGCATGCACTGGCCCTTATCCGCTGAGGTTCTAGCACATGAAGGGAGCCAAGGTCTCCCAAACTCAGCGGGAGAGTCACTAACGGGGCACGCACGTGAGGTATAGGAGTGAGGCCAACAGAAGAGGCCAAGCAGGGGGGGGGGCCCACCCCACCCTGGGAGCCAGCTGGGGGATTCCCCATCACGCCCCCTGGACAGCCGTGGGAGTGGTGGCTGCTCTGTGGCCTAAGCGCTGCCCCCAGGCCTTGGAGACCTTGTTCCTGGGCTGCTGGGGGGGGCTCACCTCTCGCTCTAAGCCGTTCTCCACGAAGAAGAATCCAAACATGTAGAAGTCATCAGACTTGGAGCAGCAAGGCCTGCGGGGAGGCAGACACAGGCAGTGAGACATAGGACCTGGCCAGACCAGACGGGGGGGGGGGGGGGGGGGGGGGGGGGGGGGGGCCACCCGCAGAAGGGGATGGGGGGGAAGAGGGAATGGAGAGGGGGAGGGAATAGAGGGGGAAGGAGGGGAGGAGGAAGGAGGGGAAGGGGAGGAGGAAGGGGGAGGGCCCACTTTCAGGAAGAAGGAGGAAGGGGAGGTGGGGATGAAGAAGGGGGAGGGGGCAGGGGGATGAAGAGGGGGAGGGGGCAGGGGGATGAAGAAGGGGCAGAGGGAGGGGCAGGGCCCATCCCAGGAGGAGATGGGGGAAGGGAGGTGGGGAGGGGGCAGGGCCCACCCACGGGGGTAGGACGGAAGGAGGGGATGGGGGATGGGGGATCAGGAATGGGGCCCCACCCTCCCAGGCAGGGAGGTGGGGGGAGAGGTCTGCTCAGGAGGCCACAGGGGGGAGGCAAAGGAGCCACCACGGGGCTGGAGCTGGACCACCAGGCACTCAGGCACGAGGTGAGCCTGGCCACATGGGGAACCCCCATCTGAGGGGGATGGGGGCAGAGGCCCTGGGGTCGCACCTCGTGGAGCTAAGCCCCTCGATGGCTGACAGCATTTCCTCATCATATGAGTCGTCCTCCGACCGTCCCTTGGGGGACGCGCTCCTGGATCAGAAACCCACAACTGCATCAGCCCAGGACCACATCACTTGCCCAAGGGCCGGAGTGTACACGAGCCGGCTCACCTGCCTGGGTCCCCAGAGCCTCATGTGGGGTGGCGGAGGAGCAGGAGGCCTCCACCAAGGCCCAGGGAGAGCAAGCGGCGGCCCAGCATGGAGCAGCAGGCCCAGCTGGCCAGCAGCGCTGCACGAAGCTAAGGGCGGATCTGAGGCCTCCTCCACTCTACCCGCAGGGTCCCCACCCCCCCACCCCTCCCCACCCCCCCCCATTGGGTGCAGGCTGCGTAGCCACAGGCACGCCATCAGTGTGAAGTCCTGATTCCAGGCCACAGCAACCTGCATGGTCAGGGCCGCCCCCTCTGAGCTGCCCTCCCAGACAGAGGATGGTCAGGGCAGACCCTACGGGGGTGATCAGGACTTGGCCAGGAAAGCGGGCCATGGTCAACAGAGGAGGGGACAGTGCACGTACCTGTCAGGGGTCCGGTGGCGCCGCAGGGGAATAGTCTGGAAGGGAAGTGGGGAGCAGTTATGCTGTCTAACGTTATTACCGCTATATGATGTTGCCGTCTATCCCAGGACTGGGGGCTCTCATCTCCCGCACTCTCAGACGTGCGGGGCCAGTGTCTGGACAGGATGGGCCTACCTTGGGCCTCCGACCCCTGGTGACCGGGGTCTCGCCGCTGCTCACGCTCTCACGGTGGTTGAGGTGCGCAAAGGGCCGCGCGGCCCCCCAGGACTCCAGGTAGCGGGTCATGCGCACGGACGCCCGCATCTTCAGGGCTGCGTCCCCCTTGGGCTTGGGGAGGTGCTGGCTGGGCGGGGGCGGCTGCTGGCTCTGCAGGCAGACATAGACACAGCCCGGCCTGTCCTCTCCCTCTCGGCCCAGGAAGGGGCTCCCCACCCGCCCCCAGCCTGCTCCCCCTGAAACGCGATGATGCCCAGAGCGCTGCTGGCCATGCTGGTGGAAAGAGAGAAGGGCAGAGATGCCGCTGCGTCTGCAGTCCCTTGGGGACTGGCTGTGGCCCAGTGCACGCCTTGGCTGGGCTGCCGGGGAGGTCTGGGCGCAGGCCCTGTCCTTCCCAGGTGGCCGGGAGATCAGGGGTCACATACAACTGTGCATGGCCCCTCAGACCCTTCTCAGCCTCCCCAGAGAAAGATGGAGCCGAAGTCCTCAGCCCAGAGGCCCCGCCGACCCCATGAGGCTCTGTGGACCCCTTGGGGTCTGAAAGCCCATTGGCCTCTCCCCCCGGAGACACCCCGGGGAGACAGCACCCAGGAAAGCCACAAGCAGCCTACCGGGCCCACCCACATGTGGTCGGCACATGTCCTTCCCAAAGGGAGCAGCTGGAGGAAGAGGAGTGCGGCCAGGAGCCCAGAGAGACGGAGAGCCGACCTGCGGAGCACCAGCCCCGCTCCCTGGGCAGTGTTCCAGGGGGTTCCACTCGTGTGGCCCCCACGCCGTGGCAGGGACCGTTACCTGCCATGTGCCTGCTGTGGTCGGGGAGAGGGTGGCTCAGCCAGCCTCTGCCTCCTGCAGGGCCCCCTGTGCCACCACCTCCCCCTAAGAATAGCAGCTGGGGACGGTCCCTACTGGGAGGACGGGCAGGAGAGAAGAGGGCGCCGAGGCCGCCGGAGACAAGCCTGACCCATCTCCAAGTCTCCCTACCCTCCGAGGCTTCTGCCTTCCCGGAGTCCCTGTCCCCTCGGGTCCCTGCCAACGCCCACAAGGACCAGCACCTACGGCCACAAACACTCGCTAAGCCACAGGCGGCAGCTTTCCTGGAAGCTTCTGGCCTCGTTTCAGGATAGAAACATTTTTAAAGCCTGAAATGCGCCTGTCTGCCTGGCCGGCGGGGACAGCTGAAACCCAGGCTCTGTGACAGGCCCGGTCCCGAGACTGCGTGGTGGCCTGCAGAGAGCCACCTGCCCTGGAGCTGGGGACGGGGGCACATGCTGGGTCACCCCTCCGCTGGTCGGCCACTCTGTCCATGCAGCACCCTGCGCTCAAGGTCAGGGTCGCGAGCACTTCTCAGACACCGGGGCCCCCAGAGAAATAAATGTGCACTAAAGATCCATCGGCTCTGAGTAAAAAGGCACCTGTTCCAGAGTGGGCACCTGCGACCTCCAGACCTCCACCAGCTACAGGTGACCGCCCCTGCCCCCTGCCACCTCTGGAGGCTTATCCCCCAGGTGTTGTCACACCTACGGAGGCCAACATTGGGGAAGACCTGCCACGGCCACACCGGAGATTCGCCTGAGCACGCGTACAGTGGCCCCTCTGCACACACAGGGCAGGCCTCCAAAATACGTCGTCAGGCCAAGGAAGCAAGGCACCTGGGCTTCGTGAGGGCGATGGGAGTCTCTCAACTACTCACATAGACATCGACATCCCTGTGGGAGGGAAACCCCAGCTGGAAGGGACGTGCCGGCTGCGGATAGGACGCGATGGAGACTGGCTACAACCCCCCCTTTGGGGTTTTTGAATTTTCAACTATGCGAACAAATGACATTCGACAAATACAGGGAAGGTAGGGTGGCTGGAAAAAATGAAGGATGCCCAGTTAAATCCTGCACAAAGACAGACATGCTAAAATGTGTATATCAGGCGGCTCAGTGGTTGAGCGTCTGCCTTTGGCTCAGGTTGTGACCCCAGGGTCCTGGGATCGAGTCCCACATCGGGCTCCCCGCAGGGAGGCTGCTTCTCCCTCTGCCTGTGTCTCTGCCTCTCTGTAGGTCTCTCATGAATAAATAAAATATTTTTTTAAATGCAATAAAATAAAATAAAAATGTCTTCGTCATTGGTCTGCAACTGAAGCTTGCCTACAAGTCCCAGAGCGGCCTTGCTGAGGGGCAGAGCTGGGGGCCTGTCTGCCACCGCAGTGCAGGACCGGGGCTCCGCTTCATCTGTGCACAAGCTCTCGGAGCACCTGCTCCACTGCCAGGCACTGCTCTAGACATGGTGACCGCAGCCTGCAGAAGAGGTTCCCCCACCCCAGGCCCACCCCAGGGAGCCCACAGTGACAATAAACAAGCAAAGAGAATAAAGGAGCATGTGCAACCGAGCAAAGAGGGCTGGGGACAGAGACAGCAGCACTGACAAGGGTCCTGCGGCACAAGAAGCCGGGCAGTGGAGGGACAGGGGCTGAAGTGACGGGCACTCAGGAGGAAGGAAGGTGGGGTGGGGTGGGTCAGAGATGAGGGCAGGGCCCAGAGCCGTGGGGTGCGAGCCAGTACCCAGAAAGGGTTCCCCGGATGCCAGCTCAGCATCCATGGCCCAGGGCCCAGCTGGGGAGGGGAGGGCACCGGGCAGCTCTCATCCCCGGGGAACATCTGGGGGCCGGGGAGGCTTGCCGGCTGGCCCTCCGCTCCCCCGGAGACTGGCAGTCGGGCCAGCACGGAGGACGGCCAAGGCCAGAGCGAGAAGGAGCTGGAAAGAGCCCGACGTGGCCGACATTCTTGAGCTAGCCCCAAGGATGATTCACCGAGGCCGCCAGACGAGCTGGCCTCCCGCGGCAGGAAAGAAGGGCCTGTGTGGGCGCGGGCAGGCCCGGGGCCCAGCGGCCCCACAGCAGCTCAGCAGCGGCCTCCACCACGGGGTCCTGAGCAAAGTGGGGCCTCCAAGCAGGTGGAGCAGGACCCACGACGCACCGAGGCTCCTGCCTCGCGGCCCCCTGGCCCTTCCCCGCTTTCCCGAGTCTTATCCAAAGCGTATCTTTTCAAAATCCAGGGAATTAGTGACAAGCCCTGGAAAATCAACTAGCAGTGACTATCGTTTCTAGAATGTTTACGAGGTGCCCAGTCTGTGGTGAGTGCCTCACGCCAACCAGCCCTTCCTCCTCCCGAGGTCGGCACTGTCGTCACTCCTATTTCTCAGAAGTCGCGTGGAAGAGGAAAACTCTCCCCTTCTGTGGGGTCTTGCCCCAGGGCCTGGGCCCCCCAGGGTCCCCTCAGCCCGCCCCCCCGCCGCCTCTGAGCCCTCGTACCCTGGGGTCGATGACTAGGTAGGTGCGAATGTTCATCTCCTTCAGGTAGGGGTCCCGCTGCTGCCCGTGCCCATCCTCCACCTCATACGCCTTGTCCAGGTGGTTCAGTGTCGCCTCGGTGATGTGCACCCGGCTGGGGGAGACCCGAGTCAGAGCAGCAGAGCCCAGAGAAGGCTGGCACCCGCCCGGGGGTTGCACAGCACGCAGGGCCGGGCAGCAGAGCCCAGATGCTCCCCCAACGCATCGAGGTCACTGCTCCCATCTCTGACCCCACTCAGACCTCCCTTCAGCTGGCCCCGACTTGGCCCATACATAGCCTCTGACCCCACCACCCCACCCCTGTCCCGCAGAGCCTCACCCCGGGACTCCAGCTGCCTCCATCCTGTTGGCCAGGGACACGTCGTGAGACCACACGTCATACTGCCACTTGCGCAGCCCGATGACACCACACAGCACGTTTCCTGAGTGTATGCCCACTCGCATGCTAATATCCACACCCGTGGCCTCTCGCACCTGCCTGGGCAGAGCAGTCTAGTCACCCCGTCCCAGCCAGGGCTGCCCAGTGACCCAGGCAAGCCATCCCCACCCAAGCCTCAGCTTCCTCATCTGCAAACTGGGTACAGTATGTTCCCTACCAGGCCTTGGGAAGCAGGAGGTCCATCATGGGGACAGGCACAGCCCCCCAGGCCTGCACATGGTACCTACTTGATGGCCTCACACATGTCCAGCCCCATCTTCACACAGTTCCGGGCGTGGGTGGGCAGGGATACGGGCAGACCCGACACGCAGTAGTAGCAATCTCCCAGGATCTTGATCCGCATACACTCGTTGGCCTGCGGGGGCAAGGTGAGCAGGGGCCTGGTCGGCAGACAGCTGAGAACCAGGGTGCACACTGGCCAGCCCCCCTCCCCACACCCTTCAGAGGGAGCCAGACTCCTTCCAGCTCTTTCCAGAGGCTTCCTCCAGGGGAGCTGCTTCTGGGCCCACCCAAAGGTTTCTCCAGGAGGCACCCCTAAGCAAACACCAGGGATGAAAGCGAGCGTTACTAAGGATGGTCACCATCCCTCTCTGAGGGAGGGGGCTGTCTTTGCCTCATTCCATCTTGCAGTGTGGAAGCGTGTACTGAGCACCTGGCCCTGCCCCAGACACCGGAACACAGCACTGAGCAAAACAGACAAAACTCCCTACACCATGCGGCTCACATGCCAGTGGCAGTTAGATGCTAAACTAGACTAATAAAATCCACAGACCCGTGGTAGTGATAAGTGCTAAGGAGGACAATCAGGGGTGTGGGGGGAGAGAGGCCTCCCAGAAAAGGTAACATTTGGGAAAGACCCAAAGGAACCGAAGGAATAAGCCACACCAGTATCTGAGGGAGCGTATTCCAGGAAATGAAAGACACAGCAAGTGCAAAGGCCCTGTGGGCAGAAAGCTTCTTGAGATCCAGCAAAGCAGCCCATGCAGCTGGAGTGGAGGACATAGGGGACCTGAAGACAGGTGGCAGGTGCCACAAGCCAAGGGGCCAGCAGGTGTCCAGGTAACTGGAGAGATGGCTGGCTGCCAGGGATGCAAAGCAGCAGGGTCTGGGGAGTGGGGAGAGAACAGAAAGATGGAAGGGAGGACAGAGGCTGGGGCCATATAGGGAAATGCCCCTGAGGGGAAGGGGGCCCAGGCAGGCTTCTGGGGTTCCACCTGAGGTAGTACTGTGGCCACTCTCTGTCAGCCCTTGGCAAAGGTGGCCTTGGGGTGGGCATTTAGGGACCCTGAAGGAGGAGCTACAAGCTGGCTCAAGCCCCGCCCCTCACGGAGGCCTTCCGTGTCAGGGGGGTAGCTAGGGCTGGGGCACTGATTGATGCCCAGCTCCCTCCTGCAGGGCCCCTAAGGGCCGGCGTCTCCTAGCCCATGTCTCCAGATCCCCCGTCCAGCCCCTCCCCACCCACCTGGACCACCGGGCAGGGCGCCTTCCCTCCCAGGAGGCCCCTGCACCTGCCCAGCCTCCCTGAGCAGCCCCTTCACTAAACCCTCTTCCAGGGAGCTCATCTGGGCGCCTGCCAGCTGCCTCCCGCGGGGCCCCGCCTGCCACATGCTGCGTTCTGAATAGCCTGGCAGCCGATGAGAGGACACGGGCTTTTCTAGAAAGTAGGAAGAACCTTGGAGAGGGCCTGGATGCCCACAAACAGGCTCGGGGCTCCAGCCGCCCTGACCCCCACCCCGTCCAGGCATGGGACGGCCCCCTGGAGCCAGGCTGCCCTCCAGGGACCTGGGGAGGCCGCGTTCCCCAGGCTCTTCCTCCACACAGCTGACAGGTCCACTCTGCCACTTGGAAACCAGGGAAGCCGCTTGAGCGTGTTGGGGGCAGTAATTCCTGGGCCCAGACGCAGTGAAGGTGCCTCCGGGAGAGTCGGCCCCGGGTCTGGAATCTGACTGCTCATAGGAGAGAAGTCTGGGACCGGCCCTGTCCGTCTCCGCCCACGGACTAGACACTCTGGCCAGGAGGCCTCTTTCTCCCCATCCTGCCTCCTGCCCCCGCCACAGATGGAGGGCTGTCCAAGAGGACAGGGCAGGTCCCTGGGCTTTGGTGGCAGGGGAAGGGCCGTGGCTGACCGGAGGCCAGGCCTCTAGCTCACACATGGCCCAGCTACCAGGAACCCCCATCTGCCGGTTTAAAGGATGTCATGGAGGGAGGCTCCTAAGGGAGGGCTCCAGACGAGACGGGCCCTCTGAGTCACTGGGTCCACAGTACCTGAGGGACAGCACTCCAGGGCACCCCCGGCCACAGCGTCCTCCTGCAGTTTGGTCACCCCGCGGTGGCCAGCCCCTGAGATGGAGGCCACTTCTGTTGAGACAGTCCCTCCTCAAACAGGGCAACCCCGACCACGAGAAAGTCTTCCTAGTGGGAAGCAAGCCTGAACTTGCTTCCCACCAGGGTCCAGACCACTGATTCTCCACACATGGAGAATTCTCTCCCCAAGAGGCGCTTCAAAATTCCCCCAGGTGTGGGCACAGGTGTGGGCTTTCACTGACACTTTGTACATGATGCCAACGCGGCCAGCACAGACTGCCACGGCCTTAAATCTTAAACACTCGGGTCTCTACTTAGTGGGCACCACTAAGCCTGTCTTCACCTGAAGCTGGGCCAGGTGCCCCCCAGGCCCCCTGGCGGCCTACAGCCCTCTTCAAAGCGCACAGCATACAGGGCAGGCCCAAGGCCCCACTGGAGTTCAAGGATGCCACGTGGCAGGCCTCACGACCATTTGACAAGTTAATGAATAAGCGTACACACGCACACGTGTACACACACACAACCACCCCCTCCCGGGCCCCATGCTGCCCAAGAAGACAAACACTGAGATCCCAGCCCAGCCCTGCCCTCTCCAGACCACACCCTGCTCAGCTGCACCTGGGAACCCCCTTCACCCAATGCCCTCCCCTGCTCGGCACCTGCCATGTTTCCCCAGGGTCCTCAGGTCAAGTTCTCCTGACCTCAGCCCCAAATCCTTGCATGTCTGCCCCTGGCACCTCGTCCCCCTCACACTCTACCCAGTCACAGTGAGTCACGTTCATTCCTAGGGCCCCCAGCAGCTTCTTTCTACTCCAGCCCTTTGCACATGCTGTACCCTCTGCCCAGAACTCATTTCCTCTTCAGCATCTTTTTAGGTTTCTCAAACTTTACTTTTCTTTTAAAGATTTCATTTATCTATTTATTTGACAGAGAGAGAGAGAGAGAGAGAGAGAGAGAGAACACAAGCAGGTGGAGCAGCCGGCAGAGGGAGAGGGAGAAGCAGGCTGCCTGCTGAGCAGGGAGCCCGGACCTGGGGCTCGATCCCAGGACCCCGGGATCATGACCTGAGCTGAAGGCAGATGCTTCCCCGACTGAGCCCCCCAGGCACCCAGGTTTCTCAAACTTTAACGCGTGCGCGGTTCACCAGAGATCTTGTCAGAAGGTGGGCTGCGGGCGAGGCCTGCACTGCGCGGTCCTCCCCAGCTCCCCCAGCTTCTGCTGCTCTTGCGCAGGGAGATGGTGGCATCTCTCCTCCAGGCAGCCTTCCTGAGCCCCTGTGCAAGCCCCCGCGTGTGCTGGCAGTCTCCCCACCGGCCCCACTCTCTGGGGACAGGGTTCTGGCTGCCGTGGCCACCACTCAACCTCACTTCCACGGTGGAGCGCCCAGAAGCATTTGCTGACTGGGTGCTGAAGTCCAGCCAGGGCCTCTGCACGCTCACCCCAGCACAGCACTGGGCACACGTCATCCCCAGGGGGCAAGAGCACGGCACAAAGGCCTGTGGGCTCACCTTGGCGATCTGGTCAAACTTGCCGAAGAGCTCGTTCAGCACCACCACCAACTCTTTGGGGGAGCAGTCGCTGGCCAGCCGTGTGAAGCCCACGATGTCAGCATAGAGGATGCTGGGGGCCGGGTGGGGGCAGGGGGTCAGAGCCACATCCCTGGAAGCCCCTGAGCCCCCACCAGCCTTGGCCTCAATCACCCCAGCCACTCCTTAGCCTCTGGAGGGATGGGAAAGAAGCTCCGGGCCATACAGATGAATTAACGTTCCAGAGGGTTGGCATTAAGTAAAAGGCAGCAAGCCTCAGAGCCGCAGGGCCCTTGGGAACTGCCGCCCTCAGGCCCCCACCGCTGCAGACCGCAGGCTGGGGCGCCTTGGAATGTCCTCCCCACACCTGGGCCTTCACCCTTGCCCAGACTTCACAACTAAACCCCATGCTGAGACATGACTCCATGCTCCCCTGAGCTGAGCTCCCGCCCAATGCTCTACCCACACATGCTATCCCAGTAGAGCTCCCATCCCACAGATGAGCAAACCGATGCTCGGGGCTGAAGCCTTCTGGGAAGCCAGAGCTGTAGTGTGCACCAGACCGCCCAGCTCGAGAGTCTGTGAGTTCCAGACAAGCTCATGGCACCCACGCCTCTGGTTCATAGAGGCTGGTGCCTTCGAGTAAGATTCTGTAGGCCCTTCAAATCCACCAAGAACTGGGAGACTTCACCTCTTTTGTGGGGGGCCTGTGTCCCCTTCAGAGTCATCTGAAAGGACCTCTTTCCTCCCAAAGTCATACTTATGCTGTTTTACAATTTTAGGGGACTACTAGATCCCCCTGACACCAATCTGATCTGATCCCACCCCCTGGAAAAACAAACAGGGAGACTGAGGCATGGATTTGCCTCCCCCAATCCTCCTGGGGAGCCCACCACACAGGGCTGGCCAGCTGCCCACCTGACGTTCTGGTGCCGCTTGACATACAGGCTGTGGAAGTTGTTGTCGGGCATGTAGCGGCGGTCCCCACGCTCCTTGAGCCGCTCGATGATGGCTAGCTTCATGCCCATGGAGATGTGCGCTGGCAGCACCGACAGCAACAGGTTCTCCTGGGCACCGGTGGGGACAGGCGGGGAGGCGTCAGGCCCCAGGCTTGGTGACCTAGCCTGTTTCCCCTATGTTCCTACCTGCGCTGCCCACAGTACTCTCCAACTCTGCTGGCCTGCGCCCTGCCACCAACCCAGCCAGGCACACGGCCTCCCGTGTCCCCGGCGGCCCCTGTGGTGAGGCTGGCATGGGTGTCCAGCCATGTGCCCCATGCACATGCTGTCCAGTGAGTGTGTGATGTGCAGAGAGAAAGGACGTGGGGCGTGGGGCCTGGGAGGGCCTGGGAGGGCCAGGCAGTGGCTCCCAGGGAAGGCAGAGACCGTACCTGCTGGCGCTTCTCGATGCGCAGCTTGCGACGGATCTGGATGCACTTCACAGTGTAGGTGAAGAGCTCTCGGGAGGCGTCCTGCATATGGTGCTTGTGGAATGCACCCGTGAGGTTCCCGCACAGGAAGATGACAGCATTGGCCAGCAGCTGGGGGCGAGCCAAGGGCGGGCTCAGCATTCAGCCCGGCCTGCGCCCCGGGGTACCAGCAGCACCCCTCAGTGGGCTGGTAATGGCACCCCATCTGCATTCTCTGACCTCCAACCTGTTCAGCCTGGCACCCTTCGCAGGGAAGCAGGAAAACTGAAGCCCAGACAGGCTCTGTTCCCCTAGAGTCACTGTGACTATAAGACCAGGTCTCAGGCCCTTCTCTGCAGCTGCCGGGCATCCCCATCCAGACTGGGAGGTGCTGAGGCCTCAGGTCCAACTCACCCACACACATCCCCCCATCCTCAGGCCCAAGCCACAGCCCCTGCCCAGAGGCCTTTGCCTGCCCCCGTGCACACCTTACCTGTAGTCCCACCTGGATGCTGGGTGCTGTAAAGGCCCCCATGATAGCACCAAGCACCAGGAGGTGGGAGATGCTGGAGACTACTCCTGCCGCGATGGCCCCCTGCATGCTGAAGGGCAGCAGCGTGTATACCACAAAGACAATGAAGAGGAAGAAGGGTACCTGGGGGCAGAGCATTGGTGAGGCTCAGGGACTGGCCACAACACACCTGCCGCAGGACCCAGACCCAGACGGAGCCAACATCACCCCCCTGCTGCAGCCTCTCATCTGGGAACAGCCCCAGAAACCCGAATCCTGAGCCCCTGCCCCCAGCACAGCCCCTTCCTTCCCCATGTGGTGAGGGACAGTGACCAACACGCAACGGAACATGGGAAAGCCAAACTCCACTTCTGGGTCAGACCCAGCCAATATTAGCCACCATTTCCTGAGCTGATTTATGAGCTGAGGCTGAGGCCAGGCCTCCCCAGGAGTAAGACCCCAGGCCCTGGTGACCCAGGGAGTTGCCGCCTGACACCCATGGCTGGGGCTCTCCTGCGGCAGGAATGGTGATCACCCGAAGGCCGGGGCCCAGCTGCCCACCTGCCACCTCCAGTGGTGCAGCTGCACCCACTCCCAGCCCTCTGGGCTGCCTGGCCTTCCCGTGCCTCAGCCTACCCAGCCTACTATCAGAGGGTGCCAGCGCTGGGCAACAGTGACCAGCCAGGCCAGGGTGACTCAAGCTAGTCAAGAAAAGACTCTTGCAGCTGGGGTGGATAAGCCGGTGGGCGGGCAGCCTCAGGCCTCTGCAGCATCCGTGCCCAACCTGGGGA
Source organism: Vulpes vulpes (assembly GCF_048418805.1). NCBI lineage: Eukaryota > Metazoa > Chordata > Mammalia > Carnivora > Canidae > Vulpes > Vulpes vulpes. The sequence goes on from NC_132781.1 coordinate 144,706,979, forward strand.
CGGCCTGCCTGGAAACGGAGTGGCACAGAGGAAAACAGAGCAGAGGGAGGGCAATTGGGACCTGGCCTTCCTGCTAGAGCTAACCAGTCCTGACTGGTCCCAGCCTTTCCAGGCATGTGGGCCAATGTGGGCCTTTCTGCCTCTAAGCTGGAGAGTGTCATTTCCATCTAAACGAGGGTCTACCCTCAATGCTCCAGCCAGACATCTGCCCAGCTCAGAGAGCTGAATGGACAAGATCAGCCTGGTACCTACCCTCTGTCGCAGAACCACAGCCGGTGGGAGGAGGAAGGCCCAAGGCCAGCACACCAGATACGGGCCCTGTCTCCAAAAGGGACCTGATGCCCAGGGAGGGCAGGATTTGCCAAGTGCACCGCTGGCTGGTGGCACCCAGCCCCCCAGGGGACGCCAGGGTCCCTGGCCCCATTACCTGCGCCCGCACAGAAGTTGTGTTCATCCATGAGTCGAACACCAGCATGTAGCCCAGCATCATGAGGCAGACCCAGATGAGCAGCGCTGAGGCCCTGAGCCACCGCGAGACGAGGCACTCCACGTACACCAACACGTAGAGAACCACAAACGCGGCAAATGTGAAGAAGGCCATCCCCAGGACAGCCTGGTGTCCAGAGGGGTCCTGGGCAGAGCAAACACACACGGAGATGCCACAGCTTTCCCCAGTGAGGCGTCGTCCCCTCTGGAAAGCCTGCCAGGCTAGCCTGTCCGTCCTGCCCCGAGCCATGTCCCCTGTGCTCTCCTCCACGTGGGTGGGGTCGGTGCTCCCTCCAAGCACCACACTCTTCCTCACCTTTGGGCTTTGCACTGTCTTGGCCAGGGCTGCCTCCACCAGCACCTTCCCTCAGTCCCTGTGCAGCACAGAGGCCCTGTGGAGCCCTCCCCATCAGGCCCCCTCTGCTCCCAGGGTGCCCCGTACATGCCCGTGGGAGGACAGTATAGGGGCACAGCTGGGCAAGCCCGCTGCAGGACAGGCCACTGCACCGACTGTTACAGAGTGAATGGAGGAGATGCTAACCGAAGGCGCCCCAGACAGACAGGGGATGAGCTGGAGCAAAGGTAGAGGCGTGACACCGCGAAGGGGTGACCAGGAGAGGTGAGTCCCTGCTGGGCCAGCACCTGGTCTCCCCCTGCACCCTGAAGCCCCGTGGGCACAGCGGCTGACCTGGGGGCTGGCACGCAGTAGGCACTCAGGAGCCTTTTGCTGAACGCACAAACAAATGTCCTGCGGTTTACAGCCATGCAGATCCAGGCAGCGTTGACAGAGCCCCTGAGGGCCAGCCACGTTACACACAGCGCCCTGCTAATAGCCGGCAGGCTCGGATGTCTTCTTCTAGAACTTTCCTGTTCCACACAGTAGCTACTGGGCATGTGTGCTTTTTCTGGATTGATTTTAGATTCATTAAAAAGCTCCTCAGTCGCACTAGCCACGTTTCGAGCCCTCAACAGCCACACGCAGGCAGCGGCCGAGGTCACAGAGGGTGTTAGCGGCGTCTGCCTGGTGTTCGGAAGGAGCCCGGGACCACAGCCGGGCTCTAGGAGGAGGAGTGCCAGGGAGCAGCCATACAGGGGCCATCACCCCCAGGTCTTCAGCACAATCGAAGTTTGTTTTGGGGGAAAAGGGAGGGTAGTTTCCTTGGCCAAATTAATGTAACATCTAAAACCACCCCCGACTTCAAAATTAAATGAAAATGAAAAACCTGCCTCCCGCCGCCCAGCGACGCCACGGAGCACTCGCAGACCAGCCTCCAGGCTGAGCGAGGTCAGGCTTGCCCAAGGCCTCCCAGGCCCGGCTCCCAACCACCGCCTGTGGGCCGCCCCACTCACCCCGCAGACGAAGCTGATGATGATGAGGGCGACGCAGGCGGTGACAGCCACCAGCAGGAGCGTGAGCAGCAGCGGCCCGTGCTGGCTGGTGAGGCGGTACTTCCCGTAGAGCGCAGCCTGGTCAGGGTCCTCTTCACCCTCGTTGAGGAAATAGCGCCCCTTGGCCGGCATCCTCCCCCGCGGCCCCCCCGGCCCGGCGGTCCACTCGGGAGACCCTGCGGCCCGGGGCGCATCTGTGTGCCCACCGGTGGCGGGCCTAGGCCTCGGGCCTCGGGGGGCCTGGCGGGCGGGCCTGCAGCCCCATGGGCGGCGCGGGGCCCGGGCCGCTCCACTGCCAGGCCTGCTCACGGCACCCCGGGCCTCGTGCTCTGCATCGGGGCCGGCTCACCGGACGCGCGGGGTCCTCAGCTCTGCGGAGACACAAAGCAGACCGGGATTTAGCCAGGACAAGTGGAGCCATCAGGGAGAGCAGGGGCCAGGCCTCACCACCCCTGGGTCCCATCCACCAACCTTAACCCAAACCTAACTTCTAGGTCGTAGTTAAAGCTTTGCCTGCACAGCCAGCCCCTGTGTGTCCTCGAACTGCACTGTCCCGTACGGAGCCACCAGCCACACGTCACTATATGCGGCTACATTTAACTGGATTAAAAATGAAATTAAAAATTCAGGGATGCCTGGTGGCTCAGCGGTTGAGCATCTGCCTACAGCTCAGGGTATGATCCCGAGGGCCAGGATTGTATCCCACATCAAGCTCCTTGTGGGGGGCCTGCTTCTCCCTCTGCCTGTGTCTCCGCCTCTCTCTCTCTCCCATGAATAAATAAAATCTTTAAAAAAAAATTAAAAATTCAGACCAGCAGTCACACTGGCCCCATTTCAAGTGCCCAAGAGCCACACACACAGTTAGTGGCTATTTTATTGGGCAGCACAGATAGAGAGCATTTCTATCATCCAGAACCTCCCACCGGACAGCACTGCTCTCCAGGTTTGATGGAGATCACATGGAGATCTCTGATCCATCCCAGTGAATTTCCGTGTGTGGCATGAGGCAGGGATCAGCCTCTGTCCCTTTCTTGCACACAGGTGGGATCCCCGGGGGGGGGGGACCCCCGCCCCAGCAGCTTCCGGCAAAGCCACCATTCCTCCCTCAAGAAGTTCAGTGAAGCCACCTTTGTTGTAAGTCAAGTGATGTGCACATGGTGTCTATTTTCAGACTTTCTTCTGTTCAAATGGTCCTTTCGCAAAGATCACATTTACTCGATCACTGGGGCTTTCTGGTGAGTTTTGCATCCCGGACCTCCCACGCCTGCTACACCCAGAGCAAGCCCTTGCATTCATGTTAAGCATCCTCCTAAGACTTCATTATTTAAATGCTTTTTTTTTTTAATTTCCACTGACAAGAATTTAAGAAGTTTGCAAGCTCCACTTTGTAGAAATAGAACCTGAGCCTCAGAGAGGGAGCATAGCAGACTGTTTATGACAAGCTGGGAGCAGGTGCCAGGCTTGCAGTGCTCAGCCCAGACGCACTCCCTCCTTCCCCAGCACCGGTCATTCGCTGGCTCATTCATTTATTCCAAAAAGGCCTGTAATCGTGCCTACAGCACACTAGGCCCACTACACACGCACCTCCCATGTGCCAGGCTAGCCCTTTCTCCCCCTGGAGCTCCCAGTCCCTAGAGGAAAAATTACCGAATAATGTACAATCCCTACATGCACGGACTGGGGTCTGGGGGCAGCTGCCACGTTCCCAGCAGGAACCTGTGTCAAGGGAGCAGCCCCAGCCCAGGAGTTCAGGCCCCCCACTCTCTCCAGACCTGCCTCGAAGCCTGGAACTGGGACAGGGCAGGTGGTAGAGGGCAGGGAGGCCATACATTGTGGAAGGCTCAGGGCTGTCACGAGTGGCCCCTGGAGAAAGCTGTGAAGGAAAGGCAGTCCAGAGCCCCCAGAGGTAGAAGAGAAGGGTCCCCAGAGTCCCTGAGGCCAAGTGAAGCCCTGCAGTGAGTGCCCACCCTAGACCCAAGAGCCACCTCAGACACTTCTGCAAGCTCCTATTCCACAAATTCCAGGGCCAAATTGGAAAAAAAAAAAAACATATTTTGGGTTTGAGGGGACAGAGGCCAGGGGTCCTGGACCCCTCTGCTGCCTCCAGGTTCAGGCAAGTGCCCATAAGCCTTGGCACTTGTTTAACCCGGGCAACCCTGTGGGGGCTCAGCCCAGGGATCCCAAAGTGCCTGAAGTGCTTAGGCGGCAGAGCTGACTTCTACATGAAATATCCACTTATGCGTGTTGGCAGCTAATTTAAAAATGCGAGTTATGCACCCCACTAAGTAGTAACCTCTAACTCTGAGCTAACCAGTTTCAATTCCACGCGAAGCATGTTTTGAGCACTAACCACACACGCTTAGCCCTGTGTTGCAGGATTTACAAAACAAGATAAGGTCCCTGCCCTGAGACGCCCCCAGTGCAGGGCTCCCCTGAACCAGCTCTTTACAGTCACAGGAGCAGAAACACTGTCATGCCAGGGGCCAACGCACACATATCCACTCTCATCTTCAGAACCTGTGGAGGCCAAGGTATCACAGCAATGGTACAGACACAGAACTGAGCCCAGAGATGTTGAGCGGTGCACGTAAGGTCACATAGCTGGAACTCCTTGGTGGAAGGCCTGGGCTTCAAGCATACGCAACACCACCTGGCCCTCTGGCCTGCTGCCACACTCCGGTGGGCCAGGACCAGACCACCAGTCCGAGAAACCCCAAGGGGCCGGGACAGCATCTCCCCACAGGTGCTCTCTCCCCCAGGCAAAGCCCGCAGACCAGAGCTGGGTGCGGCCAGGACACCCCAGAACTGACCTGCCCTTCCAGGGGCACGAAGCTGGCTGAGGCAGGAGTGGAGAGGGAAGGAGCAGTTGGAAGGTTCCCGGGGGCCCGTGGGAACCCAGGCCTGGTAAACACAGCTCTTGGGGATCTAATTAGGCCACTTCCTGGGCAACAGCAGGCGGGAGAGAACATGGACAATAGACAGCCCTGGGCACAGGGACCTCAGCCCATGTGGGGACCTGGTCTCGCTCCTGGGACAGAGGGCAGGACAGGGCTGGGAGCAGAGATGCATTCATCACTCCTGGAGAGGTAGTCTGGGAGCCCCCTGGCAGCATCTCCACAGGCCAGCTGCTCCCTAGCAGCAGTCCCCCCCAAAACCAGACACAGAGGCCCCCTGCTTCTGTGGGCAGGCTTTGAGGCCTCTGTCCAATCACCTGTTCTTCTGCTGGTTGCTGACGCAGCTGGCAACTGGGAGGGCAGGGAGGCCATAAGATGAAGGCCCTGGATGAAGGAACCACTTCACCACGTGTCCAACAAATGACCCTGCAGCCTCGAGGACCTTGCCCACCTCAGTGACGGGAAGCTCATCACCTCTCGGGGCAATCTTCTCCATGAGTGGGCAATCCTTTGGGGTCAAAGTCCCACCTCAGGTCAAGCGAAGCCCTACCTCCCTGCCACACCCTCACCTCCGCCCCTCTGGTTCTGTCTGAAGTCCAAAAACACCAACGGCAGAGATAGGCACTTGGGACAGTCCAGGGGGGCCAGGGACCCCTCACTGCTATTCACACCTCACAATCACTCTGGTGGGGAGCAGGGCAAGCAGCCCCATTTTACAGAGGAGGGGAACCTCCTTCTGCCAGGATTGTCTCTCCCACTGTCAGTCCCCTGGTTCAGGGGCTGTGAGACCCAGGCGGGCTCATCAGTATAGTCCCCCTCAAGCCCCAGTGACTGGTTTAGGGACGGTGCTGTAACCAAACTCCTCTCAGTGAGAATGCTCTCTGGGACTCGTGCTGACCCACGGGAAAGAGATACTCTCTTGCTGGTGACCTACGGCTGCTGGCAGCCACTTGAAGCCACCACAAGAGACAGTCCACCGAGAACGAAGCCAACACAGGAAACTGGAGAGAGACAGAGGCTTGAAAATCCCTCCTTACGCCCCTGGATCCAGCTCTGCCTGAATGAAGCCAAGCAACCTCCAGATAATTTAATCGCACCAAACGGCACGCCTCTTTGGGCTGAAGTCAGTTTGAGTTTCTGTGGCTTGCAACCAAGAGTGCCAAGGTTCATGTTGGGCCTTCTGCCCCAGTTTACTGCACCCAGGAACCCTCCCTGATGGTCCAGGGGCAGGGGGCAGGGTCCAGGGTCAGAAGGCAGAGTCCAGGGTCAGGGGGCAGAGTTAGCTCAGAGTTGAGAGTGGGTCCCTGCAGACAAGGCTGGTCCTCCTGGACGGGCCTGGGCCAAGGATGTGAAGCCCCCTTCCCTCATACTTCGCTCACCATGTCCCAAACTCTACAGCCCAGGGCCAGCCATTCTGCACAGGACCTAGGGCAGCAGGTGGCTGGAGCAAGGGGACTCCCCACATCTTTTCTCAGTGGCCTCCAGAGACTCAGCTCTGCAGGAGGAATTAGGGAGTCCAGGGGCATACTCAGGTATAAATGGATCCCAAGGGAATCCACTTCATCCCCCGGCCCCACCAAGCACACCTGGTGGGCTCTGCACCCCCTGCAACCCCATGTCCCATGCTAGAGTGGGGTGCGTGATGCCATACACAAAGTCTAGTGAGCACTCACAGCGTGCCCCGTGCTGTGGGCTCTAACTCTGCACACCTGCCCTGCAAGGGAGTAGGACTACTGCTTCCATTTTATGGATGTGGGAACACAGAGAGGTTCAGTCATTTTCCTGAAGTCACACAGCTAGCAAAAAAGCGCTCGGATTTGAACACTGGTCACCTCTCATCCTGCTCAACGCCCTCATGGTGCTGACAACCACAGAACCCCTTCCTGCCCTCCCCTCTCAAAGCCTAGGACAGAGGGTGGGAGACGCAGTGGACTCCATCAAGGTCCCCCCATCTGCCTCACAGACGCAAGGCCAGACAGCCATGTCAAGAAGTCTGCTCTGAGCCAGCAAGATCCAGGAGCACCACTTCCTCCAGGAAGCCCTCTGAGCTACCCACACACACCCTCTCCCCCCTTCCCTGCAACTGAGGCAGGACTGTTGTTGTCTCCTTGCCAAACACTGACTGGCAAGTCTAGGTTCCTCAGCCAGAGAAGCTGCCGGAAATAGAGAGCCAGGACCTCAAATTAGAAGTGCAGGACTGCACCCTCGGAGGTGCTCAGGAAATCCTCCCCCGGCAGAACTGGCTGATCCAGCAGCACCCCCAGGGCTCCCACACCCCTTGGGGAGTTCTAGATCACCTCCGGCCTTCACAGACAGACAGGGCACCCACTTCCTCACCCAAGCAGCTGGCAGGAATCCCAGGCTGGCTTCCTCTGGCCCAGCCCAGCAGGCCCTGGAGCCCTGGTGGCTTCAGAAAGAGGAAGTGGGGGCTCTGGGGTGTGTGGGAGGGGCAGGCAGCCTGGAGGAGAGCCCCCCCTCCCCCCGCCCTGGCCCCCTTAGGCCCAGCCCCTGCCCCCAAGCCCACCGGGGGACCATGCCACTGCAGCCCAGAACCCAGCGCGCCGACCCAGCACTAGCTCCCTCCACGGACAGGGTCCCTCCCCAGCTGGGTCCCTCCCCGCGGGGTCCCATGCAGACCTTTACTGGCTCAGGGGTCTCACATTAAGGCATCCCCCTTGGGAGACCTGGCACCTTGTGAAGGAGCCAGAGGCCGCTGCGCTCAGCGCCGTCCTGGCACGGAGGGGTGGGGGGACCCGGGGACTTCAGCCCCACTGCCCCGGCTGCCAGCCTCTCGCGGGCCTCCAGCCGTGGCTCTCCCAGGGCCTGACCTCCGTCCCCATGTGTCCTCCTGGAGCGTCCCCACCTCCCCAGATGCCTGTCAATGGTCCCAATTGTCAGACATCCCCGCACCGGCCTCACCAAACTCTCGTGGGAGGGTCCGGGTCTGTGTCCCGTGGCTGAGCCCTGGCAGCTGCTGGTGGAAGAGACGGAAGGACAGACAGATGGACGGGTGGCCACACAGATGAGCCACCAGCTGGACTCCTGAACCAGGCAGAAAAGGCAGGGAGACAGCGAGCAGGGCAGCTCTCTCTAGAAGGGGGAGGGAGAGACCATTGGGCGCGGGAAGGGTCTTCCTCAGAAAAGCAGAAGCGCCGGGGGCAGGGCGCCCGGGGAAGGGGGGCTCGGGTGGGAGGGGTGAGGGCTCAACCCCCAGCTCTGCTCCCCCGGCCAGCCGGGAGCAGTGCGGCTGAAGTCCCCGGGTCCCACTCTAGGCCTCGGTTCTCCTCATCAATAAACACGGGGCACTGACAGCCAAATCGTACAAGTGAGGTGCAGGTCACGATGGCCAACCCTCTGTTTGTGGGCACAAAAGAGAGGGTGAACCTGGAAAGAAGGCTGAGCTTCCGGAGCCGAGGAAGCCCAGCCAGGGGGTCCAAATGGGAGAGACAGAAGCATGAGGCAGGCAGGGCCCCCCCAGGAGGCCTCTACTTCATCTCACCACCCCCTGGTGACAAGCCTATGAGGCCACGAGGCAGGGGCAAAGGTCAAAGTCCCCTAATGGGGTGAGCTCCCCGCCCTGCTCTCCTCTGACCCCCAGCCGACTTGGCCAGCTCCTGGGGAACACTGGCTCCCCATCATTCTTGGGGTTCAGCACCCATGTTCCAGCCCCAGCTCTGCCGCCAGCCAGCCTTATAACCCTGGGCAAGTCCTGGGCCTCACCTGGGCCCAGGCTTTTCCTCCTCACCTGGTTGGCCCTGCGCTGGGCTGGGCTGGGCGTGGAGTCTGAATCATAAAATGAGAAGGACAACAAGCTGAAGGGGATAGCCTGGGTGTTGTCACCCGGCCCCACAGGGCTCATTCTAAGGGTGGGGCAGGGATTATTCTTTGTACCTGAAGTCCTCCCTTCTACTTCTCCCCTGGATTCAGCCCTCGCCTTGTCAGTCCCTCCTTAAAAATACAAATACCTCATTGACCCCTTACCTCCAAGGCTCCAGCTGCCAGGGATAATAATCCCACTTCACTATCTCCCCTGCCAATTCTAAGGATAGTGACTGCCTGGGAGAAAGTATCCATTTGTCCATGCATTTTCAGAGAGATCCATGCCTTCATTCCTTTAATGGATTTGCACTGTCACCTTCCATGTGTCAGGCACCAGGCCAGATGCAAAGAAGAAACTATGCCCCAGGCACAAGTTCCCAGAAGGCAGAGGCCTCCACGGCCCTCTCTGCCAGGTGTCTGCACACAGTAAGTGCCCAGGCAGCGGTACTTCTTAACTGACTAATCGATCCAACCAAGGACTGTTGGAAAGAACAGTACTGTTCCTGGCGCTTGCCTGAAATTCCACCATTAGTGATTCATTCCTTTAAGCACTCCCCTAAGTTCCCCCTTCAAAATGAAAACACATTCATGTCTGCCTTTAATACATTTCTGATCTCTTTCCCTTTGTTAAGGACAGACAGAAAGGGCTACTCTAGCCTTCAGGGACCTTACCTGGTGCCAGGTGAGGCCCACGATGGCAGGACAGTGGTCTTCTCACCAACTTCATGTTTTTCCCAGGGCCCCACCCAGACAGTAGGTCCAACAGTGAGGAGGCATGCATGGGGTTGGGAGGTGGGCAAAGAGCTCCATCTCACACACCCAGAGGCAGATATAACCTAGAGTAACCACGTGAACTAGAGGGCAAGAACAATGTCACTACTCTGCTTGGAGCCTGTTTAAAGAGGCAGGAAAGGGGCACCTGGGTGGCTCAGTTGGTTAAGCACTGGCCTTTGGCTCAGGTCACAATCCTAGGGTCCTGGGATCAAGTCCTGCATCGGGCTCTCTGCTCTGCAGGGGGCCTACTTATCCCTCTGCTGCTCCCCTTGCTTGTGCTCTCCCTCTCTCTCTGTCAAATAAATAAAACCTTTAAAAAAATAATAATAAATAAAGAGGGAGCAAAGCCCAGAGGAGATCGAACAAGCTGGATTCATCATTTACACCAAGATAAGAGACCAAGAAACCATGAAAGAATTCTCGTAACCATGCCATAGTGGGTAAGTCCTTTCTGACCTGAGAGAAAACTGAAAAGTCACAGTGAAAACACTGGTCAACTCAATTACATTAAAAAAAAAAATCTACAACAGGGCTGTCTGGCTGGCTTAGTCGGTAGAACATGCGACCCTTGATCTCGGAGTTCAAGCCCCATGCCAGGTATAGAACTTAAAAATAAGAAGTAAATAAATAAATAAACTTATTTGAAAAATCTACTGCAGGGTAAAAGCTATTAAGAGAAAAACCAAAAGATAAGACCAAAATTGAGCAATGAGGGAAATATTTGCAACCCTTATTGTAAAGAGCTAATCTCCCCCATATGTAAAAAGCTCCCATGGATCAATAAGAAAAAGACCAATAACCCAATAGAAAAATGGGAGAAGAGTATGGGCAGAAAGTGCACAGAAAAGCAATACAAATGACTGCTAAACCTTTCGAAAGAAGCTGACCTCACCCACAGTAAGAGAAATACAAATTAAAACTACTACAGAAAGTCATTTTTACCTATCTGATTGGCAAAGATCAAAGTATTTATAGAACATTTACAGGCAGCGGCAAAACAGGTGCTCACACTGAGCCTTGGCAGGAGTGTGATTCAGCATAACCTCTGGGGAGGGCAAGTTAGTCATATGTGACAAAATCACTCATGCACAAACCTTTGATGTAATAAATCTCCTCCAAGTAATTTATCTTACGAACACTTTCACATGTAAAATGACACATGTACAAGATTACTCATTGCAACATTACTTACAATAGCAAATAAGACCATGCGTCTAGCGCCCACCCTTTAGAAGTTGGTGAAATAAATCACAACAGAGCCTTACTGTGGAATGCTAGGCAGCTCTCAAAAAGGGTGCAGCAGCCTGAACTCTGCTGTCCTGGGGGATTCGGGGAAAAATCCACATGGCAACAGTAGTGCCCAGAATGGGTAATGCCTGACCCGGGACGCAGGATACCTAAAACTGCTGCTTTCACAGAGTGAATGAATCTTCAGTTTGTTTCAATTGTCATAATGTAGCTTGTGCAAATAAAAGTTCTTAATAGGGGCGCCTGGGTGGCTCAGTTGGTTGAGCATCTGACTGACTCTTGGTTTTGGCTAATGTCCTGATCTCAGGGTTGTGGGATCGAGTCCTGTTGTCGGGCTCTGTGCTAAGCTTCGGGTTTCTCTCTCCCTCTCTCTCTCTCTGCCCCTCCCCCTGCTCTCTCTCTAAAATGAATAAATATATCTTTTTAAAAGTAAACAAATAAACTAAAAACTTGGGGCGCCTGGCTGAATCATTCAGAAGAGCGTGCCACTCTTGATCTTAGGGTCATGGGTTCAAGCCCCATGTTGGAGGTAGAGATCACTAAAAGAAATAAACCTTAAAATAAATAAATAAACTAAAAAATAGAGACTCTACTGGAAAAACTCAGGGCAATAGAAGGTAATTGAAAATTAAGGTGACACGTATGCTAACATGGAAAGACGTGCTCCTGGCACGTTTAATGGTATGTGTGTGAACACATGAAAGTATGTATGTGACTACCTAAAAAATAAAACCTGTTTTAAAAAAGACAGACAGGGGATCCCTGGGTGGCGCAGCGGTTTAGCGCCTGCCTTTGGCCCAGGGTGCGATCCTGGAGACCCGGGATCGAATCCCACGTCGGGCTCCCGGTGCATGGAGCCTGCTTCTCCCTCTGCCTGTGTCTCTGCCTCTCTCTCTCTCTCTCTCTCTCTGTGACTATCATAAATAAATAAATAAATAAAAATAAAAAAAGACAGACAGACATCTCAAAGTCCATCCCATCTCAGCTGCACAACCCCGAGAAAGCTCCTTACCTTCTCTGTGCCTCAGTTTCCCTCATTTGAAAAAAGGGAGTATTATGTCCTGACCAGGCAGGGCCTTGAGAGGATTCTAGGGGGTAATGCAGGAAGGGTGCGAGGCTGCACCTGGCTCAACGCACCCAAGTCGAGAGGACAAGTATCAAGTTGGCAGCAAGGGCCAAGATGTCTGTCCCATCCCCACCACCCTGACCCTGTCGTGGGCCCTGGCCCCCCACTCTGCCCTGGGAGTGGCCTGGCCTAAAAGTGGTCACACCTAAAAACTGCTGTCTGGGACTCTTGAGCAGCAACAGGGGCTGACACCTCCTGAGCGAGGACCATCCACCCAAGCTGGGTTCAGGGGGAGGTGGGGGGATGGTGGGCGCAGAGAGAACTGCCATCTAGCACCCTAAGCAGCATCAGGACCTCAGGCCGTGCAGGCCTGCTCCAAGGAGAGAAAGTGTAACACCAGCCCTCAGGACAGGTTCTGCAGCCTCTGAACCCAACTGAGAGACCCCCAGCAGCCCCTGAGAACCTCCACTTCAGTGAGCACCTGCCAGGAACAGACCAGGGCAGGACCCTGTTGGCCTGCCCCCCAGGGTGAGGGTGCCCTTGCTCTCACTCTATTTCCAGCCAGAGTAGACTCTGGAATCTTAACCTACTTGTCCGAAGCCCCCCAGCTGGGAAGCAGGAGAGCTGGGATCCAAACCCAGACTTGCCCCAGTCCAAGGCTCGAGCTCTTTCTTAACCCTCTGTCCACATTTCCACCAGCAAAGCCACGAACAGCTACACACACACAAGGTCACACCCACCCACACTGGTTTCTGGTCACCAGCAGTACAGGGCTTGACAGTCTCCTCCTCTTTTAAAGATTCCTTGTACACAGGGGCACCTGGCTGGCTCAGTGACTGAGTGTCTGCCTTCCGCTCAGGACGTGATCCCAGGGTCCTGGGATCAAGTCCAGCATCAAGCTCCCTGCATGGAGCCTGCTTCTCCCTCTGCCTGTGTCTCTGCCTTTCTCTGTGTGTCTCATGAATAAATAAATAAAATCTTAAAAAAAAAAAGTTTGCCTGTACACATTAGCAATTAAAGGCTCTGAGAAGTCCTGCAAGAAAGAAACCAGCTATGTTAAACACATTTAAACATTTCCCAATCTCTTTGATTCAAGGGGCTTTTTCTGCATTAATCTCCAACGAACTCCTTTTGGGAGGTACGGAATGTGGAGCTCAGAGCTCCTCCCCGAGCAGCTGTGGTCCACAGAGGCCACTATTCTCTCCTTTTCTGAAGCCTAGGAAGCTCCCTCAGGCTGGAGGCCCCACTGTCCCATCTCCACCTGACTCTGGGTTGGGCTGGATGGACACACGGGAGGACAAGCCAGTACGCAGCCCAGGGGAGCAGCCCTTGCCTTGGCCTCTGGGGTAGGGATGAGGAGAAGATGGGAGGAAGGGCCTGGGTATACATACAGCCCCTGCCCTCAGGCAGTTTTTAGCTGGGGAAGCAATCTGCCCTGGAGATGAGAAAGCAAGAAAGAGCTCTAAATACCAACCACGAAAAGACCCTCCCGCTGCACTTCCTGTCTCTCTCAGGCAATGCACGGAAGTAGGCCACCTGCCTCGGTTTCCCCACCTGCCACAGGCAAAGCAGTGCAGGGGACAGAGCCCTGGGCAGAGTGTCAGGAGACCCAAGCTATAGTCCGATCTCAGCCTCTCGCTCACTCTGGTCCTTTCCCACTCAGACGAGCAGAGAAGTAGGCCACAGAGAGGTCACTGGGAAAACACGATGGGCAGACACCCCCGCCCAGATCTCAGCAGGCCACTCTGGGGGCCATGTCGCCCCCGCCATTCATGGAGCACAGCGAGACACCACTGTCTAGTCTGGGCCCCCGAAGTCCCCGCCTAGTCCACAGACCCCGCCACAGGCTCCCGCAGCACCGGCCACCAGAGTGCCCAGGCCTGATCCAAGGTGCCGAGACCCCACTTCCTCAAGACTTCCTGAGACCTGAGTGAGGTCAAGGGGGGCACGTGATGGGCAGGGGCCCCGCGGGGTGAAGCCCAGCCCAGAGCCCGGAAGAGCCCTTCTGCAGGGGAAGCACTTCTGGCTGACCTCCCTTACCCCCAGCCCATAGCCTGGCTCCTGGAGCTGTACCCGCACAGGGGCCTCAGGGGCCCCCCGCAGCTAAGCTCCCTACTTCTTCCTTCCACAGACTCCTGCCTTCCAGATCCAGGCTCCTCTGGGCACAGGAAGCCACTGTGATGGAGCCCCCGGCCACGGCAGCCCCACGCACCCCCAAACACAAGCCTCCCCTGCGGAGGGCCTGCCAGGGCTCCTCGCACCTGTCTGGGTCCCCCAGAACACCAAGCTCAGTCCTGCTCACCCTCTGGCCAAAAGACTCCTCCGGGGCTTCCAGAGGCCTCCTTCGCGAGTGTATGATTTGACTTATTTCAGTTCCCCAAACAAGCTCCGCCCTTCTGTCTCCAGGCTCTGGCCACCTAAAAAGCACTGCCTACCTCCCCACCCCCAGAACCCCCCAAGCCCTGCAACTCCTGCCCAGCCCTTCAGAGCCAGGCTCAGCTGCCACCTCCCCAGAGAGGGCTGCCCAATTCCCCCCTAACTTGGATTTGGTACCCACACTGCCCATCAAGACACAGGGCACCTGGCCCGTCACTGCCTGGCCATAGGACAACCCCCACAAGCCGATGTCTGGGTACACAGTGCCCAGCTTCCAGAACCCAACAGCCGGCTGGCACAGAGGGGACACTTAAAACCCAAACTCCAGGGACTGAGCCAAACACAGCGTGTGCTGAATTCAGGGCATTCGGGGCCCGGGCCCAGCCCTGCTGTCCCTGCTCCTGTCCCGTGAGCTCTGCCCTCAGCCGCAGCTTCTCACCTGAGCAGTGGGAACAAAAATGCTCCCAGCCCCCTGGCCCATTCTGGCAGTGAAATGACCTCCTGGCTGTAAAACTTCCTTATAAATCCAGAAACTTCACACACTTAGGTGCTGCCCACAGGAGAACAGGCCCTCTTCATGGGGTCCAAGCTCCTCCATCCCACCAGAAAGCAGGGCCCGACCAAGGGATGCCGAAGCGCTGGTCCCGGTCCCTGCCACAGGCACTGCCTGGCACTCAGGCACCCCCTCCCCACAGTGGCTCCAGGGAGTCTGGGTGCTTCAAAAGAGGACGCCTCCCCATTAGCCTGGGCCCCCCATCAAAGCAGCACCTCCAGCTGACTTCAAAGGGCTCCTCCTCCCCGAGCCGGATGGGCCCGAGGGAGACAGGTGTACGAGGCCAGCAGTAGGGATGGGCAGAGCCAGGAGGCCCCCAGCCCACAGGGCGGGGAGACGTGCGGGCGGTGGAGTCGGGTTGCCTACTCCAGAGGCAGAGGTGGGGAGACTGAGGCGAGCGGCCTCCCATCCACAGCCCCGCCTCTTAGTGAGATCAGGGGAAACTGGGCCCCACACATGGCTCTAATCTAAATGCACACCGGCCCCAAAGCTGTGGCGCCTGTGGGACTCAGTCTTCCCATCTGCACAGAGGGCCTGGGCCGCAGGCTCCCGCCTCTCCCTGCTCAGCGGCCAGGGAGCCCGGCAGCCATCCACCTGAGTCAGCGGCACCAGAGGTAGGGACGCCGAACTACTCCCAGGGGCAACAAGGGCCCCTGCAGGGGATGACAAGGGCCTGGATCCCAGAAGACAAAGAGGTCCCCACCGGGGTACTCTGGGTCCTGAGGCGTGGGTGGTGGCACCACCTATGACACGCATGGCCTCACGTTCCCTAAAAGCCACGCCTGCTGTGCTGCCAACCCCAGGTGGGCACAAGCTCCTCCCTAGGTCATGAGGGCTCCTGCCCCCATCACCTCCAGCCGGGCCCAGGAGGAAGCCCAAGAGGTAAGCCCTGGGGGCCATGTCTGGGAATCAGGGTACCCACAACAAAGACCTCAGTTTGTTTCTCTCCCCCTGGGCACAGTCCTAGGTAATTCCCTCCAGTGGTCAATGTGGGGAAGGGTACAGACCAGGGCATAAAGGGGAGGATGGAGAGAGGAGGGGGATGACTACAAAGCAAGGGGGGCGGGGCTGCCAAGGGACTGACTCCAGAGCAGACTGCAGGAGCCTCCTCTTTTCCTGAGTTTGGGGACCCCTGAAGGGGAAGCCCTCACATGGGTGACCTGTGCCTGGAAGAGGTGTGAGGCAGGGCAGCAGTCAGCAGAGGGGCTGCACGGGCAGAGGGCAGGGGTGAGGCCAGTGCGCTGGCCGAGTCAGGTCGGGGGTGCTGGCCAGAGTGCACAAGTGGCCCCGAGGGGTAGGACTGGCCTGCGACAGGGGGGCTGGGACCAGAGGACCCCAGAAGCCAGAAGAAGGGGCTCAAACATGACACAGGCGGGAGAACTGGTGGAGGGTGTGTGTCAGAGGAACCCAGGAAGCCCGCCGCCCCCTCACCTGGGTCTCACCCCACAGGGACACAGGGCCAGTGCTCAGACAGCGCCTGGGAAAGAGCTGCCATCAGGGTCAGCAGAAGGGACAGCAGGAGAAGGGACGATCCAGTGTCGTGGGAGAAGGGACGGCAGGAGAAGGGACAATCCAGTGTCGTGAGAGAAGGGTCATGGAAGAGGAACTGAGCCACCTCTGACCCAAGGCTCACCCCACCCCAACACCTAGAAGGCTCGCAGGGGAAAATCGGGAAAGGTGGGTACTCCAGCCCACGTCTGCTCCCAGGATCCACCAACACCCCAGGCCTGACGGGGCTGGCTGTGAAATCCGGGGGCAGCAGCAGGTCAAGCCAGATGCCCAGGGCCAACGCATGGGCGCCCTGCCACCGCCCTGGGCGCTGGGTTGGGAGAAGCCCTCGTGGGTGGGTGGAGGCAGAGCCTGAGCGGGGGCAGAGCTGGAGGGCCCAGGCAGGGGAGCGGCTGGAAGACTCGGGCCACCAGCAGGGCAACTCCTGCCCTGGGTGTGCTGGGCCCAGACACTTGGGAAGAGTTTTCCAGGTGTATGTGGCTCTCTGGGCAACCTGCCTGGGCACGGCCACTTTACAGATGTGAGACAGCAATTAGCCAGAGGCTGCAGGCTCCCAAGGAGGCCCCTCAGCCAGCCCTGCCCATCCTGACCACCCAGGTCCCTCCCCCAGCCACGTCCACCCTCCCACCCGAAGCAGGACAGGCGGATGAGAGCCCCCAAACACAGCTACATGGCAGCGGTAACACCTCCCCTCGAATCATGGCTCTGTGGCACCAGATGCAACGTGTCACCCTGTTTAAGCCTATAACCACCTGATACATGGGGAACCATGAGCAACCCATTTTGCGGATGCCAGAACCCGGCTCAAATACCTGGGCTCACCTCACTGGCAGCAGGCACAGTGAGGCCCCAGGGGAGGGGGCTGGACCCAACGACCTCCAGAAGACCCCTGCCTCTCTGGCTGTTCAGATGTGATGGTCTCGTTCAGTGAGCCCAACTAACTCCCCGCTCGCAGCTGCACAGCTCTTTTCAAACATGCTAAATGCCCAACAGGCCACCATCCCAGCTCCCCCTCACCCCCTCCCTGAGACCGGGCCCCATGGAAGGCTAGAACCAGCCACTCTGATTGCGGTGTGCAGGGTGACCCACTCTGCTCCCTGAGCAGTCCCCGAATGGTCCTGGCTGGATGAACCCTGCCCTCAGCCTGGGCAACTGAAGATGGAAAGTTGCCTTTGGCTCAGAGTGAATGTGCCCCGCGCCCTCTTTCTCCAGGAAAGGAGAAAGGATGTGGGGCACTGAGGGGAGCGTCAACAGCCACCTCTCAACGATCTCCCCTAGGATAGGATGGCAAGTCACAGGATATCCAAAGGGTCAGATCACACAGCACCCAGTGGAAGCAGGACCCCAGGACACGTCCCAGGAGGCAGGGCCCAGGTTTGGAAGAGCCCCGAGCCTGAGCCAGCCCCAGCCCCAGCCCCAGAGCAGCAGGTGCAGACAGGGGACAGGCCAGGCCCAGGGTCGGGGACCTACTCCAGGGAACCAAATTTCTCATTCCCCACAGTGACGATCCCCCTCCCACTAACCCTTCAAAGCCAGCCAAGCCCTGGGTCTGCTGGGCCGCACCCAGCCTCTCCAAAGAGGAGGCACCTTGTCCTGACCCCGCCGTAGGCCTCAGACATGGTGGCTCTCTGTGACAGTGTGTGTACCTGGAGAGCCCTGCTGACTGCCTCGCTGTGTGACCCAGGACAGCAAAGTGCCCTGCTGGGCCTCTGTCTTCTCCTCTGCAAAGTGGGGCTGCAGGGTACCTAACACACAGGGTGGGGGTGAGCAAAGCAGGAAATGGGTCAGACCAAGAGTTATAAACTGTAAAGGGGGGATGCAGGTCCCCACAACATCTGAGAGAAAGTCTGACCTTTCTCTCCTCTTGAAAAAGAACTTTGGCCTGTTTGTGGAGGCCCTCGTCCTGTCTCATGCCATCACTCGCTGCCTGGGCCCTCCCTGCACCCACCCCCACTCCTCTGGGACCCACAGGAAGACAGCCCCTCTCAAGACCCACTCCTGGCCAAGGGGCCCCTCGAGACCCCCCCGTCTCCAGCCCCCAGAAAACGGCTGCCAGTAAACAGCCACCGCTTCGCACTAAAACTCTACAGGACACTCTTCCCCCCCACAAAGTTCACACCTTCCCTTCTGAGGGCCCAGAATCCGGAACAATTGGAGAGCCTCCCTCCCTCTGCACCCACACCTCACATCGGAAGCCACAAGAAAACCCCGGAAGGCCCCCATCTGGAGGTGGGGAGACCCACAGCTTGGTCAGAAACAGACCCTCCCAGAAGAGACCCTCCCAGACTCCGGGCCTGCAGACGCCTGCACTTCCGGCTGAGCTGGTCCCTCTGCACTTCCTCTTAGGTCTGCTCACTTCTCACTTCTCGTTTCAGTATCTTCTTCAGCCTTGTCCCAGGCACAGAGACCCCAGGAAGTCACAGATCCAAGGTCCCATGCACAGGGTGGCTCTTTTCTTTCTCAAATGCATCAAAATAAATACCTAGCAAATTTTAAACACGTTCGTCCACAGATGGGCTAAACACCCCTCCCCCAGAGCCCCCGTCTGGGAAAGGCTGGCCTTGTCACTCTCACCTGGGCCACCCTCACGTCCACCCTCACGTCTGGGGCCGACAACCCACGGCCATGCAGCCATCCAGACAGAGACGGCCCTGGACTCCGGCCACCCGGCCAGGCCTCAGGGGCCAGGGACCCTGCTGCACAGACGCCCAGCCCTGGCCTCTGCCTTCCTCCCCCTACCCCCCCAAGGGCTGGCCAAAGAGGAAGCGCCCAGTGCCAGCTGTCCTGAACCCCGGATGGTGACACAGAAACGAAGCACCTGCTTCACCCTCCAGGCATAGGTTTGGATGAACACAAAGAACGATCCAGAAGGACTTACTCCCAATGGTCCACGTCTGTCCCTGGGGGTGTGGGGGTGTGGGGGGGTGGGAGGGTGGGGGCTTGGGTTGGGAGAGGCTGGGGGAGAGGAAGACTATTCCATTTTCCTGAGGCATCTTGGTTCTGTCCCTTGGGCATGTGTCACTTTCAGAGTTTGGGTTTTGGCGGGGGGGGGGGAGGGTAGTATTTTTCTTTTGAACTTAACAAACTAAGCCCGGTTGCCTTTCCCTCGCTGCTACTGTCACAGAGAGAAGTAAAGTGTCCTTGCAAATGTACAGTTACAAACTTGAAAAGAAAAGGGGCCACCGGAGAGTCTGGGGCACGGCCACGGTAGTAAGGTCCTGTGTCCAGGGGCCGCCCCCGTGTCCCGCAGCCCAGACCCCGGCCACCCCGGCCCTGCAGCCCCCCTTTACCTGGCTCTCGTCCGGGCCCCCTGGGCTGCCAGGCCAGGGTCTGCGCCCGCGTGGAGGTGGCCCGGCCCACCCGCCCCTGCTCGGCGGCGCGTCCGGGCGCACACATGGGAAGCCGGGCCCCCGGGGACCTACCCGCCGCCGCCGCCGGGCGCATCTGGGACCCACCACTTCCTGCTCCCCGGCAGCCGCTGCACAAAAGCGGAGGCTGAGCCCTGAGCTCGGCGCCTCCGGGAGGGGGGGCTCTCCCAGCTGCAGCGGGGGCCTCAACAGAAGTGGGGAGAGGCATCGGGCCAGGCTCCCGGCTCCAATGACTTCATGGAAATTGGAAGCTTGAAGCTGGAACGGTTTTCAAAAAGTGAAAATAAAACAAGCACCACAGCCTCCGTGAGAAGCCCCGAGAAGATGGCTGGAGGCCGCCGGGAGCAAATGCATCCTTGAGGAGCATTAAGGAGAGAGCAGCCCAGCAGGGAGCCCCATCCTGGCTCTGCTGCTCACAGGCATGGCCCGAGCCTCAGTTTCCCCACCCATGTACTGATGAGCTTCATCCATCCCGGAGAGGTCAAAGGCCTCCAGTCTCACCTGCTGCCTGTCCATTTCGCAGCTGCCCCCAAGCCAAGACCCATGCCCAGAGCTGCTATTCTGAGCAGCTCGAGCAGCCCCAGGAGGCCAGAAATCAAGCCCCTTCTACTTTGCCAGCCCTCGGTTTCCCCACTGGGATCATGCAGTGCTCAGTGGTGAGGCAGCAGTCTAGGAAGGGCTAGGAAGCAGGGAGCAGAAGGCTCCTAAAATAGAAGGGAAAGGCCCTCCTGGTCCTCAGGGACCCCAATGAACTTGTGACCTGGGGTCCCAGGAGCTCTTCCTACCTTTTATCCTGACAGCAAAGCCTATTGTTTGGTAGCAGAGAGGAGAACACAGCCCGACCTCCCCAGCTGACACTCCTGCCTTCCCCCCAGGTCTCTCTTTCAGCTCCCTCCTCAGAGGAGGCAGGGGCCAGGCTCCTCCCTTCTGACCTGCTGCACCCCCAGCCTGGCCACTGGGCGCCTGACACCCCAGGCCTCACCCAGACTTCCGGCAGGCAGGGCCTGCACACGTAGGCTAATGATCAGCACTCAGACACTGACTGTGCTGGCATCGTGCACAGCCCCATGGGGAAGGTCCTGCTCTCACATCCCTTCTGCCGAGCAGGAAGCTGAGGCTCAGAGAGGTCACCCACTCGCCCCAGCACACACAGCTAAGAAAAGGCAGAGCCAGGATTCAGACTCCAGTCTGTCTGATTTCGGCCCATGCTCTCAACCACTCACCCCATGGCCATCATGGGACCAAAGAAGGGCTTCCCTGAGGACAGGCTGCTCCAAACCCCACTATACCCTCCTTAGCAGGGTGCCCTCGCCGGGAATCTCCAAGCCCCAGCACTCAGTGCTCTCTAACTTGCTGAGCAAACTGCCCCACAGGAGGGGCAGCCTTGGGCTTTCTCAGTGTCATATCGGGAACACATTTCTGCTCACGCCAGGTGCCAGGGCACAAGCATGGCTCCAACCCTTTGCTGTCCCGCTCGGTGACACCTGCTCTCCTCTCTGTGGCCAGGACACAAATGTGACTTGGATGCAGCCCCTGATGCCAAGCTCCCAAGCCAAGCCATGCCCACTGAGGCCAACACAAATGTCTGGGAGAATCACCCAGGAAGATGAGACACACGGCCGCAGAGCTCAGGGCAGAGAGACAGCAACACGCTGGCTCTCCCGGGAGCCACACGCTGAGAAAGTGGCAAGACCACGGAACAGTGGGCAAGAAGGAATAAAAGCACAGCAGAAGCAAGGTGGAGAGGGCTGTCAGGCGGCCACAGGACAAAGAACGCCGAGCCTCAAACCAACATCTTGGCCTCATCTGACACCCAGATGTCAAGCCCTCCCCCTCCGGAGGAAACCCACAGCATCCAGGGCATGTGGGGCTCCAGGCAGGTTTCTGGAAGGGGAGTGGGAGCAGAGAAACACCGTCTGTACTACAGTCGCCTCATCTTTTCCTTCCCCTAAAGTCAGGGGGGCTCCCCATATCCCAGAGGAGGCCCAGAGGGGTCGGAGCAATCGGGCTAGTGATTTACCAGCCCAGCCCCTGTCCCATGGATGAGGAAGGAATAGGCTTTCAGGCACCAGAGTCAGAGCCCCCCTGAGCAACCCTGGCCAAGTTGTGTGATCTTGGCAGTCCAGGAGCCCGTCTGTAAGGTCATCTAGCTCCTTGGGAAGCTGGGCGGCTTAGGTGAGAAACATGTGTGAGGCACATAGTAAGTGCTCAGTTAAAGCCAGAAAGCAAGGGAGGCCAGGCCAAGTGGGTTCTCTCAGCCCCAAACCCCAGATCCTGGCTCTACTGCATGCCTGCCCTAGTCACAGGCCTTCGTGGTTTGTTAGGCCTCCCTACAACTCATGTTTCCACCCTCTCCGACCAGGAGTCAGAAGGCCCTCCTTCCAGCCTGGAACTTATAACCAGCTGCATGACTTCAAGCAGCCTCCTCCCCGCTGGAAACCCAGTTTCCTGCCCATTAAGTGAAGCACTGAGCCCGGGCATGTCCATATGTTCCCAGCACAGGAAAGAAAGGGATCCCAGCACATCCCTGAGCCCACGTTCCACGCCTCACTCTTTCGTGCCTTGACTCAGACCCTTCTGCCACCAGGAATGGTCAAAACACCCATCCTGCCGAGACAAGTATAAATGCCACCTCTTCCAGGAAGTCTTCCCCAGTGTCCCATCACTACCACCTCTGGGCCGCAGAGCGTCCAGACCTCTCCACAGAGGGTTAATAGTGCTATACCCTCCTGCTGCAGTAACCATGTCTGCTCTGGTAACGGCTCCCTGTTCCTACGGGGAACCGGCCCTTCGGCGGTGGGCTTGTCACCACTGCCCACTGAGGAATGGGCACGGCACTCAAAGGGGTCCAGTGAGATCCAATTCTGGGACTTTGGTTGAAACTATATAGGAAAAATGTGCTCCTTCCAACAGCCTGGTAGGATGTGAGCTAGAAGCTACTGGCCCTACCTTTGCCTCTGCAGTAGCCAGCCTCCAAATGACCTCCAACAACCCTCAGCATTCATGCCCCCCGCACGACCTTCTTGACCCCCCAAATATTGCAAGCCTCAGATGTGTGACTTCTGAGGCCACGAAAGACACCGTGGCTTCCGCCTCGTCCCCTCTTGGATGACTGGCTCCAGGGGAAGCCGGTGAGGACCCTCGAGCACTCCCATGGAGGGGACCCGAGGGCCCTTCCTCAGCCAGCACCACGCTGCTGGCCCCGTGATGGAGCCACCTTGGAAGCAGAGCCTGCAGCCCCAGTCACAAGCAGAGGGACCCCCTCCAGCCACAGCGGCCCCGGCCTGCTGAGGAGTGACCCAGGAGACCCACCTCTCCCCGGTGCCAAGGCACTCAAGAGGCCCTCAGGGACATCTCTGCCTAACTGACCTGCACTCGGATTCTCCCAAGAGCCCAGAGCAGAGACACAGCACCCACCGGGCCACCAGCAGTGAGGGAGGACACTCCCGCCCAGCCGCCTGGGAGGACAGAGCAGGCCGGCCCAGCCCTGGCGTCGGGTCTGCTGGCCCCAGCTCATCCGGGCTCGTGGCCAGGACGACTGCACTGAGGTCCCCACGGAGGGGTCCTTGCTGAGGCAGGCACAGCCTTGTGGCCCCGTCACTCACCTTCCTTCCAGACTGATTTTTCACAGTGAGGGCAGGGGGGGGAGGGTACATTCCAAAGCATCAACTCACCTCCGGGCCCTCTGCCTTCATCTCTTCCTGGCTGTGGGCTCAGGGATGCGCTGGGATCCCTTTTTTTTCCCCCAGACTGGAAACATATGGACGCGCTCGGGCTCACTCCCTCACTCTACAGACAGAAAACCGGGTTTTCGGAGAAGGGGCTGGCTGAGGTCATGCGACTGGTCACAAGTGACAGGATGGAACTAGGGCCTCCTAACTCCTAATCAGTGGTGGTCCTTCAAGGGCAGCTTGGGGTGAGCCTCAAAGCCACTCCAAATAAACACATGTGCTAAGTAAACAGCATCTTAGCTATTAGACTCGGCTCCTCTCAACCACTGCCCCTCCTCTGTAGGAACCCGCCGCTTGTCGCGGGTCCAGTGCCAGAACAAGGAGGGAGGAACAGCCCTACATCCTATGATGCTAGTGGTACAGCCCACCGGAGGGCAGAGGACTGACTCCCTCGACCCCGACGGCCTCAGCCTCTGCCAGGCCTGGGAGACGGGGCTTTGGAGAAGGAAGGGGGCAGCCAGGGTCACAGTGTGTTGAGTAACAGCAGAGAATCTTAAAAGAACAGATGTGAGAGCTACTGCCCTGCCAACCAAAAGTCCTCATTTCCTTTGAAAAACTTGGCAGCTGGGCCCCGCCAGCAGCCGCCTGTCCTTCCCCACACCCAGCTGCAGTGTGAACTACTGAGCGTGGGGAGGAAGGCCACGCTCCCCGCCCAGATCCTAGGCAGGGGATCACCACCGTGATGCTACACCATGAAAGCGGCAGCCACGGACCTGTGTGCGGAGGGCCACCTCTCTTTCACTTAACAATATCACAGATGTGCATGTATTTTTTGTACACAGGAAAATCTAGGGGCGCCTGGGTGGCTCAGTCAGTTAAGCGTCTGCCTTCGGCTCAGGTCATCATCTCAAGTTCATGGGATCAAGCCTGCATTGGGCTCCGACCTCAGTGGGGAGCCTGCTTCTTCCCCTCCTTCTCCCTCTGCCTGTCCCCCCTGCTCATGAGTGCATGTGTGTGTTCTCATTCTCTCAAATAAATAAATAGGGCAGCCCTGGTGGCGCAGACATTTAGCACTGCCTGTAGCCCGGGGTGTGATCCTGGAGACCCGGGATCTAGTCCCACGTAAGGCCCCTGGATGGAGCCCGCTTCTCCCTCTGCCTGTGTTTCTGCCTCTCTCTCTCTCTCTCTCTCTCTCCATCTCCCTGTGTGTGTCTCTGCCTCTCTTTCTCTCTCTGTGTCTCTATGAATGAATAAATAAAATCCTTTAAATAAATAAATAATCTTTTAAAAAAATAATCTAGAAGGCTATTCCCAAATCTTAGGAGTTACCATTAAGTTGGTAGAATTTAAGTCTTATTTTCATAGCTATCTTTTTTATGACTATTTTCCAATTTTCTTTAAAAAAAATTAACTACCCGTTTTATTAAGAGATACCAGGCAAAAGGATCATGAAGAAAAAACAAGAAGGGAAAACAATGTCCTGAGAGTGGAAGTTCTCCCCCAGCACCAGACTCTGGCACCACTTGTAACCAGGTGGAAATGGAAGGGTAAATTGTAACTAAAAATGCTATTATGCTAAAGCCACCAAATGTCAGCGCTGCCAGCCCCCCAGCAGGAGCTTGCAAGCCTGCCTCCATCTGGAGCATGCTCTTGTGCACAACGAGATCAGATCAAGCCTCCACATAGCTCTCCTGATTTACAGGAGGTTCACAGGGGTAAGGGATGTGTTACACATGATAGGAGGCTCCAGTATTAGGAAAAGGGATCTGGCTTCAAACCCCTCCCCTAGAGCAAACCAAAACAAAAACAACCCATGGCTCCAGGGAAGGAGGGAAGTAATGACCATCGGTCCTACAGAGTAAGGACGGACGACTTGAGAATGATGTCATGCGATCTCATTATAGAGACCTTACTGGGACCCACATTTTCAAAAACCAAAATAGATCTATATTTGACGTATATGGAAGGATTGGACATTTGAACCCTGAATGGCTAGCTACAATCATAGAGAATACTACTAGGTTTCAGGTATGGTAATAATCCAGGGGTGGGGGGTGAGTCCTTATCTTGCAGTAATAAATGCTACAACTTGTCCAGATGAAGCAATAGGTCTGGAGGGGAGGAAGGAGGGAGGACTGGCCAAGAGTGGGAAGGTGGCAGCTAAGGGATGGGTATGTGGGGGCAGTCACGCTCTTCTGTCTTCCCTGGTATCCGGGTAATCCTTCCCTAGGGAAGCTGAGACACGGGCCCTGGAGGAAGTCTGGCACCTTGTCCTGTTCAGAGTGTTGGCAATGAAACAGGGCTGGTAAGCCTCTTCCCACAGATGGGAAATGGGCCATGCTGGGAGGGGAGGCCACTCACCTGGGGCCTCAGGACCAGAACCTAAGGACAAAGCCAGACTTGATCCCACTCCTGACCCAACCCCCAGACCACCCAGGATGAGCTCCCAAACTGAACCCCAGGCCCTGGTGCAGGAGGCCGCAGGGTCCCAGGCTCCGCAGTCACCCCGCAGCAGCCCCGGGGCAGAGGCACGCCTCCTCCTTGGCCTCAGCCTCCACCCACCGCCCCCACAGGAGCAGAAAGGCTGCCAGTATCACCCAGGGTGCCAGGATGAACCCCTCTCCCTGCAAATTTCTCATGAGAGCCCCTCCCTGTCTCATCCCCTGACCACAAAGCAGCTTCCCAGGAGCGGAGGGCCCTCCAGGCCCCAGACACTGCCTGCACAAACCTGTGTCTGCAACGTGGGGGTGTGCACCCCTACTCATTCACCCCACACAAGGAGTCCCCAATGAGTACAAACCCTTCACTGCCCGCTCTTCGGAGTAATGCTCTAACCACAAAAATATCGCACCAACCGATATTTTTGTCCAGCAATGGGGGACCGAGAAAATCAGCCAGGGCTGCTTGGGGACGGAAGGCTGGGCCAGCCTGCTGTGTCTGAGAACCCCAACAACTGCGCTCACCAAGCGAGGTGGGCACCCCGGACAGATGGAACTGTCCTTAGAGGACAGTAAAGAAATGTGTCCTGTGCAATTTGTTTTCTTATCCTTTGTTTGGGGAAAAAAAAAAAGTCCTCCTGAAGGATACACACCCGTATGTTAATGATTGCTTGAAGAATACAGATTCTGGCTTTTGTCCTCACTTTATTGCTTGAGTTTTCTGATTTTTCAATAATAAATGTGAATTCTCTCTGTAATTAACATAAAAAATTCAAGCCGCTTAAAAGGAAGATGTGGGCTGACTGTGTCCTCCTCCTGGGAACGTCAGTGAGAGCCTTGGCGGAGAGGCAGAAGCAGCACGGCTGTGGGGCCTCTGGCGGTCACAACGCCACTCTGAGCCTCGGTTTCCCCATCTGCTGGGGAGGCCCGCCATCCCCGTGGAGCCGGCTCCCTCCCCTGTGAGCTGAGGAGTGTAAGACACACCTGCAGAGTCAGGTAGACAATGCCTGCCCAGCCTGGGCCTCTCCCACCCACCCCGTGGACAGCCAGGCCCATCTCCGGCCTTCGCCCATCGCTCTGCCTCTCAGGCACTCCTGAGCCTGCGTGTCGGAGGCCAGGCACTGGGAGGAACAGTCCTCATGGCCACACATGCAGAAGTCCACCTGGCTCCAGGCTGACCTGCCAGTCCCTTGAATCCTTCTGACTGCCCCCCAGGAAGATGATATAACCCCTGGTTCTTCTGCAGAGGAAGAACCAGATGCTCCGAGGGGACAAGTCTTCCTATCTGCACACACAAAGCAAGTTGAAGACCGCAGCCTGGGGACCCTCCAGTCATGGGGCTCTGGGGGCAGAGGTACCAGTCAAGCATCCTGCATCCTTTTGGAAGAGACAGGCACCCTGCCGAGGGCTGCAGGCAGCATCGAGGGAGGCCTGGGAGCTGATGGGGCACATAGCAGGCTGGAGCCACAGAGTCTCAGGCTCCCATTCCTCCTCCCCTGCGGCCCAGGCTGTCACCCCACCCCCCCACCCGCACCCAGTAGTTGAGTATAGGCTCACTGTAGCACCGTCTGGATGGAGAAGTGGGGAGGAGACTGAAGGGGACACCATGCAGGCGGGGAGGAACCCAGCCTTGGGGCCTGGCACCCCAGGATCATGTGTGTAACAGCACTTCCCCAGGACAGCACACTCAGAGCCCCAGAGGCCAGGGGTTTGGGACACTAACCAGTGAGGCCGGTGGGCCTAGCAGGAACGTAGGCAGGGTTACAGGCCTCCCGAGTCGGCAAAGGAAACCAGAAATCTGGGTTTGTGTGCAGAATGTCACAGTGTCATATTCTGGCAATGAATCCAAAATAAATTGTAAGCAGCTCTCCTATCGGTGCTCTGGACTTACTGCTGTGTGACCCAGAGCAAACCACTTAACCTCTCTGGACTTCAAGTGTATCATCTATAAAGTGGAAAAAATAACACAGGTTACTGTGACGATAAGCTACACTTTGCCCATACTAATGAGAATAAGCAGCCATGGCGAGCAGCGAATGTGCGCTGAGCGCAGGTACCATTCTGAGTAATGTGAATTAGTGTCATTTCTTTTTTTTTTTTAAAGATTTATTTATTCATTCAGAGAGAGCGAAGAGAGAGGCAGAGACACAGGCAGAGGGAGAAGCAGGCTCCATGCAGGAAGCCTGATGTGGGACTCGATCCTGGGTCTCCAGGATCACACCCCCGGCTGCAGGCGGCGCTAAACCGCTACGCCACCCAGGCTGCCCAATTAGTGTCATTTCATTCTGACCATTAGACAGGCATTTTTTTAACTTCATATTTCGCCTATTTGTGCTGTTTTCCCTCACTTTATGATCTGTCAATATACGTCTCTCTTCAACATGTGAAAGTGGATTGCTTACCCTGTGCCCCTCTACCCCTAAATACTTCAGCGTGTGTTTCCTAAGAACAAGGACCCAGAACGCCTGGGTGGCTCAGCAGTTGAGCATCTGCCTTCGGCTCAGGGTGTGATCCCAGGGTTCCGGGATCGAGTCCCACATCAGGCTCCCTGCAAAGAGCCTGCTTCTCTCTCTGCCTGTGTCTCTGCCTCTCTGTGTCTCTCATGAATAAATAAATAAAATCTTAAAAAAAAAAAAAAAAGAAGGACCCATATAACTAGCTATCAGATCAGTTAACACTGATACAATGCTTTTATCTACAGTTCATATTCAGTTTGGTCAACTGTCCCAACAGCATCCTTCACACAATTTTTTTTTTCCAGCCTGGGTTCACATACTGAGTTTGGTTGTCCCATCCCCTTGGTCAACTTTAACCTGGAACCTCTCCTTGGCCTTTGAAGAGAAGTATTCTTACTGTCTCCATTTCACAGATGAGAAACAAGCTCAGAGAGGGTGAAGCAGTTGCTCGAAGTCACACAGCCAGGAAATGTGGAGCAGAGACAAGCTCAAGAGGTCCTCTCCAGAGGCTGCGTTCTTGTCTACCAGGCGTGAGAGCTTGCAAATAATAGCCTTTGTTGTTAATGGCTGGAAACGGTGGCTCCCTCTGCAAACAGCCAGACTGCTCCCAGCCACCTCACTCAGCAGGTGGTCATTAACGGAAGGAGTGGCCTCCTCCTGCCAGCTCTGTGCACCTGGCAATGGCCCTGGCCTGATGCCCACCACCCCACCCTGCAGGGCTCCATTTAGCCCCCTCTATAATAAGCTGGGAGACAGGGCAGTGGAAGGCTGCTGATGGGAGGGGACCCTGGCTCCCGCCTCCCTGTTTCCCCCTCTTAAAGGGACCATTCAGGCTCAAATGTTCCACGTCCCAAAGGCAGAGGAAGGCAAATGCCTCCAAAAACAAAGCCTGAGGTCAAAAGGGCCCCCAGGCCAGGTCCCTGACCCCCAGTCCACCAGCACTAAATGAGACCCCTGAGCTCCGCTGTCCAAGAGGGGACTGAGAGCTTTCTAAGACACATGATGGGGCTGCATGGGAGGGAAGGGTTTCCAGGAAGAAGGAACAGCAAGCGCAAGGGCTGGGAGGTAGGAATGGAGTTCTCAGTGCAGGGAGCAGAGGACACAGGACTCGAGGGGTCGAGGGGTCGCACAGCCTGAGGTACTCAGAGAGGGGAAGGAGCCTGGGGGCTGCTCCCACACTCAGCTTCCTCAGTGAGGACCCTCAGGGATGCAGAGTTATCCACTGCTCTCTGGGTCCGGAGTCCCCATCCCCAATGCCAGCGCAGGCCAGGCATCAGCACAGGACACCACTCGCTTTGGTTCCCGACTGGGTGTGGCCCAGGGCCTGGAGGATGCCATCATCCCCCACCATCCGTTCCCATCCATCTGCCAGCCAGCCAGCCCCCACCAGATGACCCTCCAGCAGCTGGTCATGAGCCACAGCTCTCCTTGGATGGGCAGTAAGAGACACACGCTGCCAACTCCTAGGAAGGTCTGCAATCCTAGAGCGATTAGGATTTTGTCTTCTGCCTGAGTTCCAGGCTGTTCTGTTGGTTTTCAGGCTAATCCATGCTGAAACATCTCAACTCCTGGGACCTTCCCGTTGGACACCCTATTAAATTCGGAAATTTACATCTGTCCCCAGACCAGATCCACAAACCCTGGCCCAAGCTTCAGAGGCTGCAGAACTCTTCTTGAAAAGCATTCCAGGGCAGATGAAAAAGGAATAAAGTTTTGCTTTTCTTCTTTTTAGACAATTTTGAAAATACAGGAAGCATGAATAAATAAGAAAATGATCCATCATCAGACCCCGCCTCCCCAAAGATGTCCCAGTGAAGACCTCTCCCTGTCTGTCCTTCTCCAGTGTCCAACAAGACACAAACTGGCCTGCCCACCGTGTGAGGCTCTCCCTACAGAGGTGTTCGGGGTCAACATGCACCCACCTTGTCTCCCCCG
This sequence comes from Vulpes vulpes, assembly GCF_048418805.1. Lineage (NCBI taxonomy): Eukaryota > Metazoa > Chordata > Mammalia > Carnivora > Canidae > Vulpes > Vulpes vulpes. The sequence continues at coordinate 144,736,961 of NC_132781.1, forward strand.
AGGATGAGTGGGCCCAGGAGGCCAGGGAGCCCACCTCACTCGTCTCTTTGCCTCCTGCCCAGGCTGGCCACTCAAGGCTGCAGTCGGCCGTGGAGTCAACATAAGCTCTAACCCCCTATCAGCAGTGCCTGTGTGCCCAGGTACAGAGGAAAGGGGGCCAAGAGGTGGAGGTCAGCAGCAAAGCCCCAGAGCATCCTCGGGTTAAAAGGCAGAAGCAGGAGGAAGGGACAGAGGCGAGCAGGTGATGTGTTGTGCCCTGGGGGGGAGGGGGTGTGTGGATTTAAGGAGCCCACTTGAGACTCGGCCTGTTGGGGTGAGGTCTGGTTCCTGAGGTGCACTTGATCAGACCTGCCAAGAACCACGACACAATAAGACGAGAAGACCAGGAGGCCAGGCCCTCGTTCCAGCTCCAGGCTTAACTTGTTCAAGACCTTTGATGCCCTCAGCTTTCCCACCTGTGGATGGGGCCGGGCCATTCCAGCCCTAACTCACAGGATCAGACAATACAAGGGACATGCTGCGGCTCTATAAGCCATCGGGCCTGGAAAACCAAGGATCCCACCTCTCCCTGCCCTCCTCCATAAAAGGCCCAAATGCAACCAGCCTTTTTTAAGAGCATTCAAGGGCTCAGGGAAGAGACCCCACATGTGAAGATGGAGAACACTCAGCCTTGGGGGAGGCAGCTGCCCACCTCTGCTCCCCCGGCACAGCTAGCCACTCCTCTGGGACCCACTGGCTACCCTCGAGGTCTGCCCCCTACACTTCCAGGTCCACACCAGACAAGCTCCCCTCTACCAGGAGGGCAGCTGCCCATGTGGCAACGCAGTGACTGAATAACAGAGTCCCCTCTGCCTGGTGGCCGGGGACCACCACAGTCCTGCTGGTCATTCATCACACCCCCGCTGTGAGCATCACTCTGGACCAGGTCTGCGGGCGCCAGGACACCCGAGGCAGGTCCAGATGTGGCCGTTCTGGGCTCGGCGCCCCCACCCAGGCCCACTGTGCTCCTCTTCGGAAGGGCTGCGCTAAACTCTGCTTCCAGCTCGACTCTGGGACTCTGAGGGAGGGGACCCAAGACAGAAACCAGAAGCGAAAACACCTTCACAGGGCACCGAGGAAGGCTCCAGCACCCCTCCCCCAGCCAGGGGCAGTTACACCTCTACCCATTTCCTCCACTCACGGGCAGGCCTTAGGTTTCAGGTTTCCCCCAGTGGGGTCTAAGCCAGGGGCCGGCGCCTCGCCCTGCCCCCATCCCCCGAGCCCTTAACGGGCGGAGGGTCCCGCTCGCCCCGGGCAGTGGCTGTACGGGCGCCCCCAACCCCCGTCTGCCCTCCGCCTTCTCCCCAGGAGTTATTGTTACTTCAAACACTCTCCTGGCCCCCGGGCCCGGGCCTTGCCCACGTCTGGGAGACCCAACCGCCGGGCCCCGGTGAGCCTGCCAGCCTCGCTCGGACCCGCCGGCGCGGGGGCAGGCGCGGGAACCCCGGGGCCGCGTCCCTCCCGCAGGTCTCGATCTTGCCATCCGGAAAGTGGGCCCGGGCCTGGCCCCCGCCCGCGGGCGCTGTGTCGGCGAGGGGTCTCCCGCGGCCCCCGCCGGGAAGGGGGCGCCCGAGGGCCCAGGGAGGGGGCACCCGAGGAGCCCCCCCAAACCTCGGGGCGCTCGCCCGGCACCCGCCTCCGCGCCGCTCCCGCGCCCCGCCCCGCAGGCACCGGGTCTCCGCCTGGGTGGGGCCGGGCGGGCGCGCGGCCAGGAGCGCGCAGACCCCCGCGCGGCGCCCCACGACGCGGGCCCCGGGACGCGAACGGCCGCGCGCCCGCCCCTGGGGTCGCCGCGCCTCCCCCGCCCGCCCGGGCCGCCGCCGCCGCCGCCGCCGCGCGCTCACCTGCAGCCGCAGCTCCCGGGGTCCCGCCGCCGCCGCCGCCGCCGCCGCCGCCCGAGTGGCCGCGCCGGCCGCGGGCGGGATCGGCGGTGCGGGCGGGGGCGGCGGAGCGGCCGCAGGCGCCCCCCGCTGGCCGCCGAGCCCCGAGCCCCGAGCCCCGAGCCCCGAGCCCCGAGCCCCGCCGCCGCGCGTTCCCCGGGGTGCGCCCGACCACCGCCGCCCGCTCCCGGGCCCGCCTGCACCGGGGCAGGAAACCAAACCTTCCCCCAAAACAGTTTTTGCTCCAAGTCACGCACGTGTTTGGATGCACCAGGTGCTGCTCCACCCCCGGAGGGAAACACTTTCTAGCAAACTCGCTGAGCTGTTTCTGCTCCAGATCACACTACCCCCCCTTCCAGGAACGCCCCTTTCTAGAAGGAACCACAGACTTGGGCTAAGGCGCTGCTGCCAAGGCGAAGGGAGCTTAGGTGGAAACTTTCCATCGCTCCCCGGCCTTGGCCTTCACCTCCGGGGTGTGGGGATGGGAGCCCTCCTCGCACCCCGGAGTGCACCTGGGCCGCCCCAGCACCGCATTCAGACACCAGGAAGCCGAGGCCCGCCTGGGAAAGCGGGTGTCCTCAGAAAGTGGGTGCCTAACCCCGTCGTGACCCCACTCACTGCTGCCTACGGCCCAGGGTGGGGCCCCAGAATTGGCAGCAAAACATCTGCCCTGTCTCCGAGGAGGCACCCGGGCTGGGTGAGCAAGAAAGCGCTCCTGAGTCACAGCTGGGAGGGACCAAGGAGACGCCAGAGGGGAAACCCAGAGCCGGAGCGACCACCCCAGGCCCATCGTGGCAGGACGGCTTTGCGGGAAGGGTCACGCGGGCAGCGGTGGGGCCACTTCTGAAGGCCCGACCTCCACTTCTGAAGGCCCGACCTCCGAGTCCCCAGCCAGGGTTCCCCAGGAAACATTCCTGAGAACGTGCAGTGTACAAGCAGCCTGGAGAAGCTCTGGCCTCCCTGGAGCCAGGCACCCGGGTCTGAGCCTTCCGCCTTGGCCCCGCAGTAGACCTAGAACCCAGTCCCGTGGGCACCTACTTTGGAACTGGGCTGAGGAATCGGATGCTGGAATGTTTGAAGGCGAACATCTGATTTCCACCCCAGATGGCGGGCGGGCAGGCGGGCGAGTGGTCCCAGCTGAGACTCCTAACCCTCGAGGGCAGCAAGCCCGCCGGTCCCCCGCGTCCAGTTCCCACGGCCTCTGGGCATCCAGATGGTGGCACCTGGCCCCGCTAAGCCTGGCGAGGGCACTGCTGCATCCCGACGTCCTCCCAGGGGAAGATCGGAGCAGCCGGACTTTCCTACGCAGGAATCGGGAAGCCCAGCAGTGGGCACGAGAGTGGGCACACCTGTCCTCGCCCGGGCTTCTGCACCTCGCCCTGCCCCTTGGAGCCCCGACCACAAGCGGAACCCAGGAAGTGAGTTTGCTCCAGGCCTCAAGACCCTCCAGCGGCTCAGCTTCCTGGTGTGTCCTGACGGCCAAGATCAAGCCAAGAGAGTGAGGGGTGCACGCTGGGTATGGGCTGGACCCACTGTGGGCTCCCGCTCAGGCCTCTCCCTTCTGCATCTCTGAGCACATTGCTGGGAGCCCTCAGCCCCTTTGCGGTGCACGGTGGGCCGAGGGGTTGCCATGCTCTGACTTCCCACCCTGTGTGTGGTGTGTGTCATCTTTGTGCAATTCTATGATCTAGTCTCCCGACAGCTAGACAGGAAAACGGAGCTGGGGAAAGCACGCTCCACACAATGCTTGCATCAGTGCATGCCATTAACTTACCACTAATTGCCAAGCCAGCTTCACCATCTGCGCTGTGGCCAGCTCACAATGACCCCTTGCATGCTGGCCTCCGTGAGTGCCTGGCAGGCTGGAGCCAAAGTCAGGAGCGCCCAGAGGCCTAGAGGAAACACACACTGCTGGGCCCCCACGTAGAGTCTGACTCAGCAGGTCTGGAGCGGCTACTGGCTACTGAGAATTTTAACTTCCACCCAGCTCTGGCCAGGGCTCCTGGCCCTCAGGACAGCCTGGGCGGCAAGGCACTAAGACATTAATATTAATTTCCAAATACGGTTAGAGTCCCTCAAGCAGAGATTCTGACCCTGGAGGCAGGGGGGAGGCCTGCAAATATGCATTGTTTAAAAACCCAGGTATATTTAGTGACAAGGATGCTCATTCAAATCAGAAAGGAAAATGAATGATTTCTTCAGTGTCCAAGTGCTGGAGGAATGGGCTACCATGTGAGGAAAAACTGATACCATCTCACATTATATTAAAACAACAGTTAAGGGCAGCCCTGGTGGCTTAGCGGTTTAGCGCCACCTTCAGCCTGGGGTGTGATGCTGGAGACCCAGGATCAAGTCCCATGTCGCGCTCCCTTCATGGAGCCTGCTTCTCCCTCTGCATGTGTCTCTGCCTCTCTCTCTCTCTCTCTCTCTCTCTCTTTCTCTCTCTCTCTGTATCTCTCGTAAATAAATAAAATCTTAAAAAAAAAAGTTAAGATTAAAGATATTTGGGGATCCCTGGGTGGCGCAGCGGTTTGGCGCCTGCCTTTGGCCCAGGGCGCGATCCTGGAGACCCGGAATCGAATCCCACATCAGGCTCCCGGTGCATGGAGCCTGCTTCTCCCTCCGCCTGTGTCTCTGCCTCTCTTTCTCAATCTGTGACTATCATAAAAAAAAAAAAAAAAAAAAAGATATTTGAGTTTGAAAATGAAACTTGTAAATGACATTATTTTAGGGGGCGCCTGGATGGCTTCGTTGTGTAAGTGTTTGCCTTTGGCTCAGGTCATGATCCAGGGTCCTGGGATCCAGCCCCAAGTTTGGCTGCCTGTGCAGCGGGGAGTCTGCTTCTCCCTCTCCCTCTGCCCCTCCCCTTGCTCCTGCTCTCTGGCTCTCTCTCTCCTTCAAATAAATAAAATCTTTTAAAAATAAAAAAATAAAAAAAAATAAAAAAATTAAAAAATAAAAATAAAAAAAAAACATTATTTTAGTAATTTTGGAGTAGAAAAGTCTGCATCAGAAATCAAATCTATACCGAAGGGTTGTAGTTAAAAGTTGTGTCTCTATCAGGTGAGGGGGCTCTCCAAATGTCCACATCTAGTATATTGGTGATTTTCATTTTCCACTGTGTTGGAAGGGCCCAGAGCACTTTTGCCTGAAGAGCCCCTCATTAACTGCCCCCCACCCTGGGGCAGTGTCCTCCACCTCGTGAGGGCCAGCTCCTTTTGCTAGGGAGCCTCTAGCCTGTGGAGCTTGACTGCATGTCTGCAGCAGGCCACAGTTCAGACACCTTGTTGCACTTGTGCAGAGAGAAGATTTACAAACCTAAAATAAATCACTAGAACAGAAGCTGTGAGTCACCTATTTCAGCAAACCCGGCCCTTCTCTTTAGCAGGCAATGGGAACTACAGCCAAGCAGGACAGTGAGCAATTTTCCCAAGGTTGATGCTTTGCAGTTCAGTCCTGGTTCAATTTCTCACTCATCACTACGTGGAGCAACGGGCCTTCCCAACCAGATGCTTCTTGTTGCTTACCCCTAGGAAAGGAGGCGTTTCCTTTACTCGTGCTAATCACAGACCAATGCTCAGTGAGGACCTGTGGACCTATGCAGCTCACGATTTTTTAGAAGGGTAGATAGTGACACAATCCAAAGAGAAGAACTTGAAATCCTCTCATCCCACTCCCTGAGATGATTGATTCTCAAGACTTGAGATGTGCTCTCTCTACACCCTTCTCCCTGGCAATCCAATTGGCCATTAGAAAGCTAGCAAGATTGAGGTGCCAGGGTGGCTCATTCCATTGGGTGTCTGACTCTTGATTTTGGCTCATGTCATGATCTTGGTCATGATTGGAGCTGTAAGGTCGAGCCCCACACAGGGCTTTGTGCTCAGTGTGGAATCTGCTTGAGATTCTCTCTCTCCCTCTCCCTCTGCCCGCCCCCCCCCCACTGTCTCTAAAATAAATAATCTTAAAAAAAAAAAACTAGCCAGATCAAATCCTTACGTTGTACACCTTGAACTTACACCAGTGCTGTATGTCAATTATATCTCAATAAAACTGGGGGGTGGGGGGAATTGGCCAGAAAAGATGGTGGATTGAATTCATCATCTACATTTGCTGCCTCTGTAAGTCCACAAGAACTATGACAAGAGGATTTTCAGGCCCCTAAGAATGGAGACAATGAGAGGAAGAAGTAGCAACACGAATGTGGAAGGTGGAAAGTGAGTAGATCCAGTGTCACTGATTTGGGAGACACAAGAAATGGCAGCTGAGAATCAATCCCATTTACTCCAGTCAGCTGTCAGCAGCAGCATGGTAGGGCTAAATCAAAGGCGGAAGGGTGAACATCTAAGAAGTTGTTCAGAGTGCCCATTTCTCCCAAGGCCTGACCACCATGGCCCAGCCAAGCTGTACTCCTCCTGACCCAAGCAGAAGTCTGCAGGGTTTTTCTCTGGAAAAGTTAAAATACATAGTCTGGAATGAGCCACACCAAGCCTGGCTGCAGGAAAAGAAAGAAATGTAAAAAGAAATGTAAACATTTCTAGAGGAAGCAGAGACATGCCCTGTCTGCCCAAGCTAGCACTGTTCCTCCTCAGCTCCCAGGATATGGGCAGCCAGGTCCTTACCCCCAGACTGGGGGAATTCTCTGAGAACCCCCAGCAGCCAAGTCCCAGAGATCCTCTTCCCCCATCCTAAGCCTGATCACAGTGAGCAAGTCACCCAGCATCCCAAGAGCTTGGTGGGCCCCCCTTACACAGGTGCAGGCAACCAGAAAACAGGATCCCAGGAAAGCCGCTAACCCCCAAAAGAGAGCCCAAGACAGCAGAAAAAAAGAGGTCCAGAGAGACTAGGCAGCCAGACAAAAACTTAACTATAGCATTAACATCTTCAGAGATTCAAAAACTATATTGTGGGTGGCTGAGGTGGCTCAGCGGTTTAGTGCCTGCCTTCAGCCCAGGGCGTTATCCTGGAGTCCCGGGATCGAGTCCCACATCGGGCTCCCTCCATGGAGCCTGCTTCTCCCTCTTGCCTGTGTCTCTCCCTCTCTCTCTCTCTCTCTCTGTCTCTCATGAGTAAATAAATAAAATCTAAAAAAAAAACTATATCATGACTATGAAACCCAATAGGATACTGTTTTTTAACAAAAAACATTTGAGGACAGAAAAGAACTCGACGTGAAAAATGTGATAGCAGAAATGAAAAACCAACAGAAGTGTTGGAAAATCAAGCTGAATAAAAAGTCGAAGATGGAGAATAGGGTAGAGAAGATAAGAAAAACTAGACGATCCATCCAGGAGACTCGGTATCAGAATAATTGTGGAGTCCAGAGAACACAGAAAGGAAGAAAAAAGTAAGGATTCCAGATTTCCCAGTAACATGGGACATGTGGTGCCAGATGGAAAGGATCCATACCACCAAGGGCCCCATACAATAGGCAAAAACAGACACACACACCCATTTTCTCAATAGTGACATTTCAGAATCCTGGGCACCAAAAAGCAGATCCAAAAAGTTTCAAGAGGAATAAAAAAGAAATAGGTTACAACTAACTTTTCTTGCAACATGAGACCAATGAAGCAATGCTTTCAAATTCTGAAGGAAAAATGTTCTCCAACCCAGAATTTTGTGTCCAGTAAAACTATCATTTGAGCATCAATGAAGAACAGACCATTTCAGAGGTTTACAGCCTACACCTCCTTTCCCAGGGAGCTCCTGGGACTGGGCACTGATGAGAGAGCTTCTTGATGAAAGAGGCAAGTGTGGGGATGCAGAGAACAGGAGCCTCCCCGGGGGTGGGGAGGTGCAGAGAGAGCAGAGTGGTGCATGTGCACCAGGTGTGGCTGGGCAGGAGCTCCAGGAGAGGCGCCTCTGACAAGATGGAAGTGATGAGATACCCGAGCACCTGAGCATTTGCATAGTCTTAGAGATGGCAACAATTAAGGGTGAGTTACTAAAACATGGGGGGATGAGGTACCTGGGTGACGGGCATGAAGGAGGGCACGTGATGTGCATATATAGCACCCAGTGCCCATGCTAATGCTATATGCTAATGAGTCACTGAACTTTACCTCTGAAACTAATAATAGACTATGTTAATTGAATTATATAAAACTAAAAAAAAAAAGTACGTGAAAAACTAACAAAAGCAAATGAAAAAAACTTGTGCAGAGAAATAAAGGAATCTTTTTTTTTTTAAATTATATTTGAGAGAGGAAACACATGCAGAGGGAGGGGAGGAGGGAGAGGGAGAAGCAGACTTTCTGCTGAGCAGGGAGCCCAATGCAGAGCTCGATCCCAGGACCCTGAGATCATGACCTGAGCAGAAAGCAGATGCTTAACCAACTGAGCCACCCAGGTGCCCCAAGGAATCTTTTTTATTATACAGCTCATCTGATAACAGCAGCATCTACACAGTCATGATGATGTAAATGCTGAATACTGCACAAAAACAAAATCCAATGTAATTCTATTGGAGGCATAGAAGGAGTTCAGGGGTGGTAAGAAATCAAAACTTTTTTTTTTTTTCAAATACGCTCCACACCCAGCATAGAGCTCAAAGCAGGGCCTGAACCTACAACCCTGAGATCAAGACCTGAGCTAAGGGATCCCTGGGTGGTGCAGCGGTTTGGCGCCTGCCTTTGGCCCAGGGCGCGATCCTGGAGACCCGGGATCGAATCCCACATCAGGCTCCCGGTGCATGGAGCCTGCTTCTCCCTCCGCCTGTGTTTCTGCCTCTCTCTCTCTCTCTGTGACTATCATAAATAAATAAAAAATTAAAAAAAAAAAAAAAAAAGACCTGAGCTAAGAATCAGACTAACCAACTGAGCCACCAACTGAACCAGCCAGGTGCCCCTCTAATGCCACTTCTTGATTTTCAGTTCTTGAAATTATGTTTCGGGGCACCTGGCTGGCTCAGTCGGGGGGGCCTGGGACTCTTGATCTCAGGGTGTGAGTTCAAGCCCTACGTGGGGAATAGGGATAACTTTTAAAAATTAAAAATCTTAAAAAAAATCTTAATAAATTGCAGTATAGGTATATGATTTAGAGACATCGAGGTAAACACTCCACCCACCCAAAACCACCAAAAGTTGGAAGTGGCTGCCTCGGGACAGGGAGAAAGCAGAGGGAAAGGATGGGAGACAGACTCTTAGAACTATTTGACTTTATGACAAAACTGCGGCTCTGCCCCCGTCCACCGGCTCTTCACGTCCTTGGCAGGACCCAGCCCAAACCCCCGGGGCCCCTCCGGCCCAGTCTGCCTGGCAGCCTTGTTCACACCTGTCTCCACAGGCCGCTCCTGTGCACCCTTTCCCCTTACCTTCCATGTTCCTGTAGAGATGGCTTAGCTACTTATGTGAAAGCACCATTTTCCTGGAGTTTAAAAAACAAAGCTGCATGATGTAATGCCCCTTACAACTATTTTGAGTCCTTGTGCAAAGCCACATTCCTGAAGATACCTGCTGGGTGATTTAAGTACAAAAATGGTTTGCATTTGTGCAGGGGTGAGGCAATAGCTCTTTTGAAAATTGATACACCATTTAAACAGGCCACCTGATACTTTTAGCCCTCTCCTGTTTCATGTTATGTTGGCATTAAACCTTGACATTTTTCTAATGGGTTTCTCTTCAACATTTTAATCGCATGTTTTCAGACAGGAGTTGGTTACTTGCTTTAGAAACACACACACACATACACATGCACACACACACAAATTTATACTATTTCCTAAATGGATTATTTCACGGATGAGTTTGTTTGGGCCTTCTAAACGGTTTCTTAGACAAAAAGTATAAAATGTTTTACTTAAAAGGTGAAAAAAGTTCCCAATTTAAAAGTCAAACCTAACCTGGTAAATATAAAACATCTTGTAACAGACTTTTCTGGGCACTAACAAATAGAAATTACAGCAGAAATTCTACAATCATATAATGAAAGCCTAAGAAAGTTATTTCAAGGAAAACATCTAAAAAAACCATCACAATGTTTCTTAGGATTAGGGAGATTGCTTTCTGGAATTTCTCACAGCCACTTTTTATCCTTTTTCCAAAAAAATTTTCCAGATTTCCCCAATGAAATTCAAGGCAGCTCTCTGCTCTGACCCAAATAACTGGCTCCTCCTCACCAGTTCCCTCTCTATGCTCAACATCCGCGTCATCCTACTTCAAGACAGGTAACTTACTTTTAGAGAGAGTTTTGGTTGTTACTGCTTGCAGTTATTGGAGGATCATAAAACTAAAATACCAAGTTTCAAGGGAAAGGTGGTGGAGAATGATCAGTAACTGGGCGTTTAAAAATCATTTTTGTCAAGAGCAACATTTTCTAAAAAGGTTTCAGATGACCATGTTGTGTTTACATTTCAATCTTAGCAAAAGTCTCAAAGATATATTTATTAAAGCAATTCATGAAAACTCACCTAAAAGAAAATAAAACTGGGGGGAAAACTTTCTCTGAAAACTCAGTTGAGAAGAAGTGCCATCAAATAGCAATACTCTATTATTTTTAAAAGATTTTATTTTATTTATTTATTCATGAGACACACACACAGAAAGGTAGAGACATAGGCAGAGGGAGAAGCAGGCCCCATGCAGGGAGCCCAATGCGGGACTCGATCCCAGGACCGGGATCACACCCTGAGCTGAAGGCTGAAGTTCAACCGCTGAGCCACCCAGGCATCCCTAAATAGCAATACTTTAATAAAACCCCCGTTTGAGATAAGCTGAAGTACTGGATATTTCACTAACATATTAGCTTATAAGGGCTTTGGGGTAACTGACATGTTAGCTAACTAAAGCTACTTGCAAGCGGAAGTCAGCATCCTAAAAAGGAATGAAACAGATCTGCTCTGTACTGACAGGGGAGAGCTCTTTAGAGGGTGGGGGGAGTGGTACAGAGTACCGCGGTATGATACCACTCAGATAAAAGGACAAAAGACCCCCTGACATTATGTATGTGCAGGGTTTATGGATGTAAATGTATTTAAAAAAAATCTAGGCAGCTATATCCCAAAATATGAAAGTGGTTAGCTCTGGGGAGCTAGGTGAGATGAGAGGGTAAAGGGCAACCAGATCCCTTCATTTAGATATTTAGGTATTATTTACATTTCTTCACAATTAGTTGAGAAATTTAAGTAAATTCACTGTGTCTGGGCAGATGGACAAAATTATCCTGTATATTCAGTTCGTTCTCTATTTTACTGTTTAAGAAACTTCTGGAATGCTAACAGGATATTTTGATTGTATTTTTTTTTTTTTTTAAATAACATTTCCAGTCAATATGCAAGAAGTAAGAGACCAGGCTAGAGGGGCAGGCTGGCTTTACCAGCCAGTTGTCTATATAAACTGCTGAGCTACTCTTCCCTCCAACTCAAGCTTGTGATGATCTTGAAGCAAACTATCCAGGGTTTTCTTCACTACCACTCAGCTGGGTTCCAGGCAAGCACCATCCGTCCAAGTCCTAAGACTGCCACTCCTCCCTCAGGAAAACATGCTCTGGTTGCACTTGGTTACGAACTCAGCTTCTCTGTTCTTCGGAGAACCATTTTCATTATTCTATTGTAACAGTGTGCACAATTTGTCGATCCACAAAACCTATGGTCAAGTATTTCAATTTCTTGGGACGGCAAGCATAACCCTTTGCATTAAAGCAAAGGATAGAACTAGGTTGGTATTTGGGAATAACAGACTATAGGGGATCGGTTTCATTCCCGCAGTGGCTATGGAGGAAGCAAAGGCTATCGTTGGCTAGGACCCGGGCAAGAGAAATACAGCATCTCCCACTGCACTACTGGCTTTAAAAAGGCTAAAAACGCACAGAAATGCTACATACAGGAAAAAAAAAAAAACTCTCATCAGTTTGAAGAGGGCCACCTTTAGAATTACAAGATAATTTTTTTAATAGCCACTCAAGTTTTACATAAAGGTTCAAACCAGAGGTTCTGAAGATAAATGAAAGCACAAAGCCTTTATTGAATCGCAGATTATGAATAATAAGCCCAATGGTAAGCCCTGGGGGCAGATGTGCGTAGAAATGCAATTTATAAAATTTTCGAGGCAAACAATTGACATCTTTGAAGAAAGTGTCATTAGCTTAAAAAAAAAAAAAAAGCTTCCAGGTGTGCAATTCATTCATAGTATTGATAACTGGTGCCCAGGATATGACCTCAGGAAATGTCGAGATTTCATATATCATTTGTATCAAATCTCTTTTTCTGGTAAATTCCTTAGTGCCTCTGCAGCGGTAACTAGACAAGATTGGAAAGCTTTCAAGATGATTCAAACCTCCAGCACCTCACAGGAGTCCGCATTTCTTAACACAGAAGGCAATGCTAATCAAAGAAGGAAATAAATGAAAAGGTTATTACAAACAAACACTAGCTCACCAGACTTCTAAATATATACATCTATGTATATTCCACTAAAAAATGTTTACCTCAATTGCCCTTCACATTTTATATCCAGAAACTACACTTTCACCGTTCACACCATGCGGTAAGACAGTGTTTTTTAGTGGTGAGTGCAGTGAAGACTCTGATACTTGTCATAAATCTTCGGATTATTTTCAGATTACAGGACTTTGGAAAGACTTTTTTTTTTAAGTGACTCCTTTAAATTTAAATATATAAAAATCAGAGAGGGATCTTAAATTTTAGAGATTGCGGTTTTAGGGACCAAGAGACAGGACTAGGAGAAACTGCAACCACATATAAAAGGTAATTAAGAAACGATGTAGGGAACAGCTATGGACTGCACAGAACCCAAATTGAGAGGTGAGATAAATTTAAACTCAAAAAAATCTGGCTGATGACCAATAATCTCATTCCCTTCAGAAGGTACAGCTGACTCATCCATGAGAGGTGAGGGCTAAATTAGCTTCACCAAGTTACTGATTTAGATCATGCTTCTCCTAGGCCTGTCTCCCCCACCCACCCCACCCCACGATCCTGGTAATGACCAGCTTGTGATACTTCGTAATCTGTCATTACTACAGCATCTTTAAGGTTGAACACCACTCCTAACAAATTCATCCAGACTGTCTCCTTAGTGGAGCCCTGGCCTTGTAGCCACATGGAAGCTTCTGCAACAAGTAGCCAAGGCCGTATAGAAGCACAAGGACTTACACTGAAATGCAAAATAAACACTTGCGCTGAAATACACAAATTAAGAGACTGCCTGTTATCGTCTGTTTTAATGATGTGGCTAACATCCCTCTCAGTAAACCCAGGAGATACCTCAAGTTCCTAACTACAAATGGGATGCGTTCTCTCTCTCTCTCTCTCTCTCTTTCTCTCTGTCTCAATCTCTCCTACAGTGTTACCTCTTCCTGCCTAGCAGACTATGGACTAGGTTACATTTAATAAGGCATATACTTAAGTAGAAAATGTAAAGGCCAAACACTTAAAATCACAAAACCTGCATAAGAGTAAAACAAACATTAGCAGCATATGAACTAAAAACTGCTCTTAGGTAAATATTTAATTCTGGGCATCAAGTAAATCAGCAGAGCTTATACTTGGAGAATTCTCCAGGTTAATAATTCTGTCAACATTTGATTTATACAGATATTTAGGTCATTATCTTTGATTAAAAAAAAAACAGTTGCCCAAGGTGTCAAGTTAAAACAGCTCCCAAGAAGATGGTAGAGAAAAGTTGGCTTCTTGGGTTACATCGTTTTTTGAATCACACAAGTAACTTCCATGGTAAAATCGGACTCGTCTCTTAATTATATTAAATATCATGTAGCATATTATAATTTGTTCTTGTAACATTTTTTCCGCCCATAAATGTATTGGCAAAATAGTCTTGAGGTTCAGAAGCTGAGGCACAGAGACAGACACTTTTCCAAGGAACAGCTTTTACACATCTTTGTTTCCACTGTGATGCTACATCATTCTCTAAGTATTTCGCTACATGAATTATGCCACTGGTGAAAACTAGAATAAAGAGGGACTATTAAGTATAACTTTCTACTCAATTAAGCTCAATAGAGCCATTTATGGAATACTTTGCTGACGAAATAGTTGATGAAGATGTTGCTCACCGCTAATCAAAGCAGTTTAATGAGCTTGGAGAGCAAGAACTGACGGATAGGAATACACTTTTCTGATCGTTAATTTAACGCTTCCGTATTTATCACAGCAAAATTGGGAATGTCTTGATTATATGTTACCACTTAATTTTTGAAAAGTTCACTGAGAAGCAACTGATCCCCTAATCAACATTCCCAGTTTGTGACTGAGACGTTACGAAATCAACAGCATGTTTTAACTGAAGGAACCGAACAGCTTCAAACTGTATGTCAACATTAAAATAAAACAGACACATAGCCATGAACAGTACGAATATCAACACAACTTATCAGTAATACCTGATAATGGTGACTTCTAGAGATTTCTACAAAGTAACCTTGCTAACTACATCCTAGCCAACGGAGAGGTCTTTGCATTGAGGACAGTGCAGAAGCAAGAGGGTCTGCAGCTCACCGTGGCCTCTCCTGGCCCACCTACAGCTCTGAAGACCCCAAACACCAGTCCATAGTTTAAGACAAACACAGCTCACACTTACCAGGACGCGGGGGAGGGAATGAGAAAACACTTGGAGGTACAAGACTTCAGAGGGAAAAAAAGGACTATTAGTAATGCTCTCCCTAGCACGTATGTTTTTACCCTGTGAAGACTTTAAACCCAGGGCTATCTGGAGCCAAAAAGCAAAGAACCCAAGTTTGAATGACGGGCTCAAAATGCAAATAAAGGTAAAACACACTGAAGTTAGGACAAAAAAATAGTATGATCAGCTGTTGAAGCTTGGAGGGCAACGCCACATAAAACCGGGAGATCCCAAGATCAAAGCTAGATTTGAAAACCACGTCCAACATCTCCAAACAAGACAAAGACACTAAAAACCAGTCACCTTTGGTGGACACCTTAAAACTCGAGGGCAGAAATGCATTTACCTTCATCATCAAAACCTAACCACTCAGGTTTGGTGCTGACACGTCCACGACCCAACAGCACTTCTAAAACCAGTACTGAAATGTTTTTTATGACTCTTCAAGGAGCTTCGACACCAAACAGGCACAATTATATGACTGCCAGAGGAAATGTCGCCACAGTGAGGCAGCATTTGTAAGGTCCCGTTCTATAAGTACGAGCAAAGGAAGGTTATGACTCATGAATATGGATGGACTGTAATATTTAAATGACACGTTTCTGATATATTCACAAAATCTTTATAGAAAGTGTTGGAACTCAAAAAAGAAAAAAGACAGGAGTCAAATACAGAGATGAAATGTACAAAAACAAATGAGCAGGCAAACTAAATGTTCTTGAAAGTATTTTTACTTCAGATTGAAAAATGAACAGCTTCCACACTGTTCATTGCAAGATACACAGTATTCACGAATACAATGCTGGTCATTTGAGGATATGTACACACCTCAATTTCTCCTTCATGCTTTTTCTTTTAGAAAGATACTGTTTACCAAAAAGAAACTTCAGCAGTACAGGAAAAACTATTTTCCCAATAAATTTACGAAAACCTAAGATTCCCAATGGAATCAAGATTATCTTCCCGCTACCACCACCTTAATATAATCACATGCTTATTGGAACGCTAATATCTGCACCCTAAGAGTACATTTACTTTCAACAATGAGGGTGATTCTTGAAACAAAACAAAACAAAACAACAAAAAAGAACTTCAGTGTGGTAAATGTAACAATGGATCTCTGCAAGTATTAAGTGTCTGAAATAGGCAGCTAATACTGGATTTAATATTATTTTATAAATAATTGTTCCCTTAGCGGTAAACATCAGTCTACACGTTCGCAATAGTCCTAGAAATAAATACTGTGATTATGCACAATATGTTATGACAAACTAGTTTCAAAGAACAAAAGCTCAACATCTTGATAAAAATTCTAATCAGAATAAAATGTGACTCGAAAATTTAAAACATTGTCAAAATAACATCACATTTAAAATTTTCCACGGTTTACACAAGTATTAGGAGTTTCCAGTTGTGGAACATATTTTTCCGTTGTGAATTAAAATACGAACATATTGAAAACTGTTAATTTCAGTGATGACATCAGTTTTGATCTTACTTTAGCATTATTTTCTTTATAAAAAGTTGCACTAAGTGTCCATTAATGATCTGATTGGTCTTCAGTATTTCATAAATGTATACAAAAGAAATTCCTAAAAGCCAATAGTACTTTATATGTGTGTATATATATATATATGTGTGTGTGTATATATATATATATATGTATATAAAAAGAATCTCATTTCAGAAATGGCTATAATTAACAGAGCCACACACACTGATGCTAAAACATAAGAGCTTTCACACTGAAAGAAAGCATTTTCAGAAATGTCACTTACATCCTATAATATTCAATATTCCCGAGTTTCAAACTCAACACGTGATGGATAACAGAATTATACATCTCATTTGCGCTCAAAGCTGACCACAACCAAAATTTACAGTATGATTGAAACAAGCCAATGTTTTAAAAAGTTTTAATTAAAGATAACAATTCCATGGAAGGAGAGGATAAAGAATGGGATGACAAGAAGTATTTGGTCTTAATAAGGCAATACAAAATAGATCCATTATCAAAGACCATTTAATTTTTAAAGATCAACAATACCAAAAGCATAAAGTGGAGTATAAGAAAATAGTTTTTTATAAGTATGATTTAATTAAAGCTGTTTACAGTTATTCTCTCCCACAGTAGTTAAGCATGAATTTAAAAAAGAATAAGAGATGAGAAAACAAGCACACACAGCACGCAGGGTTAGAAGAGCCAGCATGCAAAGTCTGTGGAACTCGGGGATTCACTGCAACAGGAATGGGACTGGACGCGGGTGGCTTTTTTTTTCCTATTAGGAAGAAAAACAAAACAAAACAAAAGACTGCAAAGGAAACAAACACAAAGTCATGTAATTGCCCATTGCCCAAGACGACAGCACTATAGAAAACAGTTGCAAGGTAATTCTTAGAGAGGACTAGAGATTTTTCAGTGTTTACACAAAAGTACATAGTACATTTTTTTCTTTTCTTTTTTTTTCTTTTTTTCCTTTTTTTCTTTTCTTTTTTTTCTTTTTTTTTTTTTTTTTTTTTACAAAATAAAACATCATTTGCCACCATAAACCTTTTCTTTAGAGAGGAAAAATTTTTGCAGCAGGTCACAAGGGTTCTAGTAAGTCATTTCAATGCTGAGGAAAACAAATTGAGTAATAGAACTAATCACTTCCCTATATATGGATGTTAAGATGACAAGTCAGATTATTTTTCAAACTAATCCTGAGAAAAATCTGTTTACAATTTAAACAGTAATGTTATGTAAAAAGTATTAACAAATCCACTATTACAAATATCAATTTCCTATATGGTCATCTATATATACACACAATAAAATGGTAAATATATGCAAAAATATTAAAAAAAAAAAAAAAGAAAACATGCACAGATCACTTTCCCCTTTGGAGTCTGGACTTCCTATGAGATAGTTTTGTTTTCTTTCCCCACCCCATCCTCTGAAATCGATTTTTGTTTCTATCACCCTACCCACACTGAATACTATCCCCTAGAACTCTGCATAAAGCCAATGAGAAATAGATTTATTTTACATTCAAGCTTTAAATCTTAAAATGACCCTGTTGTAGCATAGGACTTATCAAATGAGCAGCCTTTTTTTTTTTTTTTCCCTCTTTTTTGCTTGCTTTTTGTTTTTGCAGTTGTCAGTCTTCATGATCCATTCCGTGGCGAGCTGGGAAAAAACGCAGTTGCTAAATCAGAGTCTGAACAGTGTAAGGCTCCCGAATGCCAGGAGTCCCTATCCAACTGTCCTGAGCATGAGATCATTGCACACAGAAGACAGTCCATCGTACGATGCCGACTATCTACAAAGGTCTGAGAGGGGGGCATCCCTCTTGTGTTTCCTCTTTTTGCCATGGTAATACTGATTATTTGATTTGCCTTGATGCTGTTTGTTTGTCATCAAGGAACCATGGCTTGTTTGAGTTGTACCTTGGAAGCCTTTGCTGGAAGAACGAAAGAGCCTTGCTGATCCATGCTGCAGAGAAAGAGAGTGGTCAAAGAGACATTAGTATTGTGGATGCAACAGAGCGCTTGATAAAACCTCACTTGGGGACCCCGCAAAACTAGGAATATGCTGACTTATCTGGCAGGCAGAAAACAATGCTCCAGGGGTTCACCCTCTTGAGCTCTAAAACTTTTCCATTTTTTTTTAATGGAAATATTGGAATACTGCCTTGACTTAACAGAGGACATGGAATGTAAAACTTTTTTCAAGGAACCTACGCACCAGTGTACCACATAATAAATGGCATTACTGGAAGAAGTGCCTAAACCCACAGGTGCGCTGCCAGGTCAGGGGTCATCACGACTCGCTGCTCCTTCCCCTTCTCTGTCACTTTCATTGTCATTTCTAATGGATCTGTGTGTGGTGCACCTGACGAAAGCTGTATAGGTAAAGTGGATTCTGCGAGTCAAGTCAGACACGAGGGGACCAACAACATTAAGAGACCATCTCTACTGCCAAGAGGCCTTCTCCGGGGTCTGAGAGTCAGAGCCCAGTACGAAATGGCTTCTTTCCTCGTTTTGATTCATTATTCATGATTAAGAAAATTTTAGGCAACCATAAAACTGAAAACAGAGTATTCTCTGTGGCCTTTTCAAGTCAAAGCTGATACAAATCGGCTGACCGTGGTGGACCACTTACTTCCTGATCATTTCAATACAAGCAACTGGGTACTGAACATTAAAACATAAACAAGGATCTGTTACTTGCAGATACATACAATGTTGCCATGAGGTCATGCACCAAGCTTCATGTGAGCTTAATTAAAAAACAACTGAATCTTTTTATAACTCAATGAGATTTTTTTAAATGCTGAATCTGTAATCAGGTGGGTTTGGCTGGGACACCTGATAAGGACCGGTCATTAAATTCCCACAAAGGTTTAGGTTACAATGGTGTCTCATAACAATCTCCAGGACATCCTGTTACTAGAATCACTGTGCTTTGGAACCTCTTAGAAAAAACAGGTTTGTTCTTTAAACCCAGAGTTTTCTTCAAACCCATGTATGTATATATGTATGTATGTATGTATGTATACATACATATTCATGTGTAAGAAATTGTAAATATTTTGTACCGAATACTATCAAAACACACATTCCACACACCTGAGATTTGTTGGTGCTGTTGGAGGTGTTACTGGTTTGGGTGCTCTGCATTTTCCCAACTGCCTGAGAGGACTCCAAGGACACATCTTGTGACCCTACTCGGTTCCCAGTGGACGGACGGCAGAGCAGCTGTTTCGGGGTTTTGCATGGTGTCGCATCGGAATCCTAACACAAGTCACATGAGTTATAATGTGACACATTAATAATTTAGAAATTCAGTATCAAGAGGGAAAACAACTTCACCTAAGTACTCTCTGGACTAAATTTAAACATCTGGGAGTTAAAGGAAGCACCCCAAGGAATTTATAAAATTAACTGCTTAAGCTTTCCTTCACAAATTTTCCTCCAAACATTCAAAGTGGCTTTCAAAGCCATAGGTCTCTGTTCATTGTTACATCTATTGCCCATGCCCAGACCTTGTTCATTGGCCTTGACGGGGCTCATGGAGGTCCAAGTTTATCTGCACATCTATTTACAGGAAATGAACCATGGTACAGTGGAAGAGCATGGCAAAGACACTTGGTCCCTGACTCAATCAAAACCGAAAGGATTGGCTCAAAGGGCTCGATTTCTCCAAGTCTGTGATAACTAATCAGTGAGCCCTCCAACCAGACACCCCACATGGTTAAGGAGTTCCTGGAGACAATGGGCCGAGCCCCACCTGTTTCTGAGCTACCAGGGCCATGACTGGGCCACATCTCCCTTCAGGTCTACCCTTCACTGTTACACTCTACCCAGCAGTCTCAGAGGTACAAGCTCTTAGGCCCTTCCAGCTCCCTCTTGAGGCCATCACTATTACTGCCCCGCTGTATCTGTGACATCTAGCTCAGTTATGTCCTCTACCATAGCTCTGCTCTAGGAATCAAAAAGGCATACCGGTAGATTGTGCCAAATGAGGACTCCATTATGACACATGGTCATCATCAACAACATAAAATTATGTTCCTTCCATAGATTACTCTTTATGTCATACACTTAATAAAGTCAAAATTCAAATAACGGGTAAGCCTATGTTATTTCTCAAGTAAACTCAAAATCAACCCTG
This sequence comes from Vulpes vulpes, assembly GCF_048418805.1. NCBI lineage: Eukaryota > Metazoa > Chordata > Mammalia > Carnivora > Canidae > Vulpes > Vulpes vulpes. The sequence goes on from NC_132781.1 coordinate 144,757,132, forward strand.
ATAAGGAAAAATAACTGCAGGTATACCTTACACTAAAAATTCAATCAGGGCTAGGGTCAGACAGACAGCAAAAGCGAGGCTGCCAGGGGCCTTGGGGAATGAGGACTTGTTAAGGGCTGCTAACAGGTTTCTTTCTGGAGTCCTGGGACTCAGACAGTGATGATGGCTGCGTAACAACGTGAAGAGACTGAAAACCACTTAACTGCACATTTTAAAATAGTGAACTTTATGATATGTGAATTATATCTCTATCTTTAAAACTTCAATCAAGAAGCTCAAAAACATTATTGAGTGGAAGAAACCTTATGCAAAAGAGTACATACTAAGTCCACTTATGTGAAATTCTGGAACAGGCAAAACTAACTAGGCATCAGAAAATCGTAACAGTAGTTACCTCTGGGGTAGAATTTGGGACTGATGGGAAAGCATCATGAAGGACTTCTCTGGGATGAAGGTAACAGTCTATATCTTGTTATAGTTGGGGTTACACACATGCATACAGTTGTTAAAATTTAGTGATGCATCACTAAGATTTCCTTGAATTTCAATTTTATATCAAAAGGAAAAACTAAATACTGAACCCTGGTTAATGAACCCTGCTTAATGAGGAGCACACTGCAATACTTTGGAGGAAGTGCACTGATGCCTGTAATTTACTTTGAAATGTTTTGAAGAATAAGATGAATTAGCGGACACAGGGATGGGTGAATGGCTAGCTATAGGATAAGCAAGCAACAGATTAATGGTAAAATCTGATGGTGATATATATGGATGCTCACTAAAATTCTTTCATTTTTGTTGTATGCTTGAAAATTTTAACCCAGTGTTAGGGACATGTACAATCAGTGCAGTCACTAAAATTTCCCAGTAACAAATGAGAAAAAGAGTTAGGCCTAGCCCCTCTATACATAGTTACCCCCCCCAAGAGAACTCCTCAGGGTGTAGGTTCAGAAAAGCCATGTCCTCATACTTACGACATCACTAGAGCTGGACTGTGTGGCAGAAGAGGAAGACACTGGACCTGATGAAGAGTTTGAAGAGTGTTTACTAAGAGATTCCGAAGTTTTACTTCTACATTTTCCAAGGGCTTCATTTTCTTCAGATAGATTATTATTACATTTATCTAACTGCTGAGTATCTACTATCAAGGTAACACCATTTCCTGAAAGAGTGGCAAAAGATTGGAAAACGTTTCTTCCCATTAAACGCACACAACACAGAAAAGCCGCTGATGCTCGGTCGATCGATCAAGGAGAGACTTACCATTGCACGAGGGCTCAGGCCCGCTCTGCAAGCCCCACTGCTTTGATATCCAATCCCTGTACGTGGCAACTTCGTCCGTTACTCTAATTATTCTGCCTAATATGCTGCATGCATTTAAAGAAAAGAGAGGGGGTATGTTAATTTGGAGACAAGAAGCCACACACAATTCTGACCCAACAGGCTGATTGATGTAAGTGAATCCTTTACCTCTCTGTTTCGTTGTTGGGATAATACTTGGCTATTGGTGATACAGCATGACTCAACACAACATAGGCATAATCAAAGGCCTGTTTCACCTGCATGGCCCCATATGAACTCCTTCCAACATCATTACCTTTAAAAGAAACACATATGGATGAGAGTAGGCATGACCACTGCTTAATGAGAACTAAATGCTCATGGGCCCTCTTCTGGAAGAGCAAGGGCAATTACTTTCCTGCTACAGTTGCACAGAGTCTGGGCAGGCAGTCATCCCCACAACTCCCCAGGCTCTGAACGTGTGTACCATGCGGTAAGTACGTCATAGCATATAAATTGTCTAAATGAATCTTGGCCCAACAGGGACTATCCTACACACAGTCACGCAAACAAAGGGAGTTAACTGCCTGCCCAGTCTATGAGTGAAACCAAAAAAATGAGACATCCCTATCTTTTGTTTCTATTAGCTACCTGAACAGAAAATTTCTGGCATGAAATTATGAGCTCCTGAAGAGCAAGGACCATCTTGGTGAAAATCCTTGTGCCCTTTATGTAGAGAAGCCACTCAATAAACATTTCCACAATGAATAAACATGCAGAACTATCAATGTTTGTAATATGGCACAATAAGCCTGCAAAGAGCCCTAGACAACTACTCTCTCTTATAACTCCCTTTCCTTATCCATTTTCAAAGTTAACAGTTAAGCAAATGACTCAAAGCATCTCCCTTCAAGTCTGATAACATAGAATTTAAATATTTTACAATTACAGCAAGAAAAAATATTGCTCAGGGAAACCAGGGTACAAGCAAACAAACATAACCCCCTAAAAGCAAGGAAGGGCCCTGCTGTTCCCTTTAACGTCAATGGGAAGCTGGGGAAAGGCATAGGGAGACATAAAATTAAAAGAGGAAAGAAGGGGGCCCAAAAAGAAAATAAATGGTCTCTCTGAACCCTTTCACTCATCATTTCTGAGCTGGCTTATTACCATGCTCACTGCCTTGGAGGACTTCAGAAACCTCACTGAAACCCTGGTTGACAACTGGCTGGACTCAGGGGGCAACGAGGACACAAGAAAACACAATGACCTTCAAACTGGAGACAGGCCCAAATCCATTCAACAGCTAACACCTTTGCTCCTTCGCCTCTTGGGGTCAAATGGACTCTACTCCCAACTCCCCAGGAGTATGTGGCATGTTTTTCTGGCATGTGTGTGCTTTCGTATGTTTTCTTACAAAATATTTTGATGAAAAAGAATAAGTACAATTAGAAGTTTCATCCTTCATCTAAAGAAAGAAGTGGTTTTTTTTTGTTTTTTTTTTTTTTTTTTTTAAGATTTATGTATTTATTTAAGTAATCTCTACCTCCAACCTCGGGCCCGAACTCACAACCCCGAGGATCAAGAGTCACACGCTCCAACGAATGAGCCAGCCAAGTGTCCCTCCTCTAAAGAGAGTTTGTAAAAGGACAATACTGACAGTGCCCTTTCTTTGAATGCCCACAAATTTACCTAATTTCAATACCTGGTTGTAAAGGATCTTCAATATAAAGCATCGATGGCCTGTAGCCATCGAGCATATTTTTCTGTACTTCATCTTTGGCCACATATGAACCACCATCCTTTATCCGGATGCCAGTCTTTAAATAATTGAAGTGTCGTCCATATAATTCAAAAAATTCTATTAAGAGAACACCATAGTTTGTATTGGGGATGCAAGCATCTTCCCTGGGATGTAACTAAAACCAGGAAAAAAAAAAAAAAGAAATTATATTGGATTTTCTCTAAATTATCAAGGTGGGGATAATAAGTGACATCCTAACTTCTATAAAAACAGTACTATTATGATTTTGATTAAGATGCCCCAGGATGCTGACACGGCTGACGAGGTCCAACACACCAGGGAAGTCATTCTGATGAGCAGAGTCAGGCAGCTGGCAACACCGTGCTTCATAAACACATTCAAGACAATATTAAGACTTCAAACTCATTCTACCCAGATAGCAGACTTCAATTCCAGCTGAACTTCCAGGATTAGTTGCTTAAAAGATATTCTTATTTTTGGCATTTATACTACTATTTATACTTATGAAAATCATGTCATACCTATGCGTGTCAAAATTTGAGTGAAAATTCTCAAAACTACTAGAACGTATGAGATTAAAAATATTCTTTCCTGGGATTTAAAAATACTTATTTGTTAAATTATAAACAGGTACTCAGCTTAAAGAGAAAAGTCATAAGTAAATAAAGGAAGTATTCCAATTAGAGCTTGACTTAAATTTTTTCCAAAATGATTCTGAATTGATTTTTAAAATTTTTATTTTAGTGTACACTAAACATAGTATAATCAAACAACTTACCTGAAGGAAACTGACTGCCATTAAAAAGAGACTATAAGAACCAATTCCACCTGTAAATACTTCATTAAGGTCCCTCTGTAATAAGAATTGCTTCAATACTAAAACCAAGTATGGTAATACAGGATATTTCTGAAAAAAGAAAATTATATTTTCAGTGAATTCCTATTTCAGTAATTGTGCTAATAAGCATTAACAGGAGCATAAGCTGGTCCTAACATTACAAACTTTAGTGGAGATATCCAATACATTTAATTTTCTATTTTAAGAGCAAGATAGAAAAAAAAGTGTAAGTTATCAGTAATTAAAGATTTTCTCCTCACATCTAAAAATCTACAACATGTAGACATAAATCATGGCATCCTAGCACTCGCCATGGGACAGAAACACCAGCGATATATTTTTGATGATACTTTTTTTTTTAATTTTTATTTATTTATGATAGTCACACAGAGAGAGAGAGCGAGAGAGAGAGAGGCAGAGACACGGCAGAGGGAGAAGCAGGCTCCATGCACCAGGAGCCCGACATGGGACTCGATCCCCAATCTCCAGGATCGCACCCTGGGCCAAAGGCAGGTGCTAAACCACTGCGCCACCCAGGGATCCCTATTTTTGATGACACTTCTTTACGGCCATTACCATATGCTATTCACTTGTAAACAGGTAACAGAGTACAGGACAAATTCTCAACCCGTAAAGCACTAAATCAGTGGGATTTTAAGGAATCCTTTTTCTTAGGTGGCACTCCACCAAGTAGATCAGGGTCCTTCAGATGACTGTGCACAGCCCAGGAACTTTCCTGCCTGCTGTCTTCCCTGTGGGCAGGTGACCACACACAGACTCACCTTCCACGATTTACAGAGATCGGTGAGAACACCCAAGCTGGCAAACATGGGCCAGTGTGAGTCCATCTTTCATTCATGCATGTACTCATTAAGTATTCTCCACAAGCCAGGCCCTAGGCTAAGGATGCTGAGAGAACACAGCAGACCCAACATCTAGAAAGAAGTCTTAATAGTCATTACCTAGGAGTGGGAGAATTACTAGTAATTTCTAGTTTGTTCTTGACATCTAGAATGAACACATTCTGTTTCCATAAAAAAGTAAAAAGTCTATATTTTTGCAAATCATGTCAAAGCAAACAAGCCTGAGGAATAACAAATCTATGGAGAAATAATCATTTTTAAACATTATGGCTGAAGCCATAAACAGATGGTCTCTTTAAAGAACGATTAGGTAAATTTCCAAAAGAATCTGATCTGTATTATACTCTTTGACCCTGAAACTCCACTTCCAGAATCTTCCAACAATTTTACAAGTGTAAAGAAAGATGCACATATAAAAGGATGTTCTTTTAAGCACTTTCTGTAATAGTAAAAAACCCTAGAAACATCACCAGGGGAGAGCTACACAAAGCATGGTACCTTCTGAGAAAGGACTATTATGTCATCAATGAAAAGAATGAAGGAGACCTGTCTGTGCTGATATGAAAACATACATACATACATACATACATACATACATAAATAAAACCTCCAAAAAGTATGAGACGATGTGTATATAGCATGCTATTCTGTTTGTTAAAAATTTCAAGGGGATAAACAAGTCAAAAAGAAAGGCTGGTGATGGCAAGTCCCATGAAACTGATCTAAGCATAAGGTATTTTTTGTTTTCCTTTGATATTAATAAACTATCATGCATATCGTTCTCAATTTTAAAAAGATTTCTTTTCTGGGAGAAAAAAATTTACACATACTCAACACCTCCAAAAGAGTAGGATAATGGATAATCTCTTTCTTTCTCTGTTTTCCTATACTCTGCACATTTCTAGGAGAATCTAATGTTTACAACATGATAAAGTAGCTCAATTTTTTTCTTACAAAGAAAAGAAAAAGGTGAATCTGTAGAGTTGATAAAGAAAAGTATTGTTCTGAATGGACAGAAAAGATATTCTACATGAGCCAAAGCAGTTAACAATGTTCAGCTTAAGGCGAAAAAGGCTGACATGTCTAAGCACGTAAACGTTCTGAAGATGCTGGAAAATTCTTCCCTGTCTTGGAAGAACACCTAACAAAGGAAAATAGATACTATATCACCTCATGACAAAGTAGGGAAATCTGCAGGAACTACCTTACAAGTGACTGGGGGGCCTTGGAAAAGTTTTTAACCTAAACTCTTAAGAGATTAAAAGCAGACAAGAATGATTACTCAGCATTTCAGCCCTTATCTCCCATAAAAGGAATGATCTAGAGCAAAGAAGTTCTTCAAAAGCTTTCCGAACCCTGGACTTGAGGTCACATTATAAATTACTGATTATTACAAGCAGATTCAAGGAAAGGCAGGCCACTGGACAGAAAAGAAGCACTTGATGGCAAAAAATCCATAAAAATAGTTTAGCAAAGCAAATCAGAACACTATCACAACAGAATCTCAAAACAAAACTCCATTTCTAACAGTCTCACTGAATAAACACTATGAATTCTCTGACCTTGGTAAAATCTTTGATGAGGTCAGCTGCTCTCACGCCATTCTGTACATTAAAGCTGATATCAACTTTCACTTCAGTAAAAGAATCTGTTAATTTAATAATAGGTACCTAGAAAGAGAAAAAAGACAAAATTAAAATACTTGAACCAAATTGAACAATACAATCAGGGGATAGAAAGGTTACTTGAATTGAGGCCTCGACCTCCTCCTGAGGACATAAAAACTCTATAGAGTGTCCTCAATACTACATACCATAAGTCACTTGGCCTTTTAGATACTTTATGTATTTAGCATTGAACTTCATACAGTGTATTTTTTTATTTCTATTGGCTGAGAGTTTTTAAATCAGGAACAAAAACCTCTCTCAATATTTTGTACTTTGGAGAACAGTTTCCAACTTAGTGTAACATCAAGAATTACAAATGTCAGGCCTTTCAGCAAACTGTTCCTAATTAGAAAGCTGCTAGATTAGGTCAAACACAATAATTCACCGGTATTTATTGGTCAGTTTTGCAAACAGCCCATAAAACAACCTAGAGAAGACATAAGAATTATTCTCAAAAAAATGACTGAATGATTTACATGAGATATTAGAAATTCTTTAAAAAAAAAAAAGGCAAACCATAAGATATTCTTAACTCTAAGAAACAAAATAACGGTTGCTGAAGGAGAGGTAGGGGGATGGGATAACTGGGTGATGGGCATTAAGGAGGGCATGTGATATAACACCGGGTGTTGTGTGCAACTGATGAATCATTAAATTCTACCCCTGAAACGAATAACATAAAACTAATATCATAGTATACGTTAACTAAATTGAATTTAAATTGGAAAAAAAAAAAAAAGGCTCTGAGGGCTCTGAGGCACCTGGCTCAGTCAGAAGAGCATGTGACTCTTGATCTCAGGATTGTGAGTTTGAACCTGGTTATAGAGATTACTTAAATTAAAAAAAATTTTTAAAGGCTCTATTCTATTTGCACCATGTATTAGAAAACTCAGGCCAGCAAACACTATGTGCAGAACAGGTTTTTCAAATTAATAGCTTTTTATAAGAAACAGTATGAATTGTTTTGTTCTAAGAAAACCTAACATCAAAATTCCAAACCTTTTTTTAAAAATATTTTACTTAGTATTTGAGAGGAAGCAAGCAAGAGGCAGAGAGAAAGAATGTCAGCATAGGAAGAGGCAGAGGAAGAGGGAGAAGCAGACTCTCCACTGAGCAGAGAGCCGGATGCAGGGCTCCATCCCAGGACCCCAGGCTCATGACCTGAGCCCAAGGCAGACACTTCACCTGAGCCACCCAGGCACCCCCAAAACTCCAAACTTATAAAATAGATAAATTCATTTCTATAATGAGCATCTGTGAAGGTTCTTTAATGGCCATTCTAGATAAAATATCAAGTTATTTAATCTACAAAATTTCAATTTACAGTTGACCCTTGAACAACACAAGTTAAAAACTGTGTGGCTCCACTTTTACACAATTTTACACAATGCTGTAAGTGCATTTTCCTTATGATTTTCTTAACATTTTCTTTCCTCTAGCTTACTTTATAAGAATATAGTATATAATACTTATAAATACAAAATATGTGCTAATTGTTTATGTTATCAGTAATCCTTCCAGTCAACAGAAGGCTCCTAGTAATCTCTAGGGTGTCCCAACTTACAGGTGGATTTTCAACTGTGTAGCAGGACTCCCATGTTGTTCAGGAGTCAACAGTACATACAACTTCTCAAGGACATAAAGATAGAAGAGCAACATCTTCTGTGTAACTATAAACTGTTAATTTATTTTTTTAAAACTGTTTAATAGATATCCATATTTCTATTTATTCTTAATATCTTTTTAAAGATTTTATTTATCTGACAGAGACAGAAAGAGAAAAAGAGAAAGAGAGAGAGCATGAGCAGGGTGAAGGGCAGAGGAAGAGGGAGAAGCAGACTCCCCGCTGAGGAGGGACCTCCATGTGGGGCTGATCCCAGGACCCTGGGATCATGACCTGAGCTGGAAGCACACAGCCAACCGAGCCATCCAGGTGCCTCTAAACTTTTTTATATTTAAAAACTCTACAGTGAGTATTATGCATGATAAAATTATTTATTTATTTATTCATGAGCGACTGAGAGAGAGAGAGAGAGACAGAGACAGAGACAGAGAGGCAGAGACACAGGAAGAGGGAGAAGCAGGCTCCCTGCAAGGAGCCCAACGTGGGACTCGATCCCGAGTCTCCAGGATCACGCCCTGAGCCAAGGCAGACACTAAACCACTGAGCCACCCAGGAATCCCCGAGTATTATTTTTTAAAGAACTATGTAACCACAAGTTCCTTTGTTTCACAGACCAAATTTATATATGAGGACTGTCATCACTAATGGAAGGAAAGAATCTTTTAGTGAGAAGCCAACTATGCTCACCAAAATTAAATTTGAATTTTTAAGTTTCATGCATAAGTAACCGGAGATGTGATGAAATGTTGGAAGAACTTACTGTTGCTTTGTCTAGAACTTTCACCGAATCCTCATCTGCAACTTTGTGTTTCCGCAGGGCTTCTTCCAGGGTCCAGAGGGGAAGGTTCTCCCACTTCCCAAATACCACAAGATCAATGTCACTGAACACAGAACACAAACACACAAGTTGTTTGAAGAAGAAACTGTACTTGTATCCACTTACATTTGGGCTTCTAGACTTCAAAGTAGTGCACTTAAAACCCACTGGTCACACTACCTAGTGAAGACCCAACATGTCTTTAGAGGGGAAGTGGAGGCTGGTGACTTTTAACAACCATCTCCTCCTAGTCATTTCACGAAGTCAGGCCTCAGGAAACAAGGTGATTTTGAAAGAAGTAAACCCTCAAAAAACAACACTGAACGTTTCTTGTTCATAAAAGTTTCTGGAACTCAAACACTTAAGATGTGCCTATATGGATGAGATTCACTGATTAACTCTGATTTAAATAATTAAATGTAAAAAGTAAGTTGCAAACAATGCAGGTAGGATGCCACCACTTGGGTGAAAAGGGGAGAAGACACACACACATTTCCTTTCATATGTATAGAATGTTCCTGCAAGGATGTACAAGAAACTGGGACCAGTGCCTCCCCCAAGGAGCAGGGGACACAGGTGGGGTCTGCACTTTTCACTGTAATTATTGTCATACCCTTTCCATTTGAACTATGTGAAAGTACTACATATTCAGAAAATTCAATTAAATTTTTTTAGAGTGACTCAGGGTTTTGTTGAAACTCAGAATCTAAATAAGGAAAAACATTCATGAACTCACAGTTGGATACTTTATGGCTTTTATAGGCCTATGATAGCAATGGGCAGAACAGAAATTGCTAGGTTCTCTCCACATCAACACATTTTAAGTTTGGGTAAAGTAGATCAAATCAAGCTCAAATCAAAAACATGATGGATGCCTATAGTTAAAATCATACTGTACTGTGCAGTCAAAACTTTGTTAGAAGGGTAAATCTCACAGTAAGTTTCTTAACCACAATAAAAGCAAAAACAAACACATGCTGAAATTTCAGTTTATAGAAAACAGGTATTCACCCCTTGGGCAAGTCTCATCATCCCTCAAAAGGCCTGCCCTGCCCCAGGTGGTGCGTCATGACTGCCCTCATTTAAGAAGATTAAAACTAGTAAGAGGCCTTCCTCAGAGAAGTCTATACCCTGAAGCTTGGGGTCAGGATGCTGAAACAACTGCTAATAGTATGAGTTCTTAAAAAGAAACGACAGCCCCTGGCATTCCAGAGTATACACAGCTCTACTGTATAGCCAGGTGTTCTACCATAATATGACATCAACATCTGCATTAGTGGGTTAAGTTATGGAGATGAACAGTTCTCTGCAGGCAAGTAGTCAATTGCTGAAATTGTTATCTGAGTCCATTGCTACATCTCTCCCAGATGATACAGGTGTCAGTTTGAGAGGATCATCTGAAGTGATGTTCCACCCTCAAGGTAATTCAAATATAAAGTGAATTTTCATTTCATAAATTTATTTTATTTCTACTCTTCCACCTTCAAGAGTCAAAATCTAGAAAAAGGCACAACCCCCTGAAAGCTTCATAAATGTACTAACCTAGTAGGCAAATACAGGCCAGTTTTAAAACTTCCAAATATCTGGACCTGAAATACAAAAAATCATTACAACATTAAAGTATCTATCAGATGAAAAGCCACCATGCTATAGATAAATATCAGGGTTTTGCTACCCTCTGTTGGTAGTTTTTAGTACTACAAGAGCACTTTTTTTTTAATAATACCATTTTCCTGAAGCAGAGATGGGATGCTGGCTCTCATATGCAGACAGTAGGAATATAGTTTAAACTTACCAGGTTAAAATATCAAATGCACAGATTGAAATAGAAAACTTTCAAAAGTAATATTTAGCCACTCATGTTCCTTATAAGCTAGAGATGTGTTCAACAAAGGCTTAATTTTGGTTCCCTGAGCAGGAATTTTTTCATAGGTCCCTGAGTTAGGGTCAGACTACTCCAGCAGCAGACCAGCTCCACAAAAACAGCATCCTAACATCGTGGTGAGGCATAAAACCAGACCCATCCTATCTCAGCCAGTGAGCAAGCACAGTGGAAGACTTGAGGTAGGTGAGGAACTGCAGTAAAAACTAGTGAATGACCAAAATGTTCAGCCTCGGAAGTGAGATGGACCCAGGAACAGAATCGCAGCTACATGTCTCTCTTCTGGGAACAAAAATATGGATAAAACCTCCCACCTCCAAAGGAGGATGATTAATTTAAATCAGAGTTTCTCAACCCCAGCATGACCGACATTCACAGCAGACAGCTGTCTGCCAGGGGCTGTCCTGTGCATTGTAGGATGTTTAGGAACATCCTTGGCCTCTACCCACTATAAGCCAAGAGCACCTTACCAGTTAACGATAATCAAAAATGTCTCCGACATTGCCAAGGGACCCCTGGGCGGCAAACTCCCCTGCCACTGAAAGCCATGGATTTGGATCACACAGGAGAATCAATGTCACCACACAACTGCTCAATAAAATAGCAGTCCCCCACCCTCGCCCCCAACATTTCCCCTACAGTATCTTATTGGAAGCCTTTCTGTTTTGCCAACTGGACAAAAGGAACTTCCCCGGCTCCCTCATCACCATCCTACAACAAAGTCTCAAGAAAAGCCATTAACACAGAGTAATGGATTCTAACTTCTTTGAATTGCAGAACAGACTCTCATTAAAAAAAAAAAAAAAAAAAAGGCCCAAAAAAGTATTCACTTAGTTTCAACAATAGTAACCACAAATAAGCAAAGAGGAATTCTCAGGCCAAGGTTCTGTTCACTGGGTAGGACTGCACAGGGAGACAAGGAAGAGCCAGAAAGGAGGAAACCGCAACGTTAAGAAAGGAAAACAGACTTAGGCCTGCATTAGCCTAAGAAACTGAACTTCTAATGACACAAGAAACGCCTACTTGACATTTTCATTCAGCTATAAAGAATGACATAACATTTACACTGGCAGGGTGAAACAAAACAGTTATGGGATTTTCATACATCAGATCCATAACATACTACTATAAGAAAGCCTGGTCCTTCTATCTTCTCTGTAAACTAATGATTCCTAAATATAGTTGCCTCTAGTATTGCTATTCAGCACTGCAAAGAAATAGTTTTAACTAAGTCATCCAATTCATCACAAAAAATTAGGATGCTCCAGATTCTAAAGGCTAGAGAAAACTGTTTAAAATTCAACTGGACCCTGAGTGTTCAGATGCAGAGAGACCTGTGTGTGAGGACTCCTGAGATGCTCTCCATCCTGTGGTCAGGCACATTACCCTCAGCAGCCTACCACCCAGACAGGTACTCACATCAGCGCTGGGCCAGAGCTCCTTAATCACACTCTCGATCCTGTTCACCACTTCCATCCGCATCTTCTCCTCCTCCGGTCTTGGAGACATATATTCATAAAAATCACTGATTTCTTCATGTAGACTGAAGGGGGAAAAAAAAGGCAGAAAAGTTAATACAGGCAAGGCCAGTCTAATGAGAAATCACTATCTTAAATAATCTTATCTAATTAAGTCTTTTAACTTCACTGAAGACTTTATGTTCCTGGATTTCTACCTTAATTTTAATGTTACAACTGACACTAGGCTAAAATGGGAATATACAGAATTTAGTAACTTAAAAAATGCCAAAACAGGTAAATAAAAAATTCCAAGCAGTCTTAATGGAGGTGGACTAACAGCTCTCATGGCAGGTCAGCCTGTTCAGAACACCTGCCGGGTGGACATGTGCTGCTGACTTTTTAATTCTTAAATTTTAATACATTAGGCTGGGCCTCTGCCTTTACACTTCCAATCCAGTAGACACAAACATAAAAAGATAGAGTCCAGATGACACAGGTGAGCTTCCTGGCCACAGAGACCTGACTCTCTTACACCCTCTATACTCCACTCCTCAGGCACAAAACAGCATGTCTTTTGTAATATTTGCTTAGTGAATTGAGCGTCAGATGAACGAGTGGGAGAGCCAGTGACCATCAGCAAAGACCTGAAAAGAATGGCTGGCAGACAAGGCTCCAGGAAGGAGCTAAAGACTTTGAGACTAGGAGGAACAAGGGTGACCCAGGAAGCACTAAGCCGATGACACAGGCTGCGGCCCATAGAGGGGGGAGAAAAGTAGCCAAGGAAAGCAGGCACCTGCCCACAGTGGGCTCCGAATGAGGAGCTGAGAAGTTTAGACTTTCCTAGGAGAACGAGGAGCTAATTCGATGTTTTTGAGATAGACCAGGGATGCCTGACTTCAAAAATGCAGCATTTGAAGAAGCTTCGTCTGGCAACTGTGCCAACAATGGACTGGCAGGGAGACAAGATGGATACAGGCAGAGAAGTCCATAAATCACTGCAACTGCAGAAGGGCTGGGTGAAGGCCTGGGGATGGTGCAGGAAAGGAACGGGCTCCACAAACACTGCGCACACACATACACACACAATGGCTGTGCCCGCAAAACTCACCTGGCAGTGGAAAGAAGGGAGGGAGGATGCTTGCAAGGGCTGAAGCCTGAGAGGCTGGGGAATCAATGAACAAGATGAAAGGAAAAACCCACCAGGCTGGCTAGTGAGTTGAGCGCGGTCGATTATTACTGGAGGACAGAAGGAACCTGGACGTAGCAGGTGCAGCTGTGAGGAGCTACCTTTGGGAGGGCAAATGAGGGGGAAATGGATGGAAATCTGCTAAACTTGCACTGAATGCTGGCAACCCGGGGGGCCGGCTGCAGGCAGCTGTGGGTGGCCACGTGAGGGTGGCTCTGACAGGGTGTCCTCAGACAACGGTGCTGGAGCAGGAGGCCAGGAGAAGAGCATAATCAATCAGCCCTGGCTGCCAAGTGCCTGGAAGCCAGAGGGGCGCACTGGGTGGGCGGCCGAGGGGCACACAGGGTGGCCTCGCAGGAACACCGTCCTGAGGGACCCTGGCTTAAAGCAGCTACAGTAATGGCAGGAAGCAGGAAGCACCAGGAAACGAAAAATGATTTTGAGGAAGGAAAAAAAAAAAGCCTACTTCCCAACCCCCACTTGGCTGTAACATTTAAAATGTGGCCAAGTACACAATCAACAGTCTCTGCCTCTTCTAATGTTTCATTTTTAGACTAAGAGTCAAAAAACTTGAGTTCTAGACTCAGGTTCTGCCTGAGGGCAGCTGTGTTCCTTCAGAAAGTGACGGGTGCTTTAGAGCCTCAGTGTCCTTAAGCACAAACTAGGGGCTGCCAACCAGGATCCTTTTCAGGCCCTTAGTGTCAAACCCTGGGCCATTTGGTAAGGAATGATTTGTAGCAATGTTCAGCTGGTATACCACAATACTGAAAAAAAAAAAAAAAAAAAAAATCCTGGGATTTTAAAACCCCAGAGAGTTCTGCACATGAATCCAGACACTCTCAGTGGGGGCAAGTTTTCCTGGGTATACTTCTGGGTACATAGGATCACGACTTTCTGAGTTTTGTTTTTTTTTTAAAGATTTTCCTTTTTTTATTTTTTTTTATTTTTTTTTATTTATGATAGTCACACACAGAGAGAGAGAGAGAGAGAGAGAGAGAGAGGCAGAGACACAGGCAGAGGGAGAAGCAGGCTCCATGCACCGGGAGCCCGACGTGGGATTCAATCCCGGGTCTCCAGGATCGCGCCCTGGGCCAAAGGCAGGCGCTAAACCGCTGCACCACCCAGGGATCCCCTGAGTTTTCTTTGTCTTAAAGTTTCCCAGGGTTTTTTCCTAAAGGCATCCCCCAACTACTCCTTCAGCTTCTTGAAGACAGCAAGTAAAATGATCAATATAGGAAGTTCATAGCTTGTGCTGCTCTTTCAGAAGGATGAGGTCCACATATAAAAAGGAAAAGAGATTTCTTCTTATCTAACGGGATCATTTGCTATGAATGCTCAAAGTGTATTTGTGGTCCGAAAGCACTGGGGAATTACTTCCATTTTAACCAATGGGGAAAACCCCTGATCATGACTATCTATTCCACAAAGGCCCATTTACACTGTTTCTAATTCAAATACAGGCAAAATAATATTTAGCCCAACTTCCAGTTAATCATAAAATCACAAGAAACTGAGTTAGAATTTATTTCCTAAACATTATTGAGTGCCTATGTTCAATGCACTAGAAGGAAAGGAGGTTAGTCAAACGTGATCCTTGCCCTGGGTAATTTCCATCTAATGAAAAGAAATACTCATTTAAAATAGTTGAGTCATGAAAAAAAAATAGCTTAGTCATGGGTGACATATAAGTTCCACACTGTTCCACCAAAGGCAGGCCAGAAGGAGAGCTTTCCAATGATCATAGCTACGGGGATTAGAATGGGCTGCCTTAGAGGGTAGGGAGGTCCCTATCATGACAAGTGTAAAGAAAGAAAATAAATGACCATGAGGCAAAGACCTAATAAGACCTTTCTCTTTTTTTAAAGATTTGAGGGGTCCCTGGGTGGTTCAGTCAGTTAAGTGTCCAACTCTTGATTTCACCTCAGATCATGATGTCAGGGGTCGAGCTTCATGGTTTCAGCACTCTCCCTCTGCTCCTCACCATCTGTATTCTCTCTCTCTCTTTAAAAAAGAGACACTCAGTGGTTGAGCATCTGTCTTTGGCTCAGGTCATGATCATAGGGTCCCAGGATTGAGTCCCACATTGGGCTCCTTCCAAGGAGCCGGCTTCTCCTTCTGCCTGTGTCTCTGCCTCTCTCTGTCTCTCTCTCTCTCACAAATAAAATCTTAAAAATAAATAAAGGTTTTATTTAGAAGTAATCTCTACACCCAACATGGGGCTCAAACCTAAAACCCCAAGGTCAAGAGTTGTATTCTTCACCAACAGAGCCAGCCAGGTACCTCGACGACACTTCTGAACTTGGTAAAAAAAAAAAAAAAAAAAAAAGGAAAAGGAAAAGATTCTAAAATTCCATTTATCACTAGGATTCTAGGTTTCTTCTTTTTCTTAAAAAACAATATTTATTTATTCATGAAAGACAGAGAGAGGCAGAGACACAGGCAATGGGAGAAGCAGGCTCCCTGTGAGGAGCCCAATGTGGAACTCAATCCCAGGACTCTGGGATCATGACCTGAGCTGAAGGCAGACACTCAGCCACTGAGCCATCCAGGTGCCCCAGAATCTAGGTTTCTAATTAGCACATTAAGTCAGATAAGCTTTTAAAATAAGACCACCTTGCACATTAATACTCTATGGAACCATCTCCCTATCTAGGAAAAACTGGTTCCAGAGGTTATCCTAATTCTTTTGCTGATTTGCATGTGTGATAGTGGAAGAGGGGAAGAGGAGCAGGGGAGGAGGGCTACTGGAAGCTAAAACATACCTGAAAAGAAAGAACCCAACAATCTATCTCACATCGGTCAGGGCCATCTCCTTCCCCCACGGGTGAACATAAATATCACCACCACTCTCGCCTATATACATGCAAAATATATCAAGAATTGAGTGAGAAATCTTCGTACATTGAGGGAAAGAACTTCCAGTATAGATTTTTAAATAATCTTGAGGTAGCTCTCTCTCTATGCACTGTGTAATTTTACTGGCACAGTGCCATGTATATCTAGGTGCTTAAAGGATCCCGAAGGAACAGGCTTTTGGAGTGCCCACTATACGCCTGGCATACTTTATTAGGTCAGCATGATGACCTATAAAGCCTGGAGACTAGAGAAATTTTGTAAGCTTGCTTTCACAATTAATGTAACTTATACCCCTGAAATCCTCTAACTACACAGGGAAAATTTCAGTTTCTCCTAACATCTAGATCAAAACTCATTATGATTAATTAGTAAATAGGGCTGAATGTCTCCTACTCAGGCTTACAGATTCTCATTTGAATTTGAAAACATAACTCTTGATCAAAACTCAAGTGTGTACCAAAACACAGTGCCTTATCTTAGGGCATCAGTGTTTTTCTTTCCTTTTTTTTTTTTTCCAAAGATTTTATTTGGGCAGCCCCAGTGGCGCAGCGGTTTAGCACTGCCTGCAGCCCGGGGTGTGATCCTGGAGACCCAGGATCGAGTCCCATGTTGGGCCCCCTGCATGGAGCCTGCTTCTCTCTCTGTCTGGGTCTCTGCCTCTCTTTTTCTCTCTGTGTCTCTATGAATAAATAAAATCGTAAAAAATTAAAAAAATAAAGATTTTATTTATTCATGAGAGACACACAGAGAGAGAGGCAGAGACCCAGGCAGAGGGAAAAGCAGGCCCAATGTGGGACTCGATCCGGGGTCTCCAGGATCATGCCCTGAGCCCAACCGCTGAGCCACCCAGGCATTCCAGTGTTTTTCTTTTTAAAAGAAAAAGTGAGCAAGAAAGCACATCACTTTACAAAGGAAAAGTATATAAAAGCAATATGATAAAATAAGTGCCACTGTGTAACCGGAAAGTATGCCCCCCCAAAAGAATGCAAATCAGAATTAATCTGCTGGGATAAAATTTACATTAACCTCAAAAT
This sequence comes from Vulpes vulpes, assembly GCF_048418805.1. Taxonomy (NCBI): domain Eukaryota; kingdom Metazoa; phylum Chordata; class Mammalia; order Carnivora; family Canidae; genus Vulpes; species Vulpes vulpes. The sequence goes on from NC_132781.1 coordinate 144,774,402, forward strand.
TAACGATACTACAACAATTTAATGTGACAAGGAAGAGATATAAACAAAAGCTTCTGCATTTTAAAAAGTATAATGCACAGATCATTTAAGTCAAATCAGAGAAGTGAAAAAAATAACTACTTTTGGTCTGAGATAAGCCCTACCAGTGAAGTGCGCTAGCCTTTCAAAATTATACAAATTTCATAATGCTCATCATAAGTGGGGAAAGAATGTAAAGAAATGGCCCCAGAAGGCTCAATTTCTCTGGCTATATAAGAAGGAAAAACTTGGGATGCCTGGGTAGCTCAGCGGTTAAGCATCTGCCTTCGGCTCAGGGCGTGATCCCGGGTCTGGGGATGGGGTCCCTCATCAGGCTCCCTGCAGGAAGCCCGCTTCTCCCTCTGCCTATGTCTCTGCCCCTCTCTATGTGTCTCTCATGAATAAATAAAATCTTTTTTTTAAAAAAGGAAAAACTTGCTTCCCATCTTTTAAGCTGGGCTGCCCAGGGGGTAGATATGAGGAACTAAAGAGGTGGGCATCCTTAAAGCCACAGGCAGCCTCCCTGATGCCTCCCACGTCAAGGCAGCCAGGTAAGCCCCTGCTGGCCTCACTGAGGTTCACCCAGCATCTGTTCTGAGGCTAACACCCTCTTCTTCCTCAGGGACATCTGCCAGGCCTGCAAATTGTCTGGGTCACCTCTATGCCAAGGTCAAGCTTTCTGGTTTTCGTAACTGAAGTCCTCACTGCCAGTGACTTCAGACTCACACGAAGGCACCTATAATGTTCTATTCAATGACTGTCCAAAACAAGATATTTCCTCACAAAAATGTTAAGATTAATAATAATCAATTTTGACAAAGATATATGGAAAAGGCATTTGCATGCTATGTGTGAAAGTATAATTACTACAACCTCTCTGATGGTAGTTGTCTGAATAAATAATAAACATCTATATGAATAATTTTTAAAATTCTCCTTTTTTTCCTTAAAGATTTTATTTAGAGAGAGAGCTAGAACAAGTGAGTGCACATGCAAGCAGGAAGAGGGGCAGAGGGAAGAGGAGAGAGAGAATCTCAAGCAGACTCTGCACTGAGCATGGAGCCCAATGCAGGGCTTGATCTTGCGACACAAACAAAGCCAAAACCAAAAGTGGGACACTGAACTGACTGAGCCACCAGGAACCCTTTAAATTCCCCTTCTTTCATTAAAATCAGGATCTTAAAGAGACACCTGCACTCCCATGTTCCCTGCATTATTCACAATAGCCAAGATATGGAAACAACCCAAATATCCACCAACAGATGAATGGATAAAGAAAATGTGGTATATGTGGTATGACATTATTCAGCCTTAAAAAGGAAATCTCTGAAATTTGCAATATAGTTGAACCTGGAGGGCACTGTGCTAAATGAAATAAACCAGTCCAAGACACTATCTAAAACAGTCAAACTCATAGAAGGAAAGAGTAGGATGGTGGTTGCCAGGGGCTGGGGGTGGGGTGCTGGGGAGATATTCTATGGGTATAAAGTTTCAGTAAAGTAAGATGAATAAGCTCTAGAGATCTGATATACAACACACACCTATAGGCAACACTATGTTTTTTCACTTAAAAATGTCTTAAGAGGGTCGGTTTTATGTTTTATTCTTACCACAAAAAGGGGGAGATAGACACATGGAAACTTTTGGAGGTGTGGGATATGTCTATTACCTTTCATTCCCTAAAGATTTTATTTACTTATTTATTTGAGAAAGAGAGAGAGAGAGCACAAGTGGAGGAGAGGAGCAGAGGCAGAAGCAGACTTCCCAACTAAGCAGGGAACCTTATGCGGGGCTCAATCCCAGGACCCCAGGATCATGACCTGAGCCAAGGCAGACACTTAAGCAATTGAGCCACCCAGGCAGGGGCCCCCATCTATTACCTTGATTGTGGTGATGGTTTCAAGGGTGTATACATATATCCAAGCTCATCAGGCTGAATATTTGCATTAACTATGTACAGTGTTTTATATACTAATTATTCTTCAATAAAAGTGTTTTTTAAAAAGTCCCTTTCTTGTCATCCTTCAAAAGTATTGAGGGAACAAAGATATTCACCACAGGATTATCTGGAATACTAAAAATTAAGAAACAGCCTCAATGTCCATCAATGGAATCCAATGAAATAATCACAGCAGCACTGACCTTCCCTTAAATTATAGCCAATAACCCATTAAAAAGAAGGAAGCAGAGCTATATGAGCTGATGAGAAAGATCTAAGATTTGTTCAGTTTAAAAGAAAAAACACAATGTATTTAATAAGATCCATTTCAGGTGCATTAAAAAGACACAACACACACATACACACACACACACAGAGTTTCTATTTTCTGGAAGGAGAACTGTTAACAGTGATTACCTTCAGGACAGGAAACAACAGGAGAGTTAGGGAGACCAACACTTTATTTTACATCATGCTGTGCTAGTATAGAATTCTTTTAAAACCATCAGTGTGTATTTGTTTGTTCGTTTTCCTTTGTTCGCTTTTCTAAAGAGGTTATTATCTATTTAAAGAAATTACAGGCCATTTGTCATTTTCTTTATATTTTTCCACATAAAAGTGTGTTTGTGTATTTCTCCCAACCCTCAGAACAGGGTCTATGTACCATACTGTTTACAGTGGTTAAATGTAGTGAGTGAATTGGGGGTGGGTGGGACTGAATTTTTAAAACTGTGTATATTTAGGGGCGCTGGAGTAGCACAGTTGGTTAAGCTTCCAACTCTCGGTTTCGGCTTAGGTCGTGATCTCAGGGTCATGAGATTAAGCCCTGTGTCATGCTCCATGCTCAGGAGTCTAGTTGAGATTCTCTCTCCTCTCATTTTGCCTCTCCACCCCCACCCTCTTGTTCTCTCTCTAAAATAAATAAATCTTTTTTAAAAATGTATGTATTTATTCATTCTACCTTTTAAAAATGCATGCATGTCAGGGCTGCCTGGGTGGCACAGTCGGTTGAGCATCTGACTTGATTGTAGTTCAAGTCATGATCTCAGGGTTATAAGATCAAGACTCATGTCAGGCTCTGCACTCAGCATGAGGTCGGCCTGAGAGTCTCTCTCCCTCTGCCCCTCTCACTTGTGGTCTCTCTCTCAAATAAATCTTTTTTAAAAATGCATACAGGGGTGTGTGGGTGGCTTAGTCGGTTAAGCATCTGCCTTCAGCTCAGGTCATAATCCCGGGGTCCTGGGATCGAGCCCCATATAAGGCTCCCTGCTGAGCGGGGAGCCTGCTTCTCCCTGTCCCTCTGCTGTTCCCCCTGCTTGTCCTTGAGCGCTCTGTCAAATAAAGAAAATCTTTTTTTAAAATGCATACATGTTCATCACCATAGTTAACCATTTTTTTTTAAAGTAAGCTCTATGCCCAATGTGGGACTTGAACTCACACCCCTGAGATCATGCTCTACTGTCTGAGCCAGCCAGGTAGTCCACCTTTGTATATTTTTATAACAAGATCTTTATAACAACAATGAATACTCTCTGAAGAAAACTAACATTTAAAGAAGAAAAAGACTCAAGTACCTAGCCTCACAGACTGAAAAGTTACATAGTTGGCCCCTGGAGAACCCAAGCAACTATAAAAGGAACTCAGGGTCAGCCTGTGAAGAGCACAGACCCCTCAGGACATAGAGGGACTTCAAGCCCACACTCACAGCAACAGACACACGACACAACATTTGGAAAGTTCCTGCATGCCTGACACGCTATATGTACTGAGTTTCTGTTGGTGTCTGACTCACCCTTTCCAGAGATTCATGGACTTGGACGCCTATGTACATACAAGACAAATTTCTGGAAGCATATATAAAAACTGCTGGCAACAATTTCCCCTAGGGAGTAGGACTGAGGTCTGAGGTGCTGGGATTTCTACCCTTCTGTACTGTTTGATTTTTTTCTCAAATGCACGTATACACCAAGAGAAGTGAGTAACAACAAGCCCTGGGGCCGCCCTGGTGCAGTCTATACAACATCTTCAGGAGGCTCTACAATTCAATTTTTACAAAGAAATTCATGCACACATAAACACACACACCCGTGCTCTTGTATGTTCAGCTGCCAACTAGACACCTCTACCTAGATGTCACCTCAAAATCAATAAATCCGAACTAAATTTCTTATCTTTCTCCAAAACCTATTCCTTCTTCTGTTTCCTCCCTGAATTACTGTTTCCCCAAATGGAAATTTCAGTCTCCCTTGGTTCAGCCTCCTTACTCATCCTCAGGAGCTAACAGATCTCCATATCGTGTCCCTCCTACAAACGAAAATAAAAAACGAAAAACTGCCAAATCAGACCATGTCCTGCCTGAGAGCTCCAGTCTTTCATCCCTCTCTCCTCTCTCCTCTCTCTCAGTATGACACTGCAGTGGCCTCCAGACTGGCCTGCCTGGCCCTGGCTTCTCCCTTTCCTAGGTCATCTTTCACCTCCTCAACCAACATGTGTCACTTGCAAACTCCTTATCAGGGCACTCCCTACCTTAAGGCTCTTCACCCAAGGATAGCCACCAGACCTGTGCCAGCACTGCCAGGCCTTCTCAAGAACCCAGGTCCCGCAAAGGGCAGGCCTGTGCCTTGAATACCTTCTCTCTCAGCCTTTGGGGTCTCAAATATCACCTCCTCAATAAACTTTGCAGATGCAGAACTCCTTTAGACCCTCTTCGGTGCTCCTGAACCACTCTGGTCCAAGTCCTGCATCCAGCGCCTAGTGGTCAATCCCAGAGCCATTTCCCACCTACAGGCCTCCCCACTCAGACTTGGTTCTCTCAGGTTCAGCTGTGTGCCCAGATCGAGGATACAGCCCAGAAGCGCTTCTTCAGGAAGAGACCCTCAGATCACAGGTGTCCATCTAGCCACACCCATATCTACAGGGGACGCCTGGGTGGCTCAGTGTTTAAGCATCTGGCTTAGACTCCGGGCATTATTCCGGGGTCCTGAGATCTAGTCCCACATCGGGCTTCCTACATGGAGCCTGCTTCTCCCTCTGCCTATGTCTCTGCCTCTCATGAATAGATAAATAAAATCTTTTTTAAAAAAAGAAAACAACAAAAGGGAGATTACATCCTTAAAATGAGCTCAGTACCAGGATCCAAGGAAATGGACACTCACACATTGTGGGTAAACGTGTCAGGACCAGAAAGGAGGGCAATTTGGCCCAAGAGCTAGAGATGCCCATTAGAGTTAAAGATGGCTCTTCCACTTCTTATTTTCTAGCCTAAGAAAATAAGACTGCATGTGGATAGAGATATGGCTGTTAAGAAAATATCCACAGTTAGCATGTAATTTTTTTTTAAGATTTTATTTTATTTATTCATAGAGACAGAGAGAGAGAGAGAGGCAGAGACACAGGCAGAGGGAGAAGCAGGCACCACACAGAGAGCCTGACGTGGAACTCGATCCCAGGTCTCCAGGATCACGCCCTGGGCTGCAGGCGGCGCTAAACCGCTGCGCCACCGGGGCTGCCCAGCATGTAATTTTTTTAAAGATCTTATTTATTTGAAAGAGAGAGAGCACAAGCAGTGAGCAGAGGGAGAGGGAGAAGCAGATTCCCTGATGAGCAGGGAGCCTGATGCAGGACTCAAACCCAGGACCCGGGGATCATGATCTGAGCCGAAGATGGACACTTTAACTGAGCCACCTAGGTGCCCAGCATGTAATTTTATAAAAAGCCAAGATTTAGAAATATTTCAAAAATAGAATGCCTTATTAGCTTTATATTTAAAGGTCTGTACCATGTGTATAATTTTCTGTAGTACTGATAAAGATACAGTAAGCTCATTTGAAAAAAAAAGCCATGCTTAACTGAATTAGGAAGATCACTAGTATCAAAGCTAAAGGAGAAAGCTTCCTACTTCTTCAATGTACAGACAAGAAACATACTCACACCCCAAATAATTCTAACTGTAACCTAAGATTTAAAAGTAAAGAGAAAATATGGATAATGACATAAAAATTAAAAGGAAAAACAGACTACAACCTTACTTCTGCAAATTCTGTAAGCATTTAAAACTGTTATTCATAGTTAAGGAATGTTTTGTTTGCTATGCCAACCCTTCCTTGGTTAGGACACAAGAGTACAAGTGCAGAGAGTAGATCCTGTCTCTGGGTCCTAGATTATAAAGTCTTCATTTTCTTCTTTTCTGAGGTGCTAATATTCGCTTTCCTAGAAATGAGAACATTCCTTTTCAAAGCCATCGTTTGTTGCTCTCAGTTTCTGGACCACTGCTTTATTATTAAGCCAGTGTTTCAGAAGGATGACTTTTTCATTTTATTTCCTCTCTGTCCCTTTGCCCTTTACTGCTCTGAAGAGAGATAATGCAAACCATCTGACTTCTTTCCCCAAGACTCTTACTTTTGACACCCAACCCAGACACTACTTTCAAGCAATTATAAGGTAAAGCAGAAGAAAGAAAAGAGGAAAGAAACTGCTTTATCTAATTCTAGCCATTAATTCTTTTCCCTTCAGGTAAAAATTCTGAACTCCTTTGTGACTCTGAGTACATCTAAGAAAATCTGGATAACCCCGGGAAGCTCAAAGAACAGTTGACAGCATTCCCCAACTGAGATCAAATATCTTGAAATAAAGGCTTAGTTATTAAGTTTACTCCCCAAAGGGGAGGTCCTCAAATATTTGCTGAGTGGAAAACACAAATAAATGAGGCTGAATCTTTCCTTATCAACAAGGTCTAAATGCCAATAAAAAAAGTTCACTCTAAAGTTTGTTATATTCTTAAATAGGACAACAAAATGGGGATGTGTTTAATCCATATAACTCTACTACCAAAATCTTATTTTTTATTTATTCGTTTACATATTTATCTTTGGTGGAGGGGCTGTTAAGACCAAACACTGCTCTATATAAATACACAAGCATTTGGAATGTCCTCTTTCCCTGTGTTGGGGTTCTGGTAAAAGAGGCACAGAACCAACACAGGGATACCAAGGACCCCTACTCACGAAAATCCAGACATCCAAAACATAGTAGAAGTGACTATTTGCTTAACAAATAATTTATACTAAATAGGGTAAACTCTCAATGTGTATTTAAAATACTTTATAACTACTGATAATGATTACCTTGGATAACGAAAGGGAACGAGCCTAACTTGGAGAGAGAAAGGCTTTCGTAACCGACTGCTTTTTCCCTGGGCCATTGAGATCTTTCAGATAAGTGCTGGTATTGTTTACAGAACTTTTTTAAAAAGATTTATTTATTTGAAAGAGAGAGAGAGAGAGAGAGAAAATGAATGCGGGGAAGGGGCAGAAGAAGAGGGAGAAGCAGACTCCCCACTGAGCAGAGAGCCTGACGTGGGGCTCGATCCCAGGAACCTGGGATCATGACCTGAGCCGGAGGCAGCAGGCAGTTGCTTGACAGAATGAGTCACCCAGGCACCTGTTTACAGAATTTTTAAAGCTGAAGTGAAAGAATGGAAAATAGATTCACAAAAAATTTTACACATTCACAAAATACATAGTTTGTTAACCTAAGATGACTTTATGAGGTCCTATATTCTTTCAGAATGAACATCATAAACTCTGAAAGAAATATGGAAATTTACAGCTGTTTGGAAAAGTGCATGGGGGAAAAAAACTCTGTAAAAATCACCCATAGCTCCACCTCCTCTAACAGCAGGAAACACAGCCAGGGGTGCATATGTGCCAGACACACACACTGTCCAACACCTGCTGCCAACTGCTTTCCTCAACATAGTATTTTAGAGTCAGTGGACAAACACAGTGGCTATATAGTGGTCATCTGATACCATAAAAGTGAATTTTCAATGATTACATATTATTCCAGCATATGAATATACCATAATTTATTCTACCAATTCTTTATTGTTGGGCATTCAGGTTGCTTCCCATTTTTCAGTACTATAATTAACATGACAATGCTATCTTTGCTCATAAGTCTGTAATCAACTATAATTTTTCTCTTAGAATAAATTCTTATTAGTGGAATCCTTTAGTGAAAAGTTACGAATAGTTAATACTTCTGAAAACAAATTCCCAAAATGGTCTCCACCAGAATGGATGCTGACATGGCCTCCCACAGAAATATATGAAGATCCTTCCCTAACCTCCACACCAATGAGAGGCATTTTGTTTTTATTCTTTCCATTCTTTTGTTCCTGATATGGTTAGAAATTTTCTCCATGTTTACTGGGCATTTGTTAAGTCTTTCTTTTTCAACTCATTTCAATAAGCTATTTGATGGAATATATAATATAAATATGTATTTTATACACACACACACACACACATATGAAATACAGTATAAAGAGCATGAGCTGGAATCAATGCTCTGCATCACCACCACTTACTTACTGGATATGCCTGACTGGGTGCTTTACCTCTCCAGGCCCATTTCCCAGCTGGGCAATGAGGATCATAGTACTTATCCTGGAGGGTTTCTGGACAGATTAAATGAGAGTATGGGAGGGATTTAGCAGGGTTTACTGCTTACTTAGCACACAGTAAACCCTCAATACATATCATTTATCATTAATTATTATGAGCAAATATTTACTGAATACTACAAAGTGTGAGGCACTAAGCTAGGCCCTAAGACACCACACTGAACAGGGCAGACATGGTCCCTGTCATCACAAAGCTGATGACCTACTGGGAATTAATCTCTCTCTCTCTCTTTTTCTTTTTTAGTATTTATTCTTATTTCTTGTGTTTATTTTCTTCCTGGTTCATTAGCATTCTTTCTATATTATGGCTATTAACCTTTTGCCATAGACAGTAAATATACTTTCCTGTTAGTTTTTCCATTCTGTGAAGTTGTTTCAATGTGCATAGATTCTTTCTGTATTTAGATGGACTTATATTTAGGAATCATTGCCTAAAAGGGACAGCTAAGGTAAAAGAATGTAACTCTAACAAGACAGAGCAACTCAACATGCAGCTTCGCTGCTGGGATGCATAAGGGAGCAGCAGAGGAGGCAGTACCTGATAGCCCCAGACCCCATCTAAACAAGTGGCTGCCCCTTAACACCAGCTAGTTGCTGCCATGTAGGAATCCAAGTCCAATGTTGCCAACATTTCCCATTTTTGCAAGATAAATAAAAAATCTAGACTTATAGGTAAACTTTCTATTTTAAAATTCTAGCACAATTTTCAAAAGATAAATTAAGACAAAACCGTGTAGGTGAAATAGAGCACTTGTGCAGGTCTGTTCCAGCCAATAGGCCATCCGCCTGCAGTCTCTGCTTTTAAGTCCTCCCTTTTCATAGGTCCCAAAAGACTTTTTTACCTTGAGGTTAGAAAAATAGCTGTCAGGAGAATGAGAGGACAAGATACAGACTGGGAAAAAATATCTGCAAAACACACAACGTGATAAAGGTAAGGTATCTAAAATACACAATACAAATAACTCTTAAAACTCAATTATAAGAAAACAAACAATCCAATAAAAAAAAAAAAAAAAAAACGCTACCAGATGCCAAAGGAGCATATGAAAAGATACTCGAAGTACATCACCAGGGAAATGCAAATTCAAACAAGATACCACTAGACACCCAATAGAATGGCCAAAATCCAGAACTCTGATACCACCAAATGCTGGTGGGCATGTGGAGCAACAGGAACTCTCGTTCACTGCTGGTGGAATGCAAAATGGTGTGGCTACTCTGGAAAGCAGTTCGGCAGTTTCTTACAAAACTAAACACTCTGACCATTAAGATCCAGCAACCATGCTCCTTGGTATTTACCCAAAGGAGCTGAAAACTTCCATTCACACAAAAACCTACACACAGATGCTTACAGTAGCTTTATTTGACAATATGACAACTGTCAAAACTTAGAAGCAACCAAGATGTCTTTCAGTTAGATATCCAGATAAACAAACGGTGCTACATCCAGTTAATATTAATCCAGTGCAAAAAAGAAATGAGCTATCAAAGCTGTGTAAAGACATGTAAAGACCTTCAGTGCATATTACTACGTGAAAAAAGACATTCTGGAAAGGCTACCTGCTGTATGATTCCAACTTCATGACATTCTGGAAAAGGCAAAACTATGGAGACAGTAAAAGGATTAGTGGTTGCCGAAGGCTGGGGATGAGGAAGGGATGAAGAGGCAGAGCAAAAGATTTTTAGGGCAGTGAAACTATTCCGTATGGTATTATAATGGTGGATACATATCATTCTACATTTATCCAACCCAGAAGATGTACAATACCAACAGTGAATGCTAATGTAAACCATGCACTTTGGGTGGGTGATAATGATGTACCAATGTAGATTCACTGATTTTAACAAATGTACTACATGCTGGGGGGATATGGGAAGAAATTGCTGTACTTCCTGCTCCATTTTGCTGTAAACCTAAAACTGCTCAAAATATAAAGTCTATAAAAAAATCTGTTGATATTTCTTCTAGTTAATTTCTTTATTTTTCTATTTATCAATCATTTATTCATTTGGAATTTAACTGAATATGGTAAAAGTCAGGGATGTAACTTTTTTTTTCAAATAGTTAACCAAGTGTCCAGTACCCTTTATTGAATACCCTAGTAATTCTATCACTTCCCTGCATCCTCCCACCCCTCATTCTTGGGAACAACTCCTCTCGGACTATTCCATGTGATTCCAGTGAGGCTGCATAGCACAGCCAGCTGGAGTCCTGGACACATGACCCCAGCACCCCACATGGTGTCCTTCCTTAAGACTTTACATACTAACACACCAGGGAAGGGCATTTTCTTCTTTGACCCTAAGCTGTAAAACTAGAAGGCTGGAAGTATCAACAACCACACCTCCTTTTCCTCTAGCTACAGAAAGGAAGCCCATGAGCAATAAGAGACAAGAGCCAATCTTGAGAAAGAAGCAAAGTCAGGAGAGATGGGGCATTTGAGCTCCCCCTAGAGTCATTGAAGCGAGTATCACCAAGGGTACTATTCCAGGTACTTGACAAAATAACTGCCTTTGTTTTCTGCTTGAACCAAGATGATTGTGGTTTTTTTTTCTTTTTCTTTTTTCTTTCTTTCTTTTCTTTTTTTTTTTAAAGATGAAACACAGAGAGAGAGACAGAGACAGAGACAGAGGTAGAGGGAGAAGCAGGCTCCATGCAGGGATGAGGGACTCGATCCTGGAGCTCCCAGGATCACACCCGGAGATGAAGGTGGCGCTAAACCGCTGAGCCACCGGGGCTGCCCTGATTTCCTTTCACTTGCACTTGAAGAAATCCTGATTTATATACAACGCCTTTGCCTATATATTTAACTCTTATGCACAGCTGAGTCAGGTGTTCGGCTTTCTTTTCAGATCTACTGCTATTTCTATCTATTCTAGGACTCAGATTACTCTTTAAAACTCTTGTATAAATCTATAAATAGTAGATAGTACAAAACCATACTCCCCCAAACTCATCTTTAGTTTTCCAAATGTTCTTGGCCATTTATTCTGCCTGTTTATTCTTCTAGATGCTCTTTAAAATCATTGTAACAAGTCTCTTACCCTCTCTGAAAAAATTCACTGGGATTTTTATTTGAACCGCATTAATTAAAAAGTTAATGGGTTGATTTAACATCTTCAAGTCTTTTATGCCACACACTATAACATTTTTTGTTTTCTTCACATTTCTGGCTTTGTTTTCAATTATTTTGGGAGTTTTGATGTGTTAGTAAAATCTTTCTCCTTTTTTTTTTAAGATTTATTTATTTATTTATTCATGATAGACATAGAGAGAGAGGCAGAGACACAGGAGGAAGGAGAAGCAGGCTCCATGCTGGGAGTCTGACATGGGATTGATCCCGGGACTCGATCCCGGGACTCCAGGATCGCGCCCTGGGCCAAAGGCAGGTGCTAAACCGCTGAGCCACCCAGGGATCCCCTCTCTTTTTTTAAAGATTTATTTATTTATTCAGAGAGAGAGAGAGAGAGAGAGAGAGAGAGAGGGAGAGAGAAGAGAGAGGCAGAGACACAGGCAGAGGGAGAAGCAGCTCCATGCAGGAAGCCTGATGCGGAACTCGATCCCGGGTCCCCAGGATCACACCCAGGGCTGCAGGCGGTGCTAAACCGCTGCGCCACTGGGGCCGCCCTCTTTCTCCTTTTTTAAACTGTATTTTGTTACACAGAAAAGCTATTGACTTTTGTATGTTTATTTCATAGCCAATCAGATAATTTTCTAGCCCTACTTCATTGTCTAGAAGTACCAAGGTAAGGCCAAATAATACAAATCACTAACAGACATATTTCATTTTAAGGCTTCTCTCGATAAAGTTATTTTCAACGACCATGTGTTATACATTTTGCCAGAATAAAGCAACACGATAGCTTCTTTTTTTCATGATGATAAAGATGATGACTAAAGTAAAAGCTACAACTCTAAGTATGTGGCCTCCCTCTAAACAAATTTCGTGAACAAGCCAGTAAAATATAGTAACAAACAAAAATGTTTAAAATCAAATTGACATCCACAAATCTAATTTTAAAAAAATAAAAATAAATAAAAAGTTGGTTTACCACCATTCCCCCCTTTCCCAACTAGGTAATATTCTTAACAGAATAGCAAACAAAACAAAATAGAAATAATACATCTGATACTTTCATTGAGTAGCCAACTAGCATATCACAGGAAGATACATTTTTCTGGATGTGCACAAAATTTAAAACACTGATTATGGGCAGCCCGGGTGGCTCAGCGGTTTAGCGCCGCCTTCTGCCCAGGGTGTGATCCTGGAGACCTGGGATCGAGTCCCATGTCAGGCTCCCTGCATAGAGCCTACTTCTCCCTCTGCCTGTGTCTGTGCCTCTCTCTCTGTATCTCTCATGAATAAATAAATAAAATCTTTAAAAAAAAATAAAAATAAACAAAAAAATAAAACATTGATTATAAAAATGATCTGGACCGTATACTGTTTCATCATGTTAAATCTCTCAGACCAAATTTATTTTAAATACATGAGTCTCATTTACCACCTAACTTCTTAAAAACCTGCATAAGTCATTAGCAGTCACATCTCTGCAATGTACTGTGAAATTCTTCCACACTACTTCTCCACTCCAAAGTGAGGCCTGAGACGATTACTATTTTAGGAGTATTTCTAATATGTCTATACTGGGCCACACAGACTTTATAATAATAATGCTTACTCACCAACCTTCTAAAGACTCTCACTAAATTTATCTCTAATCCCTGAAAAATAGTTTAGCATTTTTAAGACCTACAGACCAAATAAGCAATCTATTAGCCTATGAAATTAGAGTATCTATATTACATACACTTTTCACATATACACATATTTTGAAAGACACTGTGAGCACTTTGATCATTTTGAAGAGGGCCTGAGTATAATAATAAAATAATGCTTTATTTAGTTGTCACTAACAGAAAACGAAATATGTAAGTATTGGCAGACTCTCCTCTCTACAAGCTAAAAGTTTAATAATGATAAAAATATGCTATGGTACCGTACCAGACACAAATTAGAGCTTTCTTTTTGTTTTCACAGCTCTGGGCCATCACATGCACACCCATAGCTGTCCAGCAACCTCTGGAGCAGCATGGGGTCTGAACGTGGGCTCTGCTGCTCTGCTATCAGCCCATTCTTACCTTCTCTTTTAGCTCCTATTCCACTTACTACAGGCATGAAAAAAAAAATGAACTCACCAAGAGCTTAAGGGCTTCTCCAAAGAATCAAGTCCCCAGGTCTGAGAGCTACACTGTCAGGACAAGAGGGCCATCTGGAGGGGGCTGGCCTCAAAAAAGCATCTTACTTCTGTATGGTACTTCATATTTTTCAAAGAGCTCTTATCTATTCCCTAATTCAATCATCTACAAAAATTCTGTGAGACAGGCTTGGTAGAAGTTACTCTTGAACTACAAGAATTTTTTTTTTTCTTAATGGAGAATAATTTCCCTAAGCTCACACAGAAAGTCAACAGTAGAACCGTATCTGAAAAACAGATCTCCTCACTGGACCATGCCAACCATTGGGATCACAGAGGTAAAATTACTTTCAAATACCAGCTATGAGTTTTCCAGCTGAGTGACCTTTCAAGAGTTACCAACTTCCCCCAGCCTTAGTGCCTATATCTGTAAAACACCGACAGTAATGCCCACCTGGCAGCTCTGTGAGGCCCCCAGCCTGCTCCCCAGCATCTGGTACACTTTAGGATTCTACTGACCCCAGATTCGAGCTGCCTCGGGTCTTTTTTTTTTTTTTTTTTAAGATTTTTATCTATTTATTCATGAGACAGAGAGAGAGGCAGACAAACAGGCAGAGGGAGAAGCAGGCTCTCTGAGGGGAACCCAGTGTGGGACTCGATCGGCCTGAGCCAAAGGCAGACGCTCAACCACTGAGCCACCCAGGCGTCCCACACCTCAGGTCTTCATGAACACACACACACACACACACACACACACACACAAAGGTGATGAGAGGGTGTGACTAGTCACTTCCCTAAGACAGGTCTACCCAAACACCATAGCCACTTGATATGGCAGCCACCAGCCACCCCACCCCCATCCTCTTCAGATCTCCCTTCACCCTCCTCAGCCTCCATTCCCACAGACACTTATGGAAGGTGATGATGTGCCAAGAACTGTGCCAGAAGTTAGTCAAATCACTTAATCTTTGTTACATAAGACACATATCCCATCTGGAATTCCAGGATCTGCTACTCTGAGCTTACTACTCCTCTTTTCCAGAAGCCTGACTCCCTCAGCCCTTGGCCCTTTGCCTGGACCAAGAGCTGACTCCAAAGTATTTCACAACAAATAACCCAAGTATCACACGGGTTCCACACCACCGCTATTATCCACTAACTCCTCCATACCACAGATCCACAAACCATACAAACAGGCCAAACACAGCCTACTCACTTCCTACTTTTGTACAGCCCACAAGGTAAGAATATTTTTGTATTCTTTAAATGGTTTCAAGTCAAAAGATGAACAACATTTTGGAACAGCTTTAAGTTACATGTAATTCAAATTACAATATACATACACAAAATTTTATTAGAACTAGGCATGGTCATTCATTTACATATTGCAATGGCTGCCTTCAGTCATTACAACAGCAGAGCTCTGTGGTTGAGACAAAGACCTAAGAACCAACAAAGCTTAAAATATTTACTCTCTTTACAGGAAAACTTTGCTGACCCCTGCTCTATATGTAAGCTCCATATAATCTCCAAGAGTAACTTGATCAAGTCTACCAACTAATATAATGTGTGTTGCTGTGCATTACCTTGTCCATGACTTGGGGGTAAATAAATCTGTACAGTTAGACCTATAATTTTTAGAAGTACTATAGTAACAACTGTCTCCTCAACATCTTCCATGCTCCCATCCCAGTTCATATCAAAGGGTCAATTAAGGTCATACTTGTTACAACACAAAAAAGACTTAATGATAACTATGTGCCTATGTATACACTGAAATTTAGACATATTATAATTTAAAATACATTTTTTAAGTTGTCATTAGGATGGCACTTATCCAAAAAAAAAAAAAAAAACCCAGAAAATAAGTGTTGGCAAGGATGTGGAAAAACTAGAACTCATATTGCTTGGGTATTGCTGGTGGGAATGTAAAATGGTGCAGCTGCTATAGAAAACAGAATGGCGGGTAGCCCGGGTAGCCCAGGTGGCTCAGCGGTTTAGTGCCTGCCTTCGGCCGGGGCATGATCCTGGAGACCCGGGATCAAGTCCCACATCAGGCTCCCTGCATGGAGCCTGCTTCTCCCTCTGCCTATGTCTCTGCCCCTCTCTCTGTATCTCTCTGTATCTAAATAAATAAAATCTTTTTTTTAAAAAAAAGGTAGATATAGATTTACCATATGGCCAGCAATTTCACCTCTGGGTATACAGCCAAAAGAACTGGAAGCAGGGACTCAAACAGATACCTGTACATTCATGTCCCTAACAGTGTTATTAGCCATATTCCAAAAGGTAGAAGCAACCCAAGTGTCCATTAATGAATGAATGGAAAAACAACACATAGTGTATACATGCGATGGAATATTCCTCAGCAGCTAAAAAGGAAAAAAATCTAACACATGCTGTAACATGGATGATCCTTGAGGACTTTATGCTAAGTGAAATAAGACAGGCACAAAAGGGCAAATACTATAGGATTCTACTTTTCTTAAGGATCTAGAGTAGTCTCTATCATAGAGACAGTAAAATGGTGCTTACCAGGGACTGGGGGCAGGGAGAACAGAATAGGAAGTTAGTATTTAATAGGTACAAAATTTCAGTTAGAAAAGATGATAAAATTCTAGAGACAGACAGTAGTGGTGAGGACTGCACAACAGTGAGTACACTGAATGCCACCTCAACTATACATGCTTAAAAATGGTTAAAATGGTAAATTTAATGATGTGTATTTTAACATAATTTTTAAAAATTTAGCTAACTGGGGGCTCCTGAGTAGCTCAGTGGTTAAGCATATGACTTTGGCTCAGATCATGATCCAAGGGTTCTGGGATCAAGTCCTGCATCAGACTCCCTGCTCAGCAGGGAGCCTGTGTCTTCCTCTCCCTCTGCCTGCCACTCTTCCTGCTTGTATTCTCTCTCTCAAATAAATACATAAAATCTTTATATATATAATTTACCTAACTGAAAGTTTGTCATTAGTAAGATATATTCAATACAACAGATATAAAAAGTAATGAAGTACTGATTTATGTTACAACATGGATGAACTCTGAAAACACTGTGCTCAGTGAAAGAAGCCAGTCACAAAAGACCACTTGTTGTATGATTCCATTTATATGAAATGTCCAGAACAGGTAAACTCATATAGACAGAAATCAGGTTATTGGTTGCCAGAGGCTGGGGGCGAGGAGGGCAAAGGGAGTGACGACTTCATGAGTATGGGGTTTGTTTGGGGGATAAAATGTTCTGAAATAATAAATAAATAAATAAATAAATAAATAAATAAATAAATAAATAGAATGTTCTGACATCTGGCAATCATTGAACATTGTGAATTATATGCCACTGAACTATACCCTTAAAAAGGTTAATGACACTGAATTTTATTTTTGTGTATTTTACCACTATTAAAAAAAAAAAAACATTAAAAACTGTACTGTTCAGAAAAAAAAAATAGTCAACAGCTCACCTAGACATCATATAGTTAATCAGCAGAGACATGTCACTGAGAACTAGGCCCTATCCTACTACCAAGCACAGCAATATGTTATTTCACATAAATGCTATTAATCTGGCCAAAAAAAAATAAATAAATAAAAAAGGGGGCTTTTTCCCAATAAATATAATTCCCTGGTTATTTCTTGACATGAATTTAGAAAACGATTACATTTTTAATAGAAATATTTCATCATGTCTTGGAATAGATCAAGGTACTACTTCATGTCATGCATAGAAGAGAACAGTTTGATTTTTAAGTGCTATATATAGGAGTTCACACTAATAAGAAACACACTACACCCGGGAACATTGGAGAGAGAGCATGAAGATGATCTCCTGACAGGAGGCAGCCCAGGGCCTCAGTTCAAATCTTAGCCAGTTGCCCCCAGATCTGTCTGAAGAAGGGAGAGGGTCTTTTCCTCAAAAAAAAAGCATTAGGAAAATGTGATCTCCAAGTAGAAAGAAATGCCAAAGGCACTTATAATCAAAGGAACGTGAAGGTTGTTTCTTTGCAGCTTTGTCTCACCATAACTCACTTCCAGTATTTTAAAATCAAACTGGCAGTGTCACACTTTAAATAGGGACAACTCAGTGGAGAATTTCACAGAAGACTCGGTATTCAAGGGTCATGTTAACCACATCAAACAAAACTAATGTAGTAAAAGCCAGCTTAACATATTCTTGGCAGTAAAATTATTTGTAAACACATATATCATGATCTAAGATAAAGAATTTAAGCTTTGATTTTGGTTGCATTTAAAGGAAAAAGCAGTAAGATAAACACACTAAAAATATGCAAGAAGAGAAACTGGTTACAATGAGAATAATTAAGGCTGGTGTGGCTGGGTGGCTCAGTTGGTTAAGTGTTTTTCTTAGGCTCAGGTTGTGATTCTGGGGTCCTGGGATCAAACTCTGTATCGGGCTCCCTGCTCATTGGAGAGCCTGCTTTTCCCTCTCCCTCTCCCTCTGCTGCTCCGCCTGCTTGTGGTCTCAAATAGATAAATAAACTCTTAAAAAAATAATAGTAATAAAGTTAATGTGATTAAGAAAAAGAGGCAGACCCCCAGCCAAAAGGAAGGAACCTAACCACTACCATGTAGGACAGCAGAGGCATTTCAGAAAGCAGATGGCAGTGAGATGCCCTCTAAAGGGTTCCTACAGAAAAAGGAAAACAAAGAGGCAAAACAAGCTCCTCCTGCCAAACTTGAATGTCAGCATCCCTACCTTAATTGTTTGAACTTGAGGGGGAAAAAATTAAATTTACATGCAGCAGAGAAAATAAAGCAATGTTTGTCAAACACTGGGAAATGTGTTTTAAATCGGGTCTGTGGATGCTTCTTCCAGTCCATACATTCTGTATGACCATTTTTAAATTGTGTTTTCATTTCAATATTACTCTAAAAACATGAACATAAGCCTGTTCTGGATCATCCAGATGCTTCCCTGGAAACAGTGCTGCCCAGGGATTTCCCAGCCCACGTGTGTGCTGTTGTGTTTACCATCAGGCTAAGGCCAAATAATAGGATTCTAATCAGTCTGTACTAACAGTCAAGAACACTTAAGAAATATAAGTGTGTAACATCCATATGCCATGTAATGGTCCAATGTCACCCCTGTGTAGTAGTACTGTTTTCAGAATGGATAAACGAGGTGAGAGAACAGAGCAGCCACTAGGTCAGGTAATACAGGCATTCCCAAAGAGCTCCCAACACCACAACAGACAGTATTACTATACACACTAGCGTATAAGTTAAGTAAAACATCATTTGTCCCATAAAATAAAATTTAATTTTACTGGGTTTGTCGTTTTATCTGTAATTTGTTAATCTGTCTTGTTTTTATCCTCTTTTAAGCATAAGAAATGTATCTTTGTGTGCATTCTTACACTGCAATAAAAACAACTGAAGATCCTGTACCAAGGGCCACCTATTGGGGAAGGACAGTCTTTCCAACAAACAGCGCTGGGGAAAGATTGGAGTGGACATTTATTTCTTCAAAGAAGATACATGGATGACCAGTAAGCATATGGAAAGATACTCAGCACCATTAGTTATTGAAGAAAAGCAAATTAGAAACCACAAGATACTATTTCAACCCATTAGGATGGCTGATATCAAAAAGAAAAAGAAAAAAGAAACAGAATAACAAGTGTTGGTGAGGATGTGAAGATTCAGAACTTCCTGCACCGCTGGTGAGAATAAAAAAGGATTTAGCTGTGGTGGAAAATTGTCTGGCAGTTCCCCAAAAAGTTAAACACAGAATTATCATATGATCCAGCAATTCCACTCCAAGGTATAAATCCAAAAGAACTGAAAGCAGAAACTCAAGATACTCATATACCAAAGTTCAAAGCATTGTTCACAATAGCCCAAAGGTGAAAACAACACAAATGCCCATCAACAGATGAATGGATAAACGAAATGTGGTGTAACTATACCACAGAATATTAGTCGGCTGTAAAAAGGAAATTCTAATACATACTACAGCACAGATAAACCTTAAAAACACTATGCTAGTGGAATAAGCCACCTACAAAAGGACAAATATCGTATGATTATTCTCCTTATATGAGGTACCAAGGATAGGCAAATTCATAGAAAAAGTAGCATAGATGGTGCACCTGGGTGGCTCAGTTGGTTAAGCTTCTGCCTTCAGCTCAAGTCATGATCCCTGGATCCTAGGATGGAGCCCCACAACTGACTCTCTACTCAGCCTCAGCAGGGAGTCTGCTGCTTCTTCTCCCTCTGCCCTCCCCCACCTGCTTGTGCTCACACTCTATCAAACAAATAAATAAACAAACTTACTTTTAAAAAGGGGAGAGGGGTGCCTGGGTGGCTCAGTGGTTGAGCGTCTGCCTTTGGCTCAGGTTGCGATTCCAGGGTCCTGGGACAGAGTCCTACATCAGGCTCCCTGCAGGGAGCCTGCTTCGTACTCTGCTTGTGTCTATGCCTCTCATTCATTCATGAATGAATGAATGAATAAATACATAAATCTTTTTTTTTTATAAAGGAAAAATATGTTTTATTTATTTATTTATTTATTTTTGTTTATGATCGTCACAGAGAGAGAGAGAGAGGCAGAGACACAGGCAGAGGGAGAAGCAGGCTCCATGCACCGGGAGCCCGATGTGGGATTTGATCCCGGGTCTCCAGGATCGCGCCCTGGGCCAAAGGCAGGCGCCAAACCCCTGCGCCACCCAGGGATCCCATAAATACATAAATCTTAAAAAAAAAAAACATAGAATAAAGGTTAGTTACCAGGGGTGGGGGAGGGGGAAATGGGGAATAATTGTTTCATGGGTATAGAGTTTCCACTTGGATGCTGAGAAAGTTCTGGAAACAGATAATGGTGATGGCTGCACAGCAATGTGAATGTACTTAATGCTACTGAATTGTATGCCTGAAAATGGTTAAAATGTAAATTTTATGTTATGCATATTTTATCACAGTAAGAAAAACTTAGTAATGCTGGATATCATATCTGCCAAAAATATTTTATGAAGATCGTAATTTCAAAGACACTGCTACAGAGTTAGAATTAAAAACTAAACTATTTACATAATGTTTAAAAATACGGACATAAATGATATATATTGCTATGGACATAAACAGAGAAGCATAAAAGTGTGGATGGAGAGGACATATATTTATCTGCCCTGCAAGAGTGGTTACCCCTGGGAAAGGAGGGAGGTAAGTGAGAGATGTACCAAAGGGTGTTCAAGTGTATCCGAAAAGCTGTATTCCTTAAATTAAAAGGGATGCCTGGGTGGCTCAGCAGTTGAGCATCTGCTTTCGGCTCAGAGCGTGATCCCAGAATCCCGGGATCAAGTTCCACATTGGGTTTCCCTGCGAGGAACCTACTTCTCCCTCCGCCTATGTCTCTGCCTCTCTCGTGAATAAATAAATAAAATCTTAAAAAAAAAAAGAAAGAAAGAAAGAAAGAAAAGAACAGAGAGAAGGAGGGAGGGAGGAAAAAGAAAAGAAGTCAAATTTGTTAATCCAAGTACTCAGGAGTTCATTATGGCACTTGGTATCCTCTCCAGACCTTTAAAGTAGTCACTGGTAAAAACCTGAAATGACCAAGAATCAAAAGTTTACCTAATGAGGAGTTAAAACTTCCTTTAGCCATTCTGCACACTGATTAGCCCACTGACAGGCCTTGCTCCCCAACATACCATACGAGAATCTCTACTTCCCTCCTCTCTCCCCACACATGTAAGATGCTGCTGTCAGACAGCACCCAACTAGCCAGCCTGACCTCTCAGAATACAATGGGTTCTACAATTTTTGTTTGCCTTCAAGTTGCAAGTTATTTTTTTAAGATTTTATTTATTTATTTATTTATTTATTTATTTATTTATTTATTTATTTATTTATTTAACAGCGAGAGAGAGGGAGGGAGTGCATGCACAAGCAGGGGGAGGAGAGGGAGAAGCAGATTCCCTGCTGAACAGTGACTTGATCCCAGGACCCCAGGATCATGGCCTGAGCTGAAGGTAGATGCTTAACCAACTGAGCCACCCAGGCGCCCCCAAGTTGCAAGTCAAATAAACACTAGTTCCCATTAGAATTCATGTCAAAACTGTAGCACTTTACCAATGAACAAGGAATTCGTATCAGACTAACAATACAGTTAAGACTGTTTTAGGGCACCTGGGTGGCTGAGCTGGTTAAGCATCTGACTCTTGATCTCAGCTCAGGTCTTAATCTCAGAGTCCTGAGTTCAAGCCTGGTGTTGGGTATGGAGCCTACTTAAAAAAAAAAAAAAAAAAGCTTTCATCATCACTTACTGCAGGTAACTGAAAATAGTCATTAATAAAAACCTGAAAGCAACTGTAACTTTGCCAGTTTATATCAATACTGTACAAATAGGGATCCCTGGGTGGCGCAGCGGTTTGGTGCCTTCCTTTGGCCCAGGGCGCGATCCTGGAGACCCGGGATCGAATCCCACGTCGGGCTCCTGGTGCATGGAGCCTGCTTCTCCTCCCTCTGCCTGTGTCTCTGCCTCTCTCTCTCTGTGACTATCATAAATAAAATAAAATTCTTTAAAAAAAAAAAAAAGACTGTACAAATAAGATCAGGGTGGAAATAACCGAGTCACCCCCCTACACACACACTTGAGACTAGGTCGTTTCTTCTTTTTAGCTGAAACACTATTTCTAGTTCACTGATAACACTATTTCTCATACTATGTAAGTATGGGAGATGTGAAAGCATACCAGGTCAAAATGATACTAAGAACCAAAAGGGGAAAACTCCTAGATGTCTACCCAAGAGAACTGAAAATACAGCCCACACAAAAACTGTTCATAGCAGCATTATTCACAGTAACAAAAAAGTGGAAACAACCCATGTCCACCGGCTGATGAATGGATAAACACAATGTGGTACATCCATACAATGGAATGTTATTCAGCCACATACAGGAACAAAGCTCTGACACATGCTACAACACGGATAAACCTTGAAAAACATTACACTAAGTGAAAGAAGGCAGACACCACATACACCGTACAATTCCATTTATAGGATGTGTCCAGAAAAGGCAAATCCATAGAGACAGAATGTAGACTGCAGATTGCCTAGCGAGTTCTGGGGAAAGATCAAAATAACTGCTAATGGTATGAGCTTTCTTTTTGGGGTGATAAAAATGTTCTAAAACTTATTCTTGTGATGGCTGCACAACTCTCTCTGTGAATGCACTAAAAGCTATTTGAACTGTACATCTTAAATGGGTGAACTATATGATTGTGATTTTTAGCTCAATAAGGCTGTTATCTAAAAAAAAAAAAAAAAAAAAAAAGGCAGGATGAGCTGCCATCACAGTCCTAAAAAGATTCTACCTTAATCTGTATGATACCACAAGGCAACATAAGAGGAACAGAAGAGTCTGTAAGTCAATAAAAAGAAGATTTATATAGATCCAGGTAATGAATGACTTTCAAACCAAAACAAAACAAAACAACCTGACATTTTAGTTAGCATGTGGACCAAGAGAACAAACTGTTACACCCTTTTTGAAGTACTGAAAACCCTTGCAGACCACATTATATTAGGACTCAAAGTGTCTAGGAATCCCAGGGTCGACATCTAAGGCCAGTCAGAGGTTTTTTGTTTTTGTTTTTAAAGATTTTATTTATTTATTCAAGAGACACAGAGAGAGAGAGAGAGAGAGGCAGAGACCTAGGCAGAGGGAGGAGAAGGCTGTGGGGAGCCCAATGAGGGATCGATCCCAGGATGCCGGGATCACAACCTGAGCCTAAGGCAGACATTCAACCACTAAGCCACACAGGTGCCCCCATTCAGAGGCTTTAATGTAACAACAATCTAATGCTAAAGTCCCAGTAGCTTCTCCACATCACTGGAGAGTCCACTTATCTGCATCTGCCCATCTCAGCTCAATCCTGGGCACTGCTGGTTTCATAAGACAATCTTCAAGCATCCACAAAGGTAAAACAAAACAAAACAAACAACAAAATAGGACAAAAAAAAAAAAAAAAAACTTTTTACCGTGAACTTCCTTACCAATGAGCACATATCACACATCCTTAAGTTTACATTACTTAGAGAGCCTTGTCACATTTCATGGAAAAGTACATAGACCCAGATAATTCTTTGGCATTCTTCTCCACTGCACGATACAACCACCCATTTCTGGAACTGCTGAATCCATCACCTTACCTCGCTCCTGGTCATATGATCTTCTGCCAAGGACAAACAGCCACTGTTCTAAGTCAATGGTGCCAAGTCCACCATCACCTTACTTTCAGATAAGAGGGTGATAAGCGTGAGAAAAATGAAAACATTAACACACTAGTGTGACTTCAGAGTAGAACAGCAAAACAACACACACAGATATCAAAACACCAACAGTCGTGTCACAAGCCCATGGGGCAAAAATCTCATAACCACCATACCAAGATAAAAATAAAATGATAAAGCCTAATCCACTTTGGGGGGGGGGGGGAAGAAGAGTCTGGGCAGCCTTCAGAAAAGTGGTGAAGTTGCCCTCCTTTACTGTTAGTCTCATAATCTTCCTGACAACATATACGAAGAAACCCGGTGTGAGGCGCCTGGCTGGCTCTGTCAGTAGGCATGCAACTCTTGATACCAGGGTCATGAGTTCAAACCCTACAATGCGCAAAGAGGAGGAAGACGACAAAGACGAAGAAGAAACAAACCCAGTGATCTTATTTTGAGGAACACAGATGGAGACAGTGCCTGAAACGCAAACAATACTTTCCATAAGTATGCTTTCAGTGCTTTCTTCACAATAGAAAATAAAAAAGTGATTTTAATGTCTAACGATATGGGCGAGCTTAAGTAAGCCCTGGTATAGTTGCATAGAAAAATATATTTATCCCCCTCCAAAAAAAGGCTACATTTGTAGACTATGGATATATATGGAAAAGACCATGCAAAATGTAAACTAAGGGAAGCACTAAGATCATTCATGTTGATGAAAAAAAAATTTTTTTAAGGGGTGGAGGGGTAGAGGAAGAGGGAGAGAATTCTAAGCAGGCTCCATTCCCAGCACAGAGCCCAACCCGAGGTTCGATCCCACCATCCTGAAATCATGACTTGAGCCAAAATAAAGAGTCGGAAGCTTAACTGACTAAGCCACCCAGGCGCCCCAATGAGAATTATTTTTTTAAATGAATCTTTTACAATGACACAAATAAGAGCTTATGAGACTAATAAACAGTTGATACTTTATAATGAACTCCTTTGAAATGGCGATGTTTGTTATTTTATAGCCAAACAGATCAAATATACAAGAAAAATCATTATAGACATAACCTAAAGTTTCTAACACTGTTAAAAACAGGCAAGCACCAAAGAAAATGCAGAACACATCAAATTCTCTTGGTATTTCTTGCTGTTTTGACACAATTATTCTGGCTACCATTATCTGTTAATCATCTTCACATCACTAACCTAATTCAGCATTTTTTACAGAATGTTTCGAAGTCAGCACCCAGCACGCTGGCACCGGGCACACAGTTATTAGCAGACATTATCAGGAGGTGGGAGGTCTGATAGCAAACCCAAGAGACTCCTCATATTTATGACAATTACAAACAAAAAGTGGACATTTGCTCTGCTATTTCATGTCTTCACTCAAATACCTGCAAGTTCAGTGACACCCAGCAAATTCTCCTGAGTCAATTCTATCAGCTCCTGCAGCTCTGCCTGGCTGGAGGACAATTTAGTGCTCAACTGTACACCTCACCACCCCCACTTCCACACCAGCAATCACAGAGCACATGTGTACACGAAGCCTTGCACCAGAATGCTTACTACCGCCCTAGAACACCCTCTGTGTTCATCAATAGGAAAATGGCTTCAAAAATTATGGTACCAAAAGTAAATTATGGTACAGCTTTACAGCTGAATTCTACATAGCACTTACACAGATGTGAACACATTTCTAAGAAAAAAGCAAAAGTTACAAAACAGTATGTATTTTCTTTGGTCAGTCTACCCAATAAGGAAAAGTCCGCGGAGGATCCACAGGACCCTGGAAACAATCACTACCTCCGAGGAAGAGTTGGCATTAAGAAGGGCAGTCACAGGAGACTCTGGACATTTCTGTAATGTTTTCAGTTTTTATAAGGAGAATAAATGCATGTCTTATTTATATAATTACAATTTAAGAAAAATCTAAGTTGTAAATTGCATGTACTTTATCTAGCATTCTGTAAAGGGAATGCACACATCTATATGAACACAGGTGGTTTGAATCGAAGGAAAGGCACACCGTCTTCACATTTAAATACAGAAACATTCCCCCTCTGTACCTCTCCAACAATATACTCTTCCACGCTTAAAAGCAAATGCAGACCCCCTCCTCTTCCACAAAAATATTTTTTTGGGGGAAAAGTGCTTTTAGTACAAAACCAAACTTTTTTTAAAGATTTTATTTATTTATTCATGAGAGACAGAGAGACAGGCAGACAAGGGCAGAGAGGGGATCCCTGAGTGGCTCAGCGGTTTAGCACCTGCCTTCGGCCCAGGGCATGGTCCTGGAGACCCAGGATCGAGTCCCACATCGGGCTCCCTGCATGGAGCCTGCTTCTCCCTGCTTCTCTGCCTATTTCTCTCTCTCTGTGTGTCTCTCATGAATAAATAAAATCTTTAAGAAAAAAAAAAAAAAAAGACAAGGGCAGAGGGAGGAGAAACAGGTTCCATGCAGGAAGCCCAATGTGGGACTCGATCCTGGGACTCCAGGATCACACCCTGAGCCAAAGGCAGATGCTCAACCACTGAGCTACCTAGGAGTCCCAGCAACTTCTTAAAAGACCTTACACATCATCTCAAATTCTTTTTTTTTTTTTTTAATTTTTATTTATTTATGATAGTCACAGAGAGAGAGAGGCAGAGACACAGGCAGAGGGAGAAGCAGGCTCCATGCACCGGGAGCCCGATGTGGGATTCGATCCCGGGTCTCCATGATCGCGCCCCGGGCCAAAGGCAGGCGCCAAACCGCTGCGCCACCCAGGGATCCCCTATTATTTTTTTAAAAGACTTTTTTTACTTATTTGGACAGGCTCCCTGCTGAGCAGCAAGGAGTCCGATGCAGGGGCTTGATCCCAGGACCCTGAGATCAAGACTTGAGCCGAAGGTAGATGCTTAACTGACTGAGCCACCCATGTCCAGATTATTATTTCTTAAAGTAGGATAGGAAAGCCACCCTTCCCCCCTTCAGACCTATTAAATCAGAATCTCTGAAGAACGGGTTCTAGTCATCAAATTTTTTTTTTTTTAATTTCCTCAGATTGAGAATGCTGCTTTGAAGTAACTGGTTTAGGAGTTCCTCTTACAGAGCTCATTAAGCAGAACAGCTCTGTCTGCATGGGCTGTAGGAAACAGCGGCATGCGAGAGCAGGAGGTAAGATACCAACATTGGTTTTATCTGAAATCACACAGTCTGGACTGATAGGGTACAGACTCTCAATACACTGAGACCCATTACAATGTAGGGCTAAGCAGTTCTGATTTCAGGTAAAGGTAAAGACATTGCATTAGCTGGGAAACTTGGTCAAGTCATTTAACCTGAGGTTCAAATGATCAAATTTTCTAAAAAGGACTGGAATCAATGACCTCTGAAGATCCTTTGATCTCAAATCCCACAATGATTGTAACCACATGGCTACAAATCAGTCAAGTCCATAAGCAGAGTGATCCTTAAATAAATGCATGAATATCTTCTACAAGTATCAGATTCATCAGATACACATTTTTCTGTGCTTGTCTACGTAAAAATCTTATTCTCCATCACACCATAAGAAATCCTAACTGACTGGGTGTTATTCTATATGTTGGTAAATTGAACACCAATAAAAAATAAATTTATTTTTTAAAAAAATCCTAACTGAACACAATTACATTCTATCAGATCAATCATAAGTGAAAATTTTTTTTTAATTTTTATTTATTTATGATAGTCACACAGAGAGAGAGAGAGAGGCAGAGACACAGGCAGAGGGAGAAGCAGGCTCCATGCACCGGGAGCCCGACGTGGGACTCGATCCCGGGTCTCCAGGATCGCACCCCGGGCCAAAGGCAGGCGCCAAACCGCTGCGCCACCCAGGGATCCCTCATAAGTGAAAATTAAAGGGGATCCCAGGGTAGCTCAGCGGTTTAGCGCTTGCCTTCGGCCCAGGGTGTGATCCTGGAGTCCCGGGATCAAGTCCCACGTTGGGCTCCCTGCATGGAGCCTGCTTCTCCCTCTGCCTATGTCTTTGCCTCTCCCCCCCCTCATGAATAAATAAATAAAAATCTTTTAAATAAATAAATAAATAATAAGTGAAAATTAAACTAGCCAAATAAGTCCCAAGATAAATAAAAACATTTGGCATAAAAGAAAAACTTCAAATAACATTCACCTTTTCCTTGGGAACATTCTAATTTAAAATTTTTTTTTCCATTTGGAATCACTGAGCAGCTCAGTTGGTTAAGCATCTACCTTCAGCTCGGGTCATTCATTATCCCTGGGTCCTGAGATCGAGTTCCACATTGGGTTCCTTGCTCAGTGAGGAGCCTGCCTTTCCCTCTCCCTCTGCCTGCTGCTTGTGCTCTTGCTCACTCTCTGACAAATAAATAAATAAATAAAATCTTTTAAAATAAATAGTTTCTATTTTTTTTAAATTGTAGTCAAAATATACAGTAACATAAAATTTACTATTTGTACCATTTTTAAGTGTATAGTTCTATGGCATTAAGTACATTCACAATGTTGTATAACCATCACCATTATCCATCTATAGAACTTTTTAAAAAACCACTTTATTAATTATATTTAATTGACATAAAATATTTACTATACAACTGGATGAGTCTTGGGATAAGTATATACTTGTGAAACTGTAACTATTATCAAGGCCAGGAACATCCATCCACCACTTTCCCCAATTTCCTTCTGCCCCCTTTATTTACTTGCTACTTAACTTTCTAAGTGTGTGATAAGAATACTTAATGTAAGATCTACCCTCCTAGCCAATTTTAAGTATATGTAAGTATACTTATATACAGTATAATATGTATACAGTATTATAACTTATAGGCCCAATGCTGTACAGATTTCCAGCACTTATTCATACTGCACAACTCTAAGTTTACATCAGATCTGTAATTTTCCCCAAATGAAAGTCTGTACCATTAACACTAAAATTCCCCACTCTATTGTGGCAATCACAATTCAACTTTCTGTCTCTCTGAATGACTACTCTCTAGGCACCTCACAGAAGGTGAATCATCCAAAATCTGTCCTTTGTGACTGGGTTTTTCTCACTTGGCATGTCATCAAGGCTCATCTGCATTGTAGTACATGCCAGAATTTCCTTCCTTTTTAAGGCTAAATAATATTACATTGTATATATATGCCACATTGTATTTATCCATTCATCTATCTACAAACACTTGAGTTGTTTCATTCTGATTTTTCTAACCAGGTGGTATTTTGAAGTCACATACAATAAAGAAGAGTAAACCTGGTATCACCAGCATTTCTTATGAATAAATAAATATGCAAGCAGATCACATTCTGAAACATAAAACATATCTTAAATTTAGAAGACTAGAAATCATACAAAGTATGCTCTCAAATTAAACTAGACATCAGTAACATAAAGATATATGAAAAATCCCAAAATACAACATATGGAGATTAACACAATACTTGGAGATTAAATAAAACGTAGGTCAAAGAAGTCTCAAGAGTTATCTCTAACTAAATGAAAATACAACTTAACAAAAGTTGTGAAATTTACAGAAAGCACCACTTATTAAAACCTTTACAGGGACACCTGGGTAGCTCAGTGATTGACTGTCTGCCTTCGTCTCAGGACGTGATCCAGGTCCCGGGATCAAGTCCCACATCAGGCTCCTTGTGGGGAGCCTGCTTCTCTCTCTGCCTGTGTCTCTACCTCTCTCTGAGTGTCTCCCATGAATAAATAAGTAAAATTAAATTTAAAAAAATTTATAGCAGTGAAAGCAAATACTGGAAAAGACAGATATAAAAATCAATTATCTAAGTCTCTATATACCTTATAGAACTAGAAAAAAATGAACAAATTAAATTCAAAGTAAGAACAGCAGGATAAAGTTAGAGCAGAAATCAATAAATATAAGATCAATAGAGAAAAAAATCAATGAAACCAAAAGGTGATTCCTTGGAAAGATCAGTAAAACTGATCAATTTCTAGCCAGATTAACTGAGGAAGAAAAAGAGAAGACACAAATTACTGTATCAGAAATAAAAGAAGGGTGCCTGTTAGCTCAGTAGGTTGAGCATCTGACTTTTTTTTTTTTTTAACAAAGTATTTATTTACTTACTTATTTGAGAGTGAGTGAACACACAGAGGGAGAGGGAGAGGCAGACTCTGCTGAACAGGGAGCCTGACATGGGGCTCCATTCCAGGACCCTGGGATCATGACCTGAGGCAAAGGCAGACATTTATCCAACTGAGCCACCCAGAAGCCCCAGTGTCTGACTCTTGATTTCAGCTCAGGTCATGAACTCAGGGTCATGAGATTAAGTTCTATATCAGGCTCCATGCTCAGTGGGGAGTCTGCTTGAGATTCTCTCCCTCTGCCTACCCCCAACCTGCTTGGGTGCTCAATGTCTCTCAAATAAATAAATAAATCTTAAAAAAATAAAAAATAAAAAATAAAAATAAATAAATCTTTTTTTTTTTTTTTTAAATGATAGTCACACACATACAGAGAGAGAGAGAGAAAGAGAGAGAGAGGCAGAGACATAGGCAGAGGGAGAAGCAGGCTCCATACACCGGGAGCCTGACGTGGGATTCGATCCCGGGTCTCCAGGATCACGCCCTGGGCCAAAGGCAGCCGCCAAACCGCTGCGCCACCCAGGGATCCCCAAAAAAATAAATCTTAAAAAAAATGAGGGGCATTTGGGTAGCTCAGTCAGTTAAGCATCTGCCTTCAGCTCAGGTCGTGATCCTAGGGATCTGGGATTGAGCCCTGTATGAGGCTTCCTGCTCATCAGGGAATCTGTTTCTCCCTCTCACTGTAACTATCTCTGTCTTTCTGTCTCTCTCTCAATTAAATAAATAAAATGTTTGAAAATAAAAAAGTTTTTTTTTTTTTTTTAATGAAAGAAGGACCATCACTACTATACCTAAGGACACTAAGAGGATAATAAAGGATTATTATGAACTACTCTTTTTGATAATTTAGAGAAAACATACCAATTCCTTGAAAGAGACAATCTATCAGAATTTGCACAAGATGAGAGGTGCCTGGGTAGGTCAGTTGGTTAAGTGTCTGACTCTTGGTTTTAACTCAAGTCATGATCTCAGGATCTGGGGATCAAGTGCTATGTGAAGCTCCCTGCTCAGTGAGGAGTCTGCTTGTCTCTGCCTCTTTCTGCACCCACCCCTGCAAGCAATCTCTCTCTTTCTCTCTAAAATAAATTTTTTAAAAATTTAATAGAGGGGATAATCCCTGGGTGGCTCAATGGTTTAGTGCCTGCCTTTGGCCCAGGGCATGATCCTGGAGTCCCGGGATTAAGCCCCACGTCGGGCTCCCTGTATGGAGCCTGCTTCTCTCTCTGCCTGTATCTCTGTCTCTCTCTCTCAATGTCTCTCATGAATAAATAAATAAAATCTTTAAAAAAAAATTTTTTTTAATTTTTTTTTAATTTTTATTTATTTATGATAGTCACAGAGAGAGAGAGAGAGAGAGGCAGAGACACAGGCAGAGGGAGAAGCAGGCTCCATGCACCGGGAGCCCGATGTGGGATTCGATCCCGGGTCTCCAGGATCGCGCCCTGGGCCGAAGGCAGCCGCCAAACCGCTGCGCCACCCAGGGATCCCCAAAAACATAAATCTTAAAAAAAAAATGAGGGGCATTTGGGTAGCTCAGTCAGTTAAGCATCTGCCTTCAGCTCAGGTCGTGATCCTAGGGATCTGGGATTGAGCCCTGTATGAGGCTTCCTGCTCATCAGGGAATCTGTTTCTCCCTCTCACTGTAACTATCTCTGTCTTTCTGTCTCTCTCTCTCAATTAAATAAATAAAATGTTTGAAAATAAAAAAGTTTTTTTTTTTTTTTAATGAAAAAAGGACCATCACTACTATACCTAAGGACACTAAGAGGAAAATAAAGGATTATTATGAACTACTCTTTTTGATAATTTAGAGAAAACATACCAATTCCTTGAAAGAGACAATCTATCAGAATTTGCACAAGATGAGAGGTGCCTGGGTAGGTCAGTTGGTTAAGTGTCTGACTCTTGGTTTTAACTCAAGTCATGATCTCAGGATCTGGGGATCAAGTGCTGTGTGAAGCTCCCTGCTCAGTGAGGAGTCTGCTTGTCTCTGCCTCTTTCTGCACCCACCCCTGCAAGCAATCTCTCTCTCTCTCTCTAAAATAAATTTTTTAAAAATTTAATAGAGGGGATAATCCCTGGGTGGCTCAATGGTTTAGTGCCTGCCTTTGGCCCAGGGCATGATCCTGGAGTCCCGGGATTAAGCCCCACGTCGGGCTCCCTGTATGGAGCCTGCTTCTCTCTCTGCCTGTATCTCTGTCTCTCTCTCTCAATGTCTCTCATGAATAAATAAATAAAATCTTTAAAAAAAAAATTTAATAGAAAAAAAGGGAATTTACATAAGGTGAAAAGAACCTGAATAGGCCTGTATCTACTAAGGAAACTAAATCAATAACTAATAACCTTTCATATTTTTTTAAGATTTTATTTATTTATTCACAAGAGACACACAGAGAGAGAGAGGCAGAGACACAGGCAGAGGGAGAAGCAGGCTTCATGCAGGGAGCCCGACGTGGGACTCGATCCTGGGACTCCAGGATCACGCCTTGGGCCAAAGGCAGGCTCTAAACCGTTAAGCCACCCAGGGATCCCCCTAATAACCTTTTAAAACTGAAAACAGATGGGTTCACTGGTGAAATCTACCAAAAGTTTGAGGATAAAGTTATCTCAGTTCTCTACAATCTCTTCCAGAAAATAGAAGAAATATTGTCAAACAACTCATTCTATGAGGCCAGCATTACCCTAATCCCCAAACCAGACAAAGACATTAGAAGAAAGAAAAACTAGACGTATCTCTCATGAACACAGATGTAAAAATCCTCAACAAAATATTGGAGAACTGGGATCCCTGGGTGGCACAGCGGTTTGGTGCCTGCCTTTGGCCCAGGGCGCGATCCTGGAGACCCAGGATCGAATCCCACACCGGGCTCCCGGTGCATGGAGCCTGCTTCTCCCTCTGCCTATGTCTCTGCCTCTCTCTCCCTCTCTCTCTCTCTCTCTCTCTCTCTGTGACTATCATTAAAAAAAAATTTTTTTTAATTTAAAAAAATATTGGAGAACTAAATCCAACAAGGTACCAAAAAAAAAAAAAAAAAAAAGATACATCATGACCAAATAGGAATTATTTCAGGTATGTAAGACTGGTTCAAGATTCAAAAATAAATATATATATAATCCATCACATAAACAGGCTAAAGAAAAAAAAAATCTATGATCATATCAACAGATACAGAGAAAACATTTGAAAAAATCCAACACCTAATCAAAAATTCGGGAAACTGGAAACAGAGGGGAAGTTTCTCAACTTGATAAAGAACATATACAAAAAAATCCAAACAAACAAAAGAACATATACAAAAATCCTCCAGCTAACATCATACTTAACGAGGAGAAATTAGATGCTTTCCCACTAAGATTAGGAATAGGCAAGATGTCCACTCTCACCCCACTTACTCAACATATTGGAAGCCTTGGCAGAAGGGCGCCTTGGTGGCTCAGTTGGTTAAGTGTCTGCCTTTGGCTCAGGTCATGATCTTCCCACATGAGGCTCCCTGTTCAGCAGGGAGCTGGCTTCTCCCTTTTCCTCTGTTCCTCCCCTCTGCTCCTGGTCTCTTGCGCTCTCTCATAAATAAATAAATAAATAAATAAATAAATAAATAAATAAATAAATAAAATCTTAAAAAAAAAAAGCCGTCTTAGCAGATGCAGTAATACAAGGAAAAAAGTGTACAGACTGGCAAGGATAAAATAAAACTGCCTTAAAAATAATAATAATAAAAATATATAAATAAAAATGCCTTTGATTGCTGATGACATGATTATCTACATAGAAAATCCCAAACAACAAAAAAAATTCCTGGAATTAATAAACACAAAGTTGCAGGATACAAAGTTAATAAACAAAAGTCAACTGCTCTGTTACATGCCAACAATAAACAACAGGAATTTGAAATTTAAAATGCAATGCCATTTATATTAGCATCAAAAAAGGGAGAAATACTTAGGTGTAAGTCTAACAATGTATGTATAAGGCCTTTATGAAGAAAATCACAAAACTCTAATGAAAGAAATCAAAGATCTAAAAATATGGAAGGTGATCCCAGGTTCATGGATTGGAAGATTCAATGTTGTCACAATGTCACTGTCATTTTTTCCCAACTATATCTACAGATTCAGTGAAATCCCAAACAAAATTCCACCAAGATGTTGTGTATTATCAACAAACTGATCCTAAAATTTATATGGGAAGCTGTAAAAAAGACCCAGAATAACCAACACAACACAGAAGGAGAAGAACAAAGTTGAAGGACTGACACTACCTGACTTCAAGACTTATTATAAAACTAAAGTAATCAAAAACATACAAGCAAACAAAAAATCCCACTAAAGTAATCAAGACAGTGTGGTACTGGCAAAAGAATGGACTAATAGATCATAGAACAGAAGAGAGAGCCCAGAATGAGACCTACACAAAATATAATCTACTGATCTTTATTTGGGGGGGTGGGGCATGCACTCAGCGCAAGCACACACATGCGTACACATGAGTAGGGGGAAGGGCAGAGAGAGAAGTAGGTTCCGTGCTGAGCAGGGAGCCTGATGCAGGGATGATGACCTGAGCTATAGGGAGCTGCCCAACAAGTGAGCAGCCCTGGCTCCTACAGTCTACTGATCTTTAACAAAGGAGCAAAGGCAATTCAATGGAGAAAGGCAGTCTTTTTAAAAAAGCATGGTGTCAGAAGAACTGGATATTCACATGCAAAAAAAAAAAAAATGAATCTAGACACTGATATTCCACCTTTCATATTCCACCAGTTCATTTTTAATGAACTCAAAATGGATCACAGACCTAAATGCAAAACACAAAACTATAAAATTTCTAGAAGATGACTTAAGAGAAAGTCTAGGTGTCCTTGTTTGGCAAGAACTCCTCAGACACAATACCAAAAGCACAACCCATTAAAGAACTGCTAAAGCGGATTTAACGAAAAGTAAAAACTTCTACTTTGCAAAAGACACTGTCAAGAGAATGAAAAGCCAAGCCACAGCCTGGAAGAAAATTTTTACAAAACACATATCTGATTAAAGAACTGCTATCCAAATGTAAAAAGAACTCTTAAAACTTAACAGTAAGAAAATAACCCAATTAAAAACCAAGCAAAACACCTAACCAAAGAATATAAAGAGGCAAATATGCATATGAAAACATACTCGACATCATCTGTCATTAGGGAACCTCTAATTAAAACAAGATACTAGGGATCCCTGGGTGGCGCAGCGGTTTGGCGCCTGCCTTTGGCCCAGGGCGCGATCCTGGAGACCCGGGATCGAATCCCACATCGGGCTCCCGGTGCATGGAGCCTGCTTTTCCCTCCGCCTGTGTCTCTGCCTCTCTCTCTCTGTGACTATCATAAATAAATAAAAATTAAAAAATAAAAAATAAAACAAGATACTACTACACACCTATCAGACCAGCCAAAACCAGAACACTGACAATACCAAATGCTGGCAAGTATGTGGGACGGCAGGAACTCATTCAGTGCTGGCGCAAATGTAAAATAGTACAGTCACTTTGCAATACAGTTTGGCAGTTTCTTAAAAAACGAAACATACTCTTTCCATATGACCCAGCAATCTTCTTTCTTGGTGTTTACCCAAACGAGCTGAAAACTTACGTCTACACAAAAACCTGCATGCAGATGTTTTATTCATAAATGCCAAAACTTGGAACAATCAAGCTGTCTTTCAATAGGTAATTGGGTAAATAGTGTTACATCCATACAATGAAGTATTATTCAGCAATAGAAATACCAAAGTAAAAACAAAAGAGCTATAGAGCTGGGAAAAGATACAGAGGAAGCCTAAATTAGGATCAGGGAAAGTAGTACATACTGCATGATTCCAACTACATGACATTCTGGAAAATGTAAAACTAGGAAGACAGTAAAAAGATCAGAGATTGCCAGGGGCTCAGGGAGAAGGAAGGATGGATAGGGAAAGCACATATTTTTAGGGCACTGAAATTATTCTGTACTAATGCTACAATGATGAATAAGCATCATTTGCCAAAACCTACAAGATATTCAAAGATTGAATCCTAATGTAATCCTGGACTTTAATTGTAATGCATTGATACATGGCTTATCAATCATAACAAATGTAAGATGTTAATTATAGGAGAAATGGGATAGGAGTAGGGGAGTGAGGGAGTATACAAGGATTCTGTATTTTTGCTCAATTATTCTGTAAATACAAAACCAGAATCAAAAAAATTCTAACGCACACACACCTTGTGGTGGAGGAAAAACAGAACAGCTACCTCAGAAGAGCAAAGTCCTTGACTCTCTCTGTGTTGCCCGGCTTCCCAGATGACCTTACCTACTGACTATCCCAGAAGAGGCCCCCACAAACTCCTAAGGAAGCTGAAGCCAAACTATGGCCTAGAGGTCGGAGCACTCTTTTACCAATGCCCAACAGCCCTTTCTTTACACAGCTGCCACCATGCTTGCTATGTGGTTCTTACAGTAAATAGTGGCTTTTAAAATAAATATTTGATTGGGGGTAAAGAAAAAAAAATCACTAGATTTACTACTGGTAGGAATCCTTTTACTATAATGATGTAGAGGTTACATTAGCCTGAGGGCAGGGGTGCTTCTCACAAAGGTTTAAGAATAATATTAGAAGAATGGGATCCCTGGGTGGCGCAGCGGTTTGGCGCCTGCCTTTGGCCCAGGGCACGATCCTGGAGACCAGGGATCAAGTCCCGTGGCTCCCGGTGCATGGAGCCTGTTTCTCCCTCTGCCTGTCTCTCTCTCTCTCTCTCTCTCTCTCTCTCTATCATAAATAAATAAAAATAAAAAAAAAAAAGAATATTAGAACAAGAGGAAGAAATATAATCAAAGTTAATTCCAAGGACAAATAAGTGTGTTACTCCTGGTTGCTGCATTAAGGCTGTGAGAACTCGGGTCTCCTAAGCAGAGACTCACAGGTCACTAGATCCACCATGGTTTTGTTCAGCTAACACAAGCAGAAAGCAAAGGTCAGGTATGGCTGTGGATGAACGGCTTCCTTGGCAGTTCCCAGCCACCCACTGAAGGCCAAGCATAGCTCACTATGCTCGGAGAATTAACTGCCTTTTCCAGACATCCTGCACTAGTCAGCCCAAAGACCACTTCAGCTTTTTGCATGCAACCCACCTTGCTTCTTTCTGCTCATTCACAAAGTCAGAATTTATATCCGCCTTCTCCTCTTAGCCCATGTTCCCATGAGAACTGTGCCCTTAAGGGACGTCTGGGTGGCTCAGGGATTGAGCATCTGCCTTCGGCTCAAAGAGTGACCCTGGGGTCCTGGGATTGAGTCCCACATCAGGCTCCCCTAGAGGAGCCTGCTTCTCCCTCTGCCTATGCCTCTGCCTCTCTCTGTGTGTCTCTCATGAATAAATAAATAATCTTAAGAAAAAAAAAAAAAAACTATGCCCTTAGGATAACCGAAGAGCTGAGGAGAAAATGTTTCTCCTATCAGGAGTATTGCAGCTGACAACTGATAGAGGTTCAAGAGAATAACAATATCACAAGTTTACAACCTTAATAATGAACTAATAAATACAGGCAATGGTCCTTAATGGCTACTAATATCACAAAAGAAAGATACTTAGACATTGTGTGTCTATTGGGAAAATTACAGAGCATCATCTATGAAGTAGTCTACGTTTTAAGATTTTATTTTATTTGGGACACCTGGGTGGCTCAGCAGTTAAGCGTCTGTCTTCGGCTCAGGGCACGATCCCGGAGATGGAGTCCCACACTGGGCTCCCCTCAAGGAGCCTGCTTCTCCCACTGCCTGTGTCTCTGCCTTTCTCTATGTGTGCCTCTCATGAATAAATAAATAAAATCTTAAAAAAAAAAAAAAAAGAATTGTATTTATTTGAGAAACAGAGAGAGAGAGAGGCAGCCCAGAGGGAGAGGGAGGAGGGAGGATGCGAGGCTCAATCCCAGGGCCCTGGGGTCATGACCTGGGCTAAGGTAGATGCTTAACCACCTGAACCATCCAGGTGCCCCTCTATGAAGTATTCTTGAAAACAAAACAAAACATAAACAAACCTCTAGATCTAATTACAACTTTATAGAAAATACAGGGGGACAAAGGAACATTAAATTGACACCAAGGGAATGTAACCAGCAAAACTCAGCAGAAAAGTCAACAGGAAAAACAACTCGATTTCTTCAATGAATACATTAATGAGGGGAAAACAGATGGCTGACAAAGCTGTAGATTAAAAGATTTAAAAGGCATTTCAACCAATAGCAAGGCAAACCTCATATGGATTCTGATTTTAACAAACCATTAAAAAGATAATTATGGCACAACTGGGGAAATACGAACACTGGATTTTTTATGCAACTCAGGTATTAATGTTAATTTGTTTAGGTGTACTTATGGCATTGCAATTATGACTTTTTTTAAAGGCCTTATCTAGAGACACAAAAAATGATGTGACATCCGTAATTTATTTCAAAGTAATGGGGGTGGGAATGAATATAAGGTGGGCTGGTGAAGTAAGTTTGCCAAGGTTTATCACTGTCAAATGCGTGATGAATACATGGAGGTTCATTATTTTATACTCTG
Source organism: Vulpes vulpes (assembly GCF_048418805.1). NCBI lineage: Eukaryota > Metazoa > Chordata > Mammalia > Carnivora > Canidae > Vulpes > Vulpes vulpes. The sequence goes on from NC_132781.1 coordinate 144,812,937, forward strand.
CACTTCCACATTGTTTGTAGTTTTCCTCAATAAATAGGTTTTATAAAATTAACTTGAATAATTTCAGACTCCTTTAGTTGAGGTCAACCATCATGGTAAACTAGATCCTGTTCACTACCCACCTCAATTATGCTAAATACTACATATCCAACTTGTCCCTTTAGAGCTTATCATTTGAAACCAATACGAGCAGTTTTTCTTTTCCAACCCTCTACAACCTAACCAATCTTTCAAAACCATAGCAAAAATCTCCACTCAAGGCTTGTCCACCTTATGCACTGTCTATCCAACCAGAGCATCACTTTCCAGGAGGCAAGGAACATGTTCTACTGTCATTATGTCCCACAAAAGTCTTGCACAACAGTTTGCATAAAGTAGTTGATCATCCAACCAAAAAATGTGTGGATCAGTTCTGGCCTATACAGGAATGAGTGGCAAAACCAGCAAGTAATACAATACCAAAAGCAGAGGACACATTGACAAATTCTATAGACCACAAAGAATGAACACATTGTGACAGATCCATACAATGGAATACTACTGACATTAAAAAGTAACACCAAGGGCTCAGCGGTCTAGCACCACCTTCAGCCCAGGGCGTGATCCTGGAGACCCGGGATCAAGTCCCATGTCGGGCTCCCTGCATGAAAATGAAGCCTGCTTCTCCCTCTGCCTGTGTCACTGCCACCCCCCCTCCCCATCTCTCTCTCTCTGTCTTTATTCATGAATAAATAAAAATCTTAAAAAAAAAAAAAAAAGTAACACCAATGTACCCAACAGTATGGATGTCCCAAAACATCATAGTAAAAGAAGTCAGGTACAAAAGACTACAAAGTATATATTTCATTTATATGAAACCCTAGAAAAGGCAAGTGGTTGCCTAAGGCCAGAGACAAGGTAAGGGGACTGACTGCAAGAGCACAAGGTTATTTTCTGAGTGATAGAAATGTTCTGTATCTCGGGGATCCCTGGGTGGCGCAGCGGTTTGGCGCCTGCCTTTGGCCCAGGGCGCGATCCTGGAGACCCGGGATGGAGTCCCACATCAGGCTCCCGGTGCGTGGAGCCTGCTTCTCCCTCTGCCTATGTCTCTGCCTCTCTCTCTCTCTCTGTGACTATCATAAATAAATAAAAATTAAAAAAAAAAAAAAGAAATGTTCTGTATCTCAACTGTTACAGTTACACAACTATATATATTTGCCCAAAGTCACCAAACTGTACAATTAAAATGGATGAATACTATAATGATAAATTATGCCCTAATAAAGCCATTTAAAAGTCATAAAATTAGAATTAAAAGTTGTAAATATTTGTAATAGACGAATAGTTCCTACAAACATCAGAAGAAAGTTAGCAATGTTCTTTCCACCATCTTTCCACGCTACCATAATGGTATGCTTTGAATGTCCTGGCAGATGCTTTCAGAAGCATTAACAATGCTGAAAAGAGGCGAACAGCAGGTTAGGCCATGATCCAAAGTCAGTGGCTGGTTTCTTACTGGGATGAAGCATGGTTACACTGACAAATTTGAAATCACTGATGATCACAGAGCTGGGAAAATTGTTATGAATCTCACAGGCAGGTTAATCAAGTGTAGAGTGATCAGTCCCAAAATTTGACGTACAACTCAAAGATCTAGAAAAATGGCAGAAGCATCTGCTCCCATCCCACCAGTTTGGTTTGGTTTCATTGTATTGACAACCTCAGCTAGCATCATGGACCATGAAGAAGCAAAACAAAAACATACAGGAGGGAAAATCCCGGGATTCTTTTTCTAGGGATGTAATACACACACAAATAAAATGCCTCAATAAACCAGAGAAAGAAAGAAAGACAGGCAGGCAAAGAAAAAGAGAAAAAAGCTAGAAGGGAAATAAACAATTCAAAAAAGAAAATAGCCAATTAAAAAAATTAAAAAAAAAAAGAAAATAGCCAATTAGTATGAAAATATGTGCAAATTAAAATAGGAAAATACTATTTTTCACCTATAAAATTGGCAAACTGTTTTCTTTTGTATTGGTTTTGGATATAATATTTAGCATTGGAGAGGGTTTAGGGTAAACTGGGATTCTTAAAAAAAATAAAAAATAAAAAAAAAATAAACTGGGATTCTTGCACACTGCTGATATAAGGGTAAACCAGCCGAATCTTTCCACAGATAAGAGTGGTAAAAGCCTTACAAGATACAAAAACCTCCTGTCTAAAACTTTATGTGCCAATACAATTCTTGGAGAGAGAACAGTTTTTTAAAAATGGGAATGAATAAATAAAATCTTTAATAAAAAAAAAAAAAAGTTTTAAAAAAACAAGGGCAGCCCGGTGGTGCAGCGGTTTGGCGCTGCCTGCAGCCCAGGGCGTGATCCTGGAGATCCTGGATCGAGTCCCACGTCAGGCTCTCTGTATGATGCCTGCTTCTCCCTCTGTCTGTGTCTCTGCCTCTCTCTCTCTATCTCTCTGTAGAGATAGAGAGAATAAATAAAATCTTTAATTAAAAAAAAAAGTTTTTAAAAAAAATGGTGCTAAGACAGCTGGATATCCACAGGCAAAGGAATGAAGTTGATCTCTACCTCGTATCATATACAAAAATGAAGTCAAAATGGATCTAGGACCTGGGGCACCTGGGTGGCTCAGTCTGTTAAGCATCCAACTCTTGATCCTGGCTCAGGTCTTATCTCAGGGACTTGAGTTCAAGCTCTGTGCTTATTAAAAAAAAAAAAAAAAAAAAAAATTGGATCTAAGACCTAAATGAAGGAGCACCAGGCTGGCTCAGTCAGTAGAGCACATGACTCTCTGTCTCAGGGTCATGAATTTGAGCCCATGTTAGGCAGAGATTACTTACAAAGATTATAATAAAATAACTAAATGTAAAAGCTAAAACTGTAAGACTCTTAGAACATGGGTTCATTTTCATGATCTTGAATTAGGCAGTGGTTTCTTGGACATAACACTTAAAGCACAAGCAACAGAAAATAATACACAAATCAGAATTTATGAAATAGGAAAAAAACCCTTTGTACTTCAAAGAACACTATCAAGAAAGTAAAAAGACGATCCATAGAGAAGAAGAAATATTTGTAAATCATTTATCTAATAAGAGTCTAGTATTAGAATATACAAAGAACTTACAACTCAACAAAAAGTCAACCCAAGGGGCACCTGGGTAGCTCACTCGGTTGAGCATCTTACCTTCAGTTCAGGTCATGATCCCAGGGTCCTGGGGCCCAAGCCCCACAATGGGCGCTCTGCTCAGTGGGGAGCCTGCTTCTCCCTCTCCCTGCCACTCTGCCTACTTGTGTACTCCCTTCTCTGTGTCAAATCAATCAATCAAAAATCTTAAAAAAAAAAAAAAAAGTCAACCCAATGAAAAATAATGGCCTATGTGCACATGCAAAGATGTTCACCATTAGTTTTGGGAAAATGTAAATCAAAATTACGATGAGATACTACTTTGCACCCAATAGGATGGCTATAATCAAAAAGGTAATGAAAAAAGTTGACAATATGGAGAAACTGGAAACCTCATACATTACTGGTGGGTATGGAAAATATTACAGCTGCTTTATGTGATTTAGCAATTCCACTCCCACAATATATATTCCACTTAGAGGTGTTTATCCAAGAGAAATAGAAACATTGGTCCACATACAAACTTGAACATGAAGTTCAGAGCAGCATTATCTATAACAGCCAAAAAGCAGAAACAACCCAACTGTCCATCAACTGATAAATGGTAAACAAAAAGCCACATATTATGATTTCATACATATTTTTAAAGATTTATTTATTCATGAGAGGCAGAGAGAGAGAGAGAGAGAGAGAGAGAGAGAGGCAGAGACACAGGCAAAGGGAGAAGCAGGCTCCACACAGGGAACCTGATGTGGGACTTGATCCTGGGTCTCCAGGATCACACCCCGGGCCGAAGGCGGCACTAAACCGCTGAGCCACCGGGGCTGCCCTGATTTCATACATTCTTATGAAATGTTCAGAATTGTAAATCCATAGACAGAGAAGGGCTGCATGAGTTTGCCAGGTGCTGAGAGTGAAAGAGCGGGGAGTGATAATGTGTACAGGGTTTCTTTCTAGGGTGATGAAAATGTTCCAGAATTAGATAGTGGTGATAGTTACACACTCCTGTAACATTCTAAAACCCCTAAACTGTATACTATAAAAGGGAGAATGTGATGGCATATGAATTACATCTCAGTAAAAGAAAGAATCCAAAGGTTCATCTAAAAACACGTTTTTTATAAATAACAAAAAACTAAAAACAAAGTAAGATGTCAGTAGTTATACCCTGGAAGTAGTTTAACGGAGGCTATTTTTTTTTTTTAATTTCTTTGATTTAGCTGTATGTTCTAGTTTCTTGAAAATCAGTATTAATTAGTAGTATTTAAACTGTTTATTGTTTTTAAAAACAAGTATTTTGAAGGACAGTGTGGTAGGGACGCCTGGGTGGCTCAGTGGTTAAGCGTCTGCCTTTGGCTCAGGGTGTGATCCTGGAGTCTGGGATCAAGTCCCATATCGGGCTCCCTGCATGGAGCCTACTTCTTCCTCTGCCTGTGTCTCTGCCTCTCTCTCTGTATGTGTGTCTCTCATGAATAAGTAAAATCTTAAAAAAAAAAAAAAAAAAAAATTGGATCTAAGACCTAAATGAAGGAGCACCAGGCTGGCTCAGTCAGTAGAGCACATGACTCTCTGTCTCAGGGTCATGAATTTGAGCCCATGTTAGGCAGAGATTACTTACAAAGATTATAATAAAATAACTAAATGTAAAAGCTAAAACTGTAAGACTCTTAGAACATGGGTTCATTTTCATGATCTTGAATTAGGCAGTGGTTTCTTGGACATAACACTTAAAGCACAAGCAACAGAAAATAATACACAAATCAGAATTTATGAAATAGGAAAAAAACCCTTTGTACTTCAAAGAACACTATCAAGAAAGTAAAAAGACGATCCATAGAGAAGAAGAAATATTTGTAAATCATTTATCTAATAAGAGTCTAGTATTAGAATATACAAAGAACTTACAACTCAACAAAAAGTCAACCCAAGGGGCACCTGGGTAGCTCACTCGGTTGAGCATCTTACCTTCAGTTCAGGTCATGATCCCAGGGTCCTGGGGCCCAAGCCCCACAATGGGCGCTCTGCTCAGTGGGGAGCCTGCTTCTCCCTCTCCCTGCCACTCTGCCTACTTGTGTACTCCCTTCTCTGTGTCAAATCAATCAATCAAAAATCTTAAAAAAAAAAAAAAAAGTCAACCCAATGAAAAATAATGGCCTATGTGCACATGCAAAGATGTTCACCATTAGTTTTGGGAAAATGTAAATCAAAATTACGATGAGATACTACTTTGCACCCAATAGGATGGCTATAATCAAAAAGGTAATGAAAAAAGTTGACAATATGGAGAAACTGGAAACCTCATACATTACTGGTGGGTATGGAAAATATTACAGCTGCTTTATGTGATTTAGCAATTCCACTCCCACAATATATATTCCACTTAGAGGTGTTTATCCAAGAGAAATAGAAACATTGGTCCACATACAAACTTGAACATGAAGTTCAGAGCAGCATTATCTATAACAGCCAAAAAGCAGAAACAACCCAACTGTCCATCAACTGATAAATGGTAAACAAAAAGCCACATATTATGATTTCATACATATTTTTAAAGATTTATTTATTCATGAGAGGCAGAGAGAGAGAGAGAGAGAGAGAGAGAGAGAGGCAGAGACACAGGCAAAGGGAGAAGCAGGCTCCACACAGGGAACCTGATGTGGGACTTGATCCTGGGTCTCCAGGATCACACCCCGGGCCGAAGGCGGCACTAAACCGCTGAGCCACCGGGGCTGCCCTGATTTCATACATTCTTATGAAATGTTCAGAATTGTAAATCCATAGACAGAGAAGGGCTGCATGAGTTTGCCAGGTGCTGAGAGTGAAAGAGCGGGGAGTGATAATGTGTACAGGGTTTCTTTCTAGGGTGATGAAAATGTTCCAGAATTAGATAGTGGTGATAGTTACACACTCCTGTAACATTCTAAAACCCCTAAACTGTATACTATAAAAGGGAGAATGTGATGGCATATGAATTACATCTCAGTAAAAGAAAGAATCCAAAGGTTCATCTAAAAACACGTTTTTTATAAATAACAAAAAACTAAAAACAAAGTAAGATGTCAGTAGTTATACCCTGGAAGTAGTTTAACGGAGGCTATTTTTTTTTTTTAATTTCTTTGATTTAGCTGTATGTTCTAGTTTCTTGAAAATCAGTATTAATTAGTAGTATTTAAACTGTTTATTGTTTTTAAAAACAAGTATTTTGAAGGACAGTGTGGTAGGGACGCCTGGGTGGCTCAGTGGTTAAGCGTCTGCCTTTGGCTCAGGGTGTGATCCTGGAGTCTGGGATCAAGTCCCATATCGGGCTCCCTGCATGGAGCCTACTTCTTCCTCTGCCTGTGTCTCTGCCTCTCTCTCTGTATGTGTGTCTCTCATGAATAAGTAAAATCTTAAAAAAAAAAAAAAAAAAAAAAAAAAAAGGACAATGGTATTAACACCTCATACCAAGAAGGAAAGAAAGGTAGAATAACTAACTTTGAGGGAAAATTCCAAACCTCATCAGACACCTAATACTTCATTAAACCCAAATTATCAGAAGTTAACTTTTGAACCTCCTCAACCATGATGCTAATGGATTCTTCCTCCTGCTGTGGCAGAAATTTATAAACACTTGATGGTACTGAAAGTTACATTATTTTGACTAAATCAAAACAGTAAGGGAAACACATGAAGTCCCAGTTCTCAGTCCAGAAACTAGTTCTGCTGAAACACGGTTTACTCCAGAACAAGTGTGAAGATGAAGCACAGTCTGAAGGCATTGTTCAGATATAAAAATACTATAAAAAAAGAGGCACCTGGGTGACACAGTTAGGCATCTTGACTCTTGGTTTCAGCTCAGGTCATTATCTCAGGATCGTGAGATCCAGCCCTGCACCAGGCTCCATGTTTGACAGGGAGACTGCTTGAGATTCTCTCTCCCTCTCCTGTCTTTCTCCTCCCCCATGCACAAATCTACATGGACTGTCTCTCTCTCTCTCTCTAATAAAATCTTAAAAAAAAAAAAAAAAAAAACACTCTAAAGAACACTTCACCATCACCAACAAAAACCACTAACGAGTGTTTACTTCCCAGAAGAGAGCCAAGCAGAGAGAAAATAATACTCATACGAAAGGAAAGGACACTAAATTCTGAAATCTTTTCTGCAGTTGTCTTTTTACATGTTTTTAAAAAGTGAAAATAAAGCTCTACTTCATACTAGTTTAAAAAGCAATATGTAAAGGAAACACTGCAAAGTACTTCAAAGATAAATAGTTAAAATGTGTTTTACTTAGGAATTTTTAATTAAGGACATTCTCAATACTGTCAAGAAGTTTCGGAAAAAAAAAAAAAAGAGTTGGAGCGCGCCTGGGTGGCTCAATTTGCTTTAGCCTCAGACTCTTGGGTTTTGGCTCAGGTTGTAATCTCAGGGTTGTGAGATTGAACCCCACATCTGGCTCTGCGAGTTCAGCATCAAGTCTGCTTTAGATTCTTTCTCCCTCCTCCTCTGCCCCTTCCCCATTCCCATGCACATTCTCTTTCTAAATAAATATTTCAAAAATAAAATTAAAGTTAAAATTAGGTGAGGCTATTTATGAGGTTAATTTGATAAAAGCACAATGAGGGGATCCCTGGGTGGCTCAGCAATTTAGCACCTACCTTCGGCCCAGGGCATGATCCAGGATCAAGTCCTACATCAGGCTCCCTGCATGGAGCCTGCTTCTCTCTCTGCCTGTGTCTCTACCTCTCTGTCTCTCTGTGTCTCTCTCTCATGAATAAGTAAAATCTTAAAAAAAAAAAAAAAAAAAAAGAAAGAAAGAAAGAAAGAAAGAGCACAATGAACCACAGTACCTTTATTAAAACTAAAATTTTAAAAAGTGATAATGCTAAATGCTGGTAAGCATGCAGAGAAACAGGCTTACACACATCACGATATGAATATAATATGGTACAATCACTCTAAAACAGAGTTTAGCAGGGCCGCCTGGGTGGCTCAGTGGTTAGGCGTCCGCCTTTGGCTCAGGGTGTGATCCTGGAGTCTGGGATCGAGTCCCACATCAGGCTCTTGTACAGGGAGCCTGCTTTTCCTTCTGCCTCTGTCTCTATGTCTCTCATAAATAAATAAATAAAATATTTTAAAAAATAAATAAGAGTTTAGCAGTTCCTTTCAAAACTAAATACATAGTCGGGGTATCTTAGTGGCTCAGTCAGTTGAGCCTTTGGTTCTTGGTTTCAGCTCAGGTCATGATCTTGGGGTTGTGGGATCAAGCCCTACATCAGGCACTATGTTTGGCAGGCAGCCTGTTTGGGATTCTCTCTCCCTGTCCCTCCCCCTCGCCCCCCACATACACTCTGTGTCTCTCTAAAATAAATAAATAAAAATAAATATGTATTTACCATATGATCCAGCACCTTTATTTATTTATTTTTAAAGATTTTATTTATTCATGAGAGACACAGAGGGGCAGAGACATAGACAGAGGGAGAAGTAGGAGCATGCAAGGAGCCCCATGCGAGACTCAATCCCCGAACCCCAGGATCATGCCCTGAGCCGAAGGCAGATGCTCAACCACTGAGCCACCCAGGCGTCCCTATTTTTTTTTTTTTTTAAGATTTTATTTGACAGAAAGAGCACAAGCAGGGAAAATGGCAGAGGAAGAGGGTGAAGCAGGTTCTCAGCTATCCCAGAATCATGACCTGAGACACCCAGGTGTCTCGACCTAGCACTTTTAAGGCATTTACCCCCTAAAAATGAAACTTTATGTTCACATAAAAATTTGTATGCCTAAGTTTATAGCAACTTTATTTGTAATAGCCAAAAACTGGAAACTCTTCTGGTATGTCCTTCAATGCATGAATCATTAAACAAACTGTGGTACATCCACACATTGGAATACTACTCAACATTAAAAAGGGATGAACTATTAATACACGAAACAATCTGGACAAATCTCAACGGAATTATGGTAAGAGGAAAAAACCCAAAGTAACACACTGTGTGATTCCATTTATCATTCTCAAAATAACAATATTATAGAAATGGAGAACAAATTAGTGGTTGCTCAGGGTTAGAGATGACGGTGTGTGTGAAAACAAAGGGGTAGCATAAGGGATCTCTGATTGCAGTGATTATCACACAATCTACACATGATAAAAGTGCACTGGACTACATACACGCACACACAAATGAGTACGCATTCATTTGTTAGACTGGTGTTATCTAGTTGTTAGACTGGTGAAATCTAAATCAGGCTATGAAGTGTAACAATGTCAATTTCCTGGTTTTGATATTAAACTATAGTTATATAAGATGTTACCATTGCATGAAACTAGGTGAAGGAAACATGGGATCTCTGTACTGTTTTTTTTTGCAACTCTGTGAATCTGTATTTCAAAAGAAAAACAAATGAGATGGGGCAATGCATGAGCAGGTTAATATAATAAATAGAAAAAATTTAACATAGCATTTGGAACATGATACAAAGGCTACCACGAGCACTTTATGATTTTATTGAACACTTTTAATAATAAATCAACTAATTTGAAAACACAGGTTTCTGCAGACTATTCAAACTATTGGAGCAGGAAGCATGATCAGAGGTAGAATTCCTGAGTTTAGTCACTAGATACTCCATGAAATCTCTTACAGACATGGCAAGATTTTTTTCAGACTTGAAGCTATTCAAGTGAACAAGGAGCCAGCGCACAACATAAACATCTTCACATTGTCTCTCCCCCAAATCTCCCAACTTCAATCTCCATACGGTCCAAAGCCCTTAGTATACAAAAGTCTCTTATATCATCAAATAACTTGTAAGATGAAAATAAATATATTGCCTGTTTGGATGCAAATTAATGTACAGTCTAGTTCAAGGCCATCCTCCATTTCAATATTCCCTTAGGAAAAAAATTCCATGTCATGTTAAAAATGGTAAAATGGATTTGAAGCCTTTATGGTGTTCTGCGGCAGCTGAGTCCCTAGCAAATATTCTGAAGGATGGAAAGAACATTCTACTGGCAGTCTTCTGAATTCCTCAAGCAGGCTCTGAGCTGTCCAGTCAGCTCTGTAGGAAAGAGCAAAGACAGGAGTCTCAGACTAGCTGCTGGGAAGTGGACCCTAACTCTTCAAAATAAGCATCCTCTTGGGCCTAGAGCCCCTCTTCGGGATTACTCCACACCTATGTGTGTGTAAGTGATTAATACATACAGTCTCTAGTGCCGTGGGTGTGATCCTGAAATAGTTTCCTCCACTAAATATTACTCTAACGGATTCAACAGAAGGGAGAATAGAAAGCTGAGTGAAATTATACAACAGCTTGCTTTTCTATCTTCCATAGAAAAAGCAGCTGAAATTTTTCTCAGCTTCAGCAGGTATAAGAATATCTAACTACAACCATCTGACCAGTGCCCATATCAGCAAGGGAGCCCCTGAATTTTCTTCCCATGGACTTTTCTGGGCTCCTAACACTAGGATGTTTTGGTAGGGGTTTCATGGAAGAAGCTGTGCTATAAGGCCATCTATCACACCAGGACCAGCACTGTTTTAACACACACACACCCTCCCCACCTTGGGTTTTTCTAGTATCCCTTTCCTATCCCTCCTTTACTGCAATATACTGAACCTTCTGTGTGAACCCAGGGTAGACTCCAAAAAGCTCTATCCACTTGCTGGTTCCTTTTGCCTTTCAACAGCTAAAAACTTAATGGGGTTTGAAAAAGACTACACACCCTGACATACCAATGATCCTCAGTGACAGTCTTCACTGGTCACAGATTTTAGACAGAAGACGAGCTATGACATGAAAGTATCTTAGGTGGGGCAGCCCCGGTGGTGCAGCGGTTTACACCACCTGCAGCCCAGGGTGTGATCCTGGAGACCCAGGATCGAGTCCCACATCAGGCTCCTTGCATGGAGCCTGCTTCTCCCTCTGCTTGTGTCTCTGCCTGTGTCTCTCTCTGTGTGTCTCTCATGAATAAATAAATAAAATCTTTTAAAAAAAGAAGAAGAAGAAAGTATCTTAGGTGAACATAGTATATGAGATTTAGGGAAATTCTCCAAAATGAATTACACTGTTAGTGTAGAATGTACCCTGGAAGAAACCTAACATCTTCTCAAAATCACCTTTCAGTACTCAAATGTAGTAGAATTCAAGGACCCAAGGGTTCTAGTTCACCAAAGAATTGCTGGGACTACATTAGCAAATGTACAGATATTAACATTTAGAGCAAGCACTTGGAATACGGCCTCTAAATTCTTTCATACTCAACGCCATGTTAATCTGCTGGATCACTTACTTTGGAGCCCAGCACCAACAGCAAGCCTATTGATCACATCGTGTAGAAATTAGCAGAAAGAAATCATAATGCCGGTGCTGAAGAACAGCGTCAGCATCTTGGACTTACCATGATCTAGAGCACAGGGCACATCAGGAAGGACATTGCCCCACTGCAGCAAAGATGACTATGCTGTGGCCCCCAAATTTCAAGTCACTGCCAGACAGCTCCACCTTAACATCACCATATTTTTTTTACTCCAAACCCACAATCCCAGCCCTTATTTGCAATAATAACAGCAACGTTTCCACACTCTGGTTCAAAGCTATAGCGTGATTATTTAACCCAGGAAGGGAGTCAGGATCCTCTCCAACCTTACCCTGTAGCAACACACACATTCATTCTTTACTGTTCCCATCCCCATCAGTCCAGGTTAAGAAATTATTCCTTAAACCTGAGTTTCCCAGCAGGGTCTTCCTGATTCCCACACTCAGATTCATGCTCCAAAACACTACTTTGAACAAGTCATCCAAGGCTTGAAAAAAACTATCTATAGATCTGGCAATGCAGCCAACACAAACCTATCCTGATGAGCTTGGACAAGCTCCAAGCACCTTCCACAAGAAGTTTCCAGACATAGGGGGGCTCAAGACCAAGGACTCTGAGTCTCCATAAGGTAACCGTGTTCATTACTTTTTGGACATCACTTCTTTCTCCATGGTAATCAACAATTAAATCTTTGAAAAGGGTTTATAGCTCATTTTCATGGACAACCAGAAGGAGCAGGTGGACTGCTTCCTACACCACAGCCAGCCTTGGAGGGAAATGAATTCCAAGAAATAGAATAGTGAAAGCAACTTTAAAAAGAAAAAAAAAAGAAGGAACACGAGCAAACTCCCTGAGTCTGTGGGTACACAAAGGCTAGGTGGTAAGCAGATTTTTTATTTTTTTTTAAAGATTTTATTTATTTACTCATGAGAGACACAGAGAGAGAGGCAGAGACACATGCAGAGGGAGAAGCAGGCTCCATGCAGGGAGTCCAACGTGGAACTCGATCCTGGGTCTCCAGGATCACGACCTGGGCCAAAAGCAGACACTCAACCACTGAGCCACCCAGGCATCCTGGATTTTTAATTAAAAAAAAAAAAAAATTTTTTTTTTTAAGTAATCTCTATGCCCAACATGAGACTCAAACTCACAACCCTGAGATCAAGAGTCACATGCTCCACCAACTCAACCAAACCAGGCCCTGCCAGTTGTATTCAATTTTGAAAGAGAATATGAAGCTTTCAGGATGAAATCCAAATATCTTACTCTACATTTAAGAAATTTCCAGGTGCCTGGGTGGCTCAATTGGTTAAGCATCTGATTCTTGATTTCAACTCAGGTCATGATCTCAGGGTCGCAAGACTGAGCCCTGGATCTGGCTCCATGCTCAGTGGAGTCTGCTTAAGAACCTCTCCCTCTGCCCCTCACACCTGCTTATGTGCACACACACATACACACACTCTCTCTCAAGTGAAAGAAAGAAAAGAAAAGAAAAGAAAAGAAAAGAAAAGAAAAGAAAAGAAAAAGAAAGAAAGAAAAAAAGAAAGAAAAGAAAAGAAAAAAAGAAAGAAAAGAAAAGAAAAGAAAAGAAAAGAAAAGAAAAGAAAAGAAAAGAAAAAAGAAAAGAAAAGAAAAGAAAAGAAAAGATTTCCACCCTAGGGCCCCCTGGGTAGCTCAGCTGGTTAGGCAACTGACTCTTGATCACAACTCAGGTCATGATCTCAAGGTCCTAGGATTGAGCCCTGCATGAAGCTTGCTTGCGCTCTCTCTCTCTCTCCCCCCTCCTCTGCCTCCCTAACCCTCCGCTCATGGACGCTCTAAATAAATAAGATCTTTATTAAAAAAAAAAAAAGTTTCCATCTTAACTAGTGACCTAGTGGACTAAAGGAAACATATACATAAAAGGAAAAATAAACATAAGCAGGCTATATAGCAAGAGCGAAAAGCAAGTAATTCAAAAGTTCAAAGGAGGAACGACCAAAGTGAAGGACCAGGACAAAAGAGAAGTCAGGATTTTGAACTGTATCTTGGACTGTTCAGGAAGTATGTCAACCAGTTTGGTGGAGGCAGAGAACACAGAAACCAAAGATACAAGAGAGAGTAGATATACAGCAGTCTCCAGTTCCAGTCCACTGTTCATGTGCCTTCCACGCCTCTCCCCTATCTGGACTGTCAGTTCAGAGGCCAGGAACCACTACAATTTGTTGACCTATTAGCTAAACATCAGTTCCTGGAACTCAGAATGCTAGTAACAGTTTTACTAAATAGTGTAACTTTGAGGTGCACCATGAATTCAGATTTTTAAAAACCTGTACTAAAAATAGCAAAACTTCTGTAAAAGTCAAGACATAAGGATCTATAAATCAAAACATGAATTTTTAAACACCCAGACACTCTTACGAAAAGTTAGGAACTGCTTAATAACACAGGAAATTTTGCTGACAGCCTCTAAAGGAAAAGGCAAAAGAATGAAAAGTCTTATGAAGTGATAAACAGTTTTAAAAACAGGTTTACAATCAGTTTTTAAACAGTAATCCTGCTGGGAAATGGAAATTCCTCTCCCTAATCCCTTCTGAGGGCAATATATTTGAATCGGGAATAAGAACATCCTGACTCTATCGAAGTTCAAATATGAACCTTTTACGGTATCCCTATCATGAAATAGCAAGTAGAGAAGAAAATAATTTTTTATCTGTCAAAAAGAAAAGCAGCCACTATTTTGGATTTATCACCTCTCTTTGCCAGACACACATGCAGAAGCTTCAGTAAAACGAAACTAGAGAACTTCAAGGTTTTAGTTGACAGTGATTACTTAACTGGAGCTTATTTCTGTGAAATGAAACTACCAGAACCTTTAAATATCAATTTGCTTGTCGCTAAACCACCGCTTTATGCTTCATCTTGGAAATGCTAACAGGATGGAACCCATGAGTCTTTTATTAAAACGTGATGACCATGGAGAGCGCCCTTGAAGCTTAGCAACAGAGGACTCAACCCTAAAAGGTTCCCCTCTGGAAAGCGAGGACAGGTTTGACATGTAACCCAGTGCCAGTCCTGAAACGCCTGACTGCATTTTCCATAAAAGGTGGGAGTTGTAATAGTAGCATATAGCAGACACCAGCCCACTAGAAGCAGATGGAACCCACCAACTCATTTTACCCAGACCTCCAAAAAGGTACACAGAACTATCTGTGCTTGCCAAAGCAGGGCAGATCTGAATGGGTGAATCTAAGAAAATGTTTCACAAAGGCTTACTAATGGTATTACATTTGCCTACTGTAGCCCCCAATGTAAAACAAGATCTGGAAAATGAAAAACAATTTGAAAGCTCATTCTCCATACTCAAGCTAAACACACACAGACATACACATACATACATACACATACATACACATACGGCCCGATTTTTTATTTTACAAAAAAAAAAAAAAAAAAGACTCAGTAACCTATTCCAGCACAGGGGGGCTCTTCTAGAAGGGAAATCTAGCTGGAAACATTCCCTGCTTATGTACATAGTTCACTAGGGGTCAACTGAGATTCCATTTTGTAACAGCTGAACTTTAACCAGAAACTCATTAATGGTGCAACATTCACTCATTAGCGTGAAGTTACCCCCTAGAACGAAAAGCACTGGCTGTATCTGCCAGAATGACAACTTTACAGTGAGAAGCTGGAGCCGAGGACCGTGAACTCCTAGAAAGTTCTATCAACCTCAGAAGAGCTCACCATCTCCACCAGCCTAAACTCAGCTGTCACCCCATTTTTCACCCACAGAAAAAAGGCATCGCTAATACAGGAAAAAAAAATTTTTAAATAAAAAAATTAAAAGACGGGCAAAAGGGTTAACAGCAGGCAAAACCTTACAGGGTTGACAGGATTCCTGTTTGGGATTGGGGGAGGGGGAGGGGGAGGAGGAGGAGCTTTCTGGATGTTTCTATTCTTGGCAAGGAACGCACCTCCAGGTCCTGTACCATCAAAAGGCACTAACACAGGAATGTTCTCAGGGAATCAATGATTTGCCTGTGCTAACAGACTTCATCTTGGGGTGTGCTGATGCGGAGGGCTGGAGGGGGAAGCCTGGGGAAGGCGTGTTTGATTGGGGGAGGGGGGATGGGAGGAAAGAGTAGATGGATGTGGTGGGGGTGGGGGGGGCCGGGAAAGGTGCGGACTGTTAAGGGGGCAGAGTGTGGATGACTAAGGGAGGTGAGGGGAGGATGTGGATGGTTGAGGCAATGTCCAGAAAAGGCCTGGAAGGCTGAGGGGGAGGGGGAAAGGTGTGGATCGCTGAGGAGGGGAGGGGGAAGGTGCGGATGCGGGAGCGGCGGAGGACTGGAGGAACCGGCATCAGCCCCGGGGAGCAACGAAGGCAGGCGGGCGGGGGGCGGCCTCGCCCAGGCTCCCCCAAGCCACCGTCTGTGGGCGTGTGCCCGGCTGCGCGTGTGCAAGGGCCGGGCCGCGGGGCCGCCGGGCCGCCGGGCCGCAGGGCCACACTCACCCCACGACTCCCTGGTTGTAGTTCCTCCGCTTCCACGGG
Organism: Vulpes vulpes; assembly: GCF_048418805.1. Taxonomy (NCBI): domain Eukaryota; kingdom Metazoa; phylum Chordata; class Mammalia; order Carnivora; family Canidae; genus Vulpes; species Vulpes vulpes. The sequence continues at coordinate 144,828,892 of NC_132781.1, forward strand.
GTCCCGCTGTACACGCCCCCGCCGCCGTCGGCCCGGCCGCCCCCCGCGGCCCGCCCTCCGCCGGGCTGCAGCAGGCTGTAGTTGAGTCCGTAGGTGCTGGCCTTATTGTCGCGCTTCCGCTTATTGCTGCTGCCCGAGGCCGGGTCCGCGGGCTCCACGGCGGGGACGGCGGCGGCGGAGTGTGGGGACGGGGACGGGGACGCGGACGGGGACGGGGACGCCGAGGGGCCCGCGGCGGCCCGGCGGGCCCAGGCCGCGGGCTGGTGGTGGTTGTTGTTGTTGTTGGTCGTCTCCAGGGGCAGGAAGTCCCGCTGCTCCGCCGACGGCGCGTGGCCGCCCAGCAGGCGCTCCCCGGAGCGGTACATGCCGGCCGGGGCCGGGGCCGGGGCCGGGGCCGCGCCGCTGGGGCTGCCGGTGCTGCTGCCGCTCCCGCCGGTGGCCGTGCTGCTGCCGCCGCCGCCGCCGCTCGCGCCGCCGCTGCTGTGACAGTGGTGGTTGAAGTAGAGGTTCCTCAGCCCCTGGGTCGTCTCCCAGATCTGCATCCACAGACTGTTGGACGGTCCGAGCTGCTCTGGCTGGAACCAGGCGATCCTCGGATCCATCAAACGGCGGCGGCCGCTGCCCCCGCCCCTCCCGGCCGCCCGCAGGGCCGCCGCCGCCGCCGCGCCTCAGGCGCACGCCCGGCCTCGGAGGCTGCTGCTGCTGCTGCCGCCGCCGCCGCTGCCGCCGCTGCTACTGCTGCTGGGGCCCGCCGCGGGCGGCGCGGTCGCGCAGGGAGCCCGGCCGGCGCCGGCGGCGTCGCTCCCGCCCTCGGGGGCTCCGCGGGCCCTCCCCCCCTCCCTCCGCCCCTCCGCCGAGCCCCTGTCACTGGGGTCCCCGTGCAAATGGCGGCGGCGGCGGCGGCTCCGGAGTCGAGGGCGAGCGGCGGCAGCGGCGGCGGCGCGGGCGGCGGCGGGGGCGGCGGCGGGGGCGGGGGGGGCGGCGGCGGCGGCAGCGCTGGCGGCGGCGGCGGCGGCGGCGGCGGCGGCGGGGGCAGCAGCGGCGGCGGCGGCGGCGGCGGCGGCGGGACGCGCCTGCTCCGTAGCGTCCTCGCTCCTCCGGCCCCGGGGCGGGGCCTCCGCCGCTCGCCCCGCCCCCGCGCTCGCCCCGCCCCCGCGCTCGCCCCGCCCCCGCCGCGCCGCGCCGCCCGGCCGGCCCCGGCAGCCGCGCCGTGCGTCACAGAGGCCGCGGTGCGGGGCGGCGGGGGCCGCAACCGCCCGCCCCAACCGTCCCCGCGCCGCCCGAAGAGGCTGCATGTACCTGGCGTCCAGGCGCCCCCGACGCGCGCGCCGGCCCCGGGCTGGGCTTCCCGGTCGCTGAAACCGGGCCGGGCCGGACGGACGGACGGACGGACGCCGGCTCCGCACCGAATGGATTGTGGGAGGCGCCGCCGCCGCACGCCCTGCCCTCCTCCACCCGGCGGCCGCGGGAACCCCTCGGTTCTCGCGACCCCTCCCGAGATCTCCGCTCCGAGCCCGCCTCGGGGCAGCTGCGGCCCGCGGCCCCGACGCTGCGTGGACGCGGGCTGCGCGGGCGCCCCCGCCGCCCCCGGCCCGGCCCCCGCCCCGGCCCCCCGCCCCGGGCCCTGCGCCGCCCGCGCGGCCGGACGCGCGTCCTCGTGCAGCGTGTGAGCCCGCGGCTCGGAACCACCTTCCCCCGCCCGGAACCTGCTCCAGGCGCGCGCAGGTGCAGACGCGGCGGCCCCACGGGCTGCTGGGGATCCTCGTGCGGGGCATCCTCGCCTCCAGGTGCCCCGGCGGCCGTGGGCAGGTCTCCTCCCCTCCGAATTCAAGAAAACCCCAAACCTTTTAAGCCTCAAACGAGGACCGTATCGTTGGCGTCCGTCGGGATTTTCCGGAGCGGTTATTTGCCTGTCTTCCCAATCCCTGTGATCAACAACGACAAGGAAAGGGGAATTTTAAGTATTTTAAATCCTAAAGAGGAAAAATAAGAGTGAGCTCGTTTCCTGCGTGCCCTCTGAGGTTGCTCCAAAGTCCAGAAGGAGCCCCTGATGCCCTGTTGGGGCCGTTTTAGGAGCTCGATATTCCGGAAAGTTTGGGGTTTTTTGGCAAAGACGAAAAAAATATTGGTCAAATTACAAAGCCTTGCTCTACAGTTTTTCTTGCTCAGAGAAGAACATGGCCATAAATAGGAAAACACACCCTAAAAAACCCTGAAGAATTTTGGTTCATCCTATTTGGTGATTTTCTACAAGTCAGTATTAAAAGTGTTCTCAGAATGCAATTTGATCCATACTGAGAATTACCAAGCCAGGAAAATGAGTAGTGGTATTCTTCAGGCTATTGACACTGACAAATCATACAAAAATAAAGCATTGTATAGAAACGGGTTTCTTTTGGGGGCGCGTGGCTGGTTCAGTTGGTGGAGCCTCGGACTCTTGATCTGGAGGTTATGACTTTGAGCCCCTGGTTGGGTGTAGATATACCTAAAAATTAAAAAAAAAAAAAAAAAAAGAAAAGAAAAGGTTTATTCTGACAAACTTCAAACTTGTTTTAAAATTCAAACAAGAGGTTCGCCTGGTGGCTCAGTGGATTAAGCATCCAGCACTTGATCTCAGCTCACATCTTGATCTCAGGGTCCTGAGTTCAACCGTGCATTGGGTTCTATGCTGGGCATGGAGCCTACTTAAAAAAAAAATAATAATAATCAAACAAGAAAATTGGAAAGCTGAAAAAAAGTAGACATTATCAAAGTCCCACTATCTAGAAACAATCTCCAAAAAGACTTTGTTAAAACACTTCCAAAACTCTGTCCCTGCACATGCTATGCGTCAAGATAGCCTTTTTTATTTTGAATATTATTCAGTCTTTAAAAATATTTTTTCAGATATCAAAGAACACATTACATGCCACTGATAACTAAGCCAAAAAAAAAAAAAAAGTATTCAAAGTTAGTAATAGTTCATGCCAGAAATTAACATTTGTTATATTGGAGAGCCCATTTGTTCAGGCAAACCTTAAAAATTACTAAAGTATTGGCAAAATTATCAAATGAGTTGATATAAATAAAAGAACTTTGTGAAATGTGGGCTGAGAGGGAAGATATTAGTTTGTTCACCTGCAGGGAATGCTGACTAGTTAGCCCCATAACACATCCATGTTTCAGAGCATTCATTCAGTAAATCATGGTTGAATGTCTACCATCGATGCAGAGAGGATAAATAAGCAACCAGGGTCTTTAGCTGGCTGCCATTAATTTACTGTCTGGTTAGGAAGAAAAAAAGAGGTAAATATTTAAAGTCAAATTGCAGTTTATTAATTTCAGCAAATATGTACCATTGTTGGGGATATGGCAATGAACAATACTGATGAGGTCCCTTCCTTCATGGACCTTACATTCTAGTGGGTAAGGTAAGCATGTAAGGTCAGACAGTGGTTAAGTGCTACGAAGAAAAAGAAAGCAGGCTAAAGGGATAGTAACAGCCTGCTATTTTAAGATGGGCTAATCAGGGAAGGCTTCTCTGAGGAAGTGATATTTGAGCAGGGACTTAAATGCAGCAGTAGGCCATAACCATCTAGGGAATGATCTATCAGGCAGAGAGAATAACAAGTGCAAAGGCCCTGAGGCAAGAATATACTTCATGTGCAAGACAGCAAGGAAATGCAATTGAATGTTGAATATATGCCATGCTATAAAGTTGTAATGAGTGTTGAATGTCAACCATGGTATAAAATTATAAAGTATTTCTTGTGGAAGTTCCCTCAAAAATCATTCAGTTTAACGTAAAACAGTGGAGAATTTTAAATACACAAAAATGTATTCATTTTCCCCAACATATCTGCAGTGTTTTTTCTCAAAATAATCTACTATTGCATTCAAAGAGATAGACTACACTAATTTCAATAAATTTTGATTACTCAACCTTTTCATTTTGCTATTTAGAACAAAAGAACAGACACTTATTACAGTCTTCAAAACCATCTGCATTAAATTGATGAGCCAAAAAACACGGTTATCACAAACTCAGACATTTTGCTCCATAATCTAATCTCCTATTCATTCTCAGTATTCTTATTCTTAGGGGGGAAAATGTTGAGTCAATGGTTTTAACTTGGAAGATTTACTGAAACATCAAGATTCTGCAGAGTAAAAATCGAGTGGAAAAATGAGAAGAAAGTGAATTACCCATGAATCAAGCAAATTTAAATATGATTTCATTGATTTATTAACTTGAATAAAACTGAAGGGAAATTGCACACACACACACTACTACATGGTATTATTAATAGTTGTCATTATAATTAAATCTTAGGCAGTGTGTGATTATATTACTTCACTCCCGAGTTAACAAGAAACACAAACGATAAGTCATATAGTTAAAGTTATTAGTATCTTCAGTGTTTAGGTTATGAAGCATTTGCTCCAGGTATTAATAATCTTGGACGTAGGGCCCATTTACAAACCTTCCCCTTTTGCACACAATATACATCCTTGTACCGTGGTTTTTTTTCTCCCTCATGAATTCAAACAGGATTCCAAGTAGGAGCATCTTTTTCAATGACATTTCAAAATAATTGGCAATGTGGAGGCCTGTATCTTGTTCTGGACAGTTAAAATTTCTTCCATTCCTATTTTAGAAACAAAATTGCTTAAATTCTGTGCCATTCTGGGATCTTTGGTGTGAGAGTGTGTGTGTGTGTGTGTGTGTGTGTGTGTGTACGCGTGTGTACGTTTAGGAGCTTTTTAGTATATATGTTATAAAATTCACCCATTTTAAGTGTACACTTTAATGAATGATTTTTAGTACATTTACAGACTTATGCAGCTTATTGCCACAATCTGATCTTGGAATGTTTCCAACACCAAAAAGATCTCAAGAGCTTCTTTGTAGTCAATCTGTTTTCCCAACCCCATCCCCAGGCAAGTACTAATCTACTTTTTTATCTCTATAGATTTCTTTTCTGAATAACCTCTATTCTGGTTGGTGTTTCTATAGAATTTGACCATGGTAACTGTTATAGCCCCCACAGAGAATTGCTTGCTTAGCCTAATGACAAAACAAAACAAAAAACACTGCCACAATGAGTGTATTTTCTCAAATTTCTGACCAATCTGTAAAAAAAGTTCCAGACGTTTTTTTCAGAGTCAAGTTTATACAAGGCTGTTAAGGCAGCTCTTGCTACCATCTTTCCTCTTGTCCAGGAAATAGCTTCCTTGGCCATGAAAGCCCAGAAACTCAGCCAAGTTCCAACACCAAAACAATCCTCTGCATTTTACCATTTATTTTTATTTTTTTAGATTTTATTTATTCACTTGAGAGAACATGAACAGAGGGAGAGGTAGAAGCAGACTCCCTGCTGTGCAAGGAGCCCAGCGCAGGACTCAAGCTCAGGACCCTGAGATCATGACCCAATCTGAATAACTATTTCTTTTTAATACATCACTGCAGGGCAGTCTGTGGGAGAGGATGAAGACCCTAGATAAGGTGGTCTTGCCTAAGCAGGTGCTCACTCACAACTACTTTTGTCAACTGTCATTGAAATTGCATTTCTAAAGACAAAGGTTCTTACTATCCATCAAAATCTCACTCTAGAATATTGCTAGAACCTTCTATTACTTGAAATGCAGTCCAGACATTATCCTTGAAAAAGTTACTTGGTATGATTGTTAATTTATCACCTTGATTGCCCATGGGGTGCTCAGATTGAACATTATTCCTAGGTATGTTTGTGAGGATAGCTATAGGTGAAACTAGCATTTCAAATGGGTGGACTCAGGAAAGTGGATTGCCCTCCCTCATGTGGGTGGGTCTTATCCTATCAGTTGAGGACCCAAATGGAAGCAAAGGTAGAGGAAGGAGGAATTTGTCCCTTTTTTCTTGCCTTGCTGATGGAGCTGGGCCATTTCATCTCATCTTCTCATTTTTACACCATTGGCATCCCTGGTTTTCAGGACTTGAGACTCAGACTCAATTTTATCACCAATTTGACTGGGTCTCCAGCTTGTAGATAGCAGACTGTGGTACTTCTCAGTCTCCATAGCTGCATGAGCCAATTCCTCATAATAAGTATCCATACAAATCTCTACAAATGGGTATATATTATGTATACAATAAATCCAAATAAGTCATACATATGAAAATGAGAAGTGGGGGTGCTGCTGTAATACCTAAAAATGTGGAAGTGGAGAAGTATCTTTGGAACTGGGTAATGGGTAGAGAAATGGAGTTTGAAAGTTCATGCTTGAAAAAGCCTACATGCCATGAATAGACATTCATTCATTCATTCATTGATAAGATTTTATTTTTTAAAAGATGTATTTATTTATTTTAGATAGCATGCAAGAGCAGGAGGAAGGGCAGAGGGAGAGGGAGAGAAGCAGACTCCCCACTGACCAGGGAGCCCGACATGGGGCTGGATCTCAGGGTTCTGAGATCATGACCTGAACCAAAATCAAGAGTCTGCACTTTAACCAACTGAGCCACCCAGGCACCCCAAGATTTTAAGTAATCTCTACTCCCAATATGGGGTTCAAGAGTTGTACGCTCTACCAACGGAGCCAGTCAGGAGCCCCACTAATAGATCTTTAAAAGTAATTCTGGTTGGGATTCCTGGGTGGCTCAGGGCATGATGCCAAGATCCGGGATCAAGTCTCACATCAGGCTCCCTGCAAGGAGGCTGCTTCTCCCTCTGCCTGTCTCTGCCTCTCTATCTCTGTGTCTCTCATGAATAAATAATTAAATCTTAAAAAAAAAAAAAAAAAAGTAATTCTGGCAAAGGGCACCTGGGTGGATGGATAAGCTTCCAACTCTTGATCTCAGCTCAGGTCTTGATCTCAGGGTCCTGAGTTCAAGCCCCATGGTGGGCTCATGCTGGGTGTGGAGTTTGCTTTAAAAAAAAAAAAGTAATTCTGATTAGAGGTTAGAAAGAAAAGATGAGAACTGTAGAGAAAGCCTCAGTCTGCTTAGAGATCCCTAAGTGGTCATGAACAGTATATTGGTAGAAATATGGACAGTAAGGCCATTCTGAGGAGGTCTCAGATAGAAATGAGAAACATGTTACTGGAAACTGGACAAAAGGCAGTCCTGGTTATAATGTGGCAGAGAAGTGGCTGCATTGTGTTCGTTGTCTTCTAGTGTTTTATGGAAAGCAGAAATTGCAGACAATGAAACTGGGTATTTAACTGAAGTGATTTCTTTAAAAAAAAAAAAAAAAAAAAAAGGGTTGAAGGTGTGGCTTGACTCCACCTGGCTGCTTATAGTAAAATTTGAGAAGAAAGAAATGACTTAAAGACAGAATTGTTAAGCAAAGAGGAAGTAGAATTTAATGATTTGGAAAATGTTCAGCCTATGCATATAGCAAAAAATGAGAACATTACGGACATGGCCAAGCAGCCATTTGAGTTATTGGGTAATGAGTGTGGGTGTGAGCCACAGATTAATCAGCCACCCCAGGAGGATAACTGCCAGGAGTAGGAGATGGGAAAGAACGAAAGAAGGAAGGCTGTCAGACCTCAGGGGTTTCACGGGATGAGCCCATAGAACTAGTTAGCTGAGGTCACCACTATTCTTCAAGGGAAGAATGACCCCAAAGGCAATTCGGAGGCCATCAGGGCTTTCTCCCTGGTTTCAAAGTCTTTAATACTTGAATACATACATACAATCCAACAAAACAAAATAGCTCTGTGACTTCATATTTTAATGATTTCCAGAGTAAAATCACTTCTTGAGTGCTCAGGTGCTTAGTTGATGCTCTGCCCTCTATGTCCAAACACCTAGTTTATGATTCATTTCCATCTGACTCCCCTCCAGTATGTTTTGTGGCAAGCAAATTCAACAAGAGAATTGCTACAAACAGCAGTAAATATGTTTGGAACGTGTACATCATGCTTTGCCTCAAAAGAAAGCAGAAAGGCAAATTTTATTTCTGGATGTGTTGTAAGCCAAGCCACAGGGGACTTTTCTAAGGTAAAATGCACAACTACGGGTGCCAAGTTTTCCCTTATTGTGTATCTAGCCCAAAAGGCATTTCATTCAAGAAAAACTTGAGTAATTTAAGTTACAGAGTTACCCTAAAGTCTTTAGACAATCTGATAGGCTTGTCAGCCAAAATAGTGAGGGGCAACTTCCGTATTTGTTTGGTGGAAGTGCAAAAAAGCCAACTAAAAATTTGCAGACTCAGGACAAATGGACAGAACCCATTATACAGCAAGGAAAAGCAAGTCAGAGAGCAGAGCACAGACCTCGGGAAGCCACATACCATGTGCCACACATGGAAGCTGCTGAGGTTACTACTTAGGAAAAAATACTATGACACCCTGCTAGTGGAACAGTTTCAAATCTGCAGCCCCAATCTGCTTTGAAACTAGTCTACATAACAAATTTAAGACATAGATACTGAAAGTCATTTCTCCTAGGGCTGGAGAGAATATTTGAGACTCGGTTATTCACTGTCAGTAATCGCAAGGGACTGTGACCACAGCAACATGAGATTTTTGACCTTGTTCAAAGTTCTAAAACTGGACCTGAAAACACACAACCATAATGAATGTTCAATGATTAATCAGGATCTGTGAACTGATGGTTGAAAAACAGTGAGTTATAAGATACCACTTCTATCTCGCTCTTTAGATCGTAATTAGGGGTGTGTATGTGTGTGCATATAAAGCATTACAATCTCACAGGTGACACTAAGGCTGTATCAGCTTGACTGTTCAATCTGGTCAAGCCACGCATCTTGCCAACGTGGCTACAAGGTCGTGATTTTGACTCCTAGGAAGATCAACAGCTGTACTCACCCTCTTGGCTGAAATAACACCCTTCCCGGGAAACACCTGGATACTTAACCAGTTGGTGTCTTTGCCATTCATTATACATTCCATCCTTCATTCCACTGTAACTCTAGGGTACAAAGATGATTAAGTCAGGGGAGTTGGTCACAGTCCAGTTGTCCACGGGTGTGTTCATGTGTTTTCTAGTTAATAGATGTCATCTTTTTCCAATCGGCTGACACACAAGCACCTGGAGGACAGGCTTGAGGGATATAACTCAAATGGGGCACCTGGGAGGCCCTGGAGCAGAGTGTCCTGGTGGCACATCTTTGGACTCCCAAGTGGTAAGAAGGAAGAAAGAAGAATGATCCAGGAGAATCTAGTTCAGCAGATTTCAAAGACCAAAGAGTACACGCCCCTCCTGCCCCTACTTGTAATATGCTGTGGACACATGTAGTAACCACCCCTGTTCTAAAGTTGTTCAAACCCATTTTGTTGGGATCAGGCAGTTGAGAAAATTTGACTGCAGTGGAAGATTATGTTCATCTATGATACTATATGACCTATGGCTCATTCCCCAAAAATCACTGTGAATTAAATATCTTGCTATGAAGTATGAGAAACCCCAAAATAACATTCTTATTTGTATTTTTCATAGCCATTCCAACTCATAAAATATGCAAAAAGCAAGTAAAAGTGGAAAGTGCATAAGAAAGTTTCTTTTTAAAAGAAAAAAAAAGATTTTATTTATTTATTCATGATAGAGAGAGAGAGAGGCAGAGGGAGAAGCAGGCTCCATGCCCGGAGCCTGACGTAGGACTCGATCCCGGGACTCCAGGATCATGCCCTGGGCGAAAGGCAGGCACTGAACTGCTGAGCCACCCAGGGATCCCCCATAAGAAAGTCTCTTGAGGGGAGCCTGGGTGGCTCAGTCAGTTAAGCAGCCAACTCTTGATTTTGGCTCAAATCATGGTCTCAGGGTCGTGAGATTGAGCCCTGCCTCAGGCTCCTGTGCTGGGCATGGAGCCTGATTAAGATTTCCTCTCTCTGTCTGCCTCTGGACCCCCATCCCCGAAAAAAAGAAAAAGAAAGAAAGAAAGTTTCTTGAAATGTCCCTGTGGTTGGACCAGCTTTTATGTAGTACCTACCACATAACGGGCTTCCAGGGATGGAGAGGAAGAATAAAATAAATTCATTGTTCACACACACAGTTGGAAAAAAATCAACTTCATGCATCCCTTTGAATTACAATACACAAAAATCTGTGTTTCTCAGATTGATAAACATTAAACAGTATGTTACCCAGTACTGGTGAAGATATAGAAGAAACGAGTCTTGTTCACTGCCTGCAGGACAAAGTGGAGAAAAGGCTTTGGAGGATTATTTGGGTCCTAGCTATCAAATTCAAAATGCATATAGCATTAGTCACCTCTAGCTGTAGTAACAGAAAACCACAGACCAGGTGGCTTCAACAACAGAAATGTATTTTCTCACTGCTCTGGAGGCTAGAAGTCCAAGATCAAGGTGCCATCGAGGCTGGTTTCTGGTGAGACCTCTCTCCCTGGCTTGAAGGTGGCATCTTCTCCCTGTGTGCTTTACATGTGCACATGCTGACAGAGACAGAAGTCAGGCATCTCTTCCCCTTCTTATAGGAACAGCGTCATATTGGATTAGAGCTCTACCCTATGATCTCACTTAACCTTAGCTACCTTCTGAAAGGCCCCGTCTCCAAATAGGGTAGACAAGGAGGTTAGAGCTTCAACATATGAATGGAAGGGGGGGCACAAATGTGGTCCACAGCGCCCAGCAAAGCTACTTTTAGAAATGTATTTTATTTTATTTTATTTTATTTTATTTATTATTATTTTTTAAGATTTTATTTATTTATTCATGATAGTCACACAGAGAGAGACAGAGAGGCAGAGACACAGGCAGAGGGAGAAGCAGGCTCCCCCAGTGAGCAGGGAGCCCGTCGTGGGATTTGATCCCGGGTCTCCAGGATCGCGCCCCGGGCCAAAGGCAGGCGCCAAACCGCTGCGCCACCCAGGGATCCCTAGAAATGTATTTTAGGGGCACCTGAGTGGCTTAGACGGTTGAACACTTGCCTTCGGCTCAGGTCACAATCCCAGGGTCCTGGGATGGAGTCCGACATCGGGCTCCCTGCTCACTGGGGGAGCCTGCTTCTCCCTCTCCCTCTGCTGCTCCCCCTGCTTTCTCTCTCAAATAAATAAAATCTTTTAAAAAATAAATTTATTTTATATATTTTCATATGCACATATAGATCTTTGAATAAGAATATTTAAAGTTGCTTTGTCTGCAGTAGCCAATATAAGCATCCATCAAAAGGAGTCTAGTTAAACAAACTAAGGTACACTCAGTCAATAAAATACTACTACCTGCCTGTTAAAATGAACAAACCAGCACTAAACATGTTGACATAGAGAAATCACTAAAATGTATCATTAATTGGAAAAAGCAAGGTGAAGAGCAGTGTGTAGAATATGATCCAATTTCTATTAAAAAAAAAAAGCTTAAGTACCAATATTTTCTTTAAGGACTTGTAAGAAACCATTGACAGTTATTACCTCAGAGGAGTGGACTTGGAGCATGGGAGGAAGCACTTGTTCCTTCTAACCTTCTGTACTGTGTGCACTTTGCCCACCCTCTCTGTTCTGTGGAGGTATGTTACTTTTGTTAAAAAAAGAAATTGAGATAAATTTCACAGAGTAAAATCTTCACCATTTTAATTACTGAAAAGTGGTATTTAGTATGGTCACAATGTTATGCAACCATCACCTGTAGCAAGTTGCAAACGTTTTCATCACCCCAGGTGGGCAGGAAGTCCTCTTTCCCCCCTCCCCAGCCCTTGGCAGCCATTAATCTGCTGTTTCTATGGATTTACCTATTGCGATGTTTCTTATACATAGAATCATATAACAAGTGGCCTTTGTTTCTGGCATCTTTTACTTAGAATAATGTTTTCTTTCCTTTTTTTTTTTTTTTTAAGATTTACTTATATGCACAAAAGAGAGAGAGAGAGCATGAGCAGGGGGAAGGGCAGGAGAGGGAGAGAGAGAATCTCAAGCAGCCTCCCCATCAATCGCAGAGCCCGACACAGGGCTGATCCCCACGACTCCAAGATCACAATCCCAAGATCAAGACCCCAAATTCATGATCTGAGCTGAAATCTGAGTCAGATGCTCAGCTGACTGAGCCACCCAGGTGCCCCTCTTTTCAAAAAAAAAATTTAAAGTACTTTCCACAGGGCAGCCCCGGTGGCTCAGCAGTCTAAGCACCACCTTCAGCCCAGGGCATGATCCTGGAGACCCGGGATGGAGTCCCACGTCGGGCTCCCTGCATGGAGCCTGCTTCTCCCTCTGCCTGTGTCTCTGCCTCTGTGTGTGTGTGTGTGTGTGTGTGTGTGTGTGTGTGTGTGTCTCCCATGAATAAATAAATAAAAATCTTTAAAAAATAATAATAAAGTAGTTTCCATGACCAACATGGTGATCAAACTCATGATCCTGAGATCAAGAGTCTCATGCTAGGGGATCCCTGGGTGGCTCAGCGGTTTAGTGCCTGCCTTTGGCCTGGGGTGCGGTCCTGGAGTCCCGGGATCGAGTCCCGGGATCGAGTCCCACGTCGGGCTCCCGGCATGGAACCTGCTTCCCCCTCCGCCTGTGTCTCTACCTCTCTCTCTCTCTATTATAAATAAATAAATCTTAAAAAAAAAAAAAAAAGAGTCTCATGCTCTACCGAGCCAGCTAGACACTCCTAGGATCATGCTTTTGAGGTTCATCCATGTGGGATATGTATCCCTTTTTATGACTATATGAATATACCACACTTAGTATTTTCATTCATCCATTAATGAACATTTGAGCTGTTTCCTTTTGACTATTGTGAATAATGCTGCTATGAACATTTGTGTGCATGTTTTTTTTTTAAGATTTTATTTATTTATTCATAGAGACAGAGAGAGAGAGGCAGAGACACAGGCAGAGGGAGAAGCAGGCATCATACAGAGAGCCTGATGTGGGACTCGATCCAGGATCCCCAGGATCACACCCCGGGCTGCAGGCGGTGCTAAACCGCTGCACCACCGGCGCTGCCCTGTGTGCATGTTTTTATTTGAATACTGGTTTTCAGTTCTTTTGGGTACATACCTGGGAGTGGAACTGTTGGCCCATCAGGTAATTCTATGTGTAATGTTTTGAGAATGAATATTGGTTTTTCTTGTGCTTAAATGTTTAATTTCATGCCAGAAATGAAACTGTATAGGACAGGATTTGAAAGATCTTTTAGTAGAATCTCTAGAACAAATAGACATTGACAACGGACATTATCTGAATTAAATTAGTAACTTGGATTTAACAATATATTTTGACTTAGGGCCTGTTAGATATCTTGTATAAAGTGGACACTATAATGTTCTTGCTATTGAAAACAGCGTATCTCAAAAGCATGTAAGTATTCTTTTGATAACACTAATATCTTAAAATATAATGCAACAGGTAGTAGTTATTCTAATTTAAGAGATATTGTTTGTTCATTCAAAAAATAACTATCGGCCACTTCATGCCCATTAGGATTGTTGTTATAAAGAATATAGAAAATAACAAATGTTGTCAAAGATGTAAAGAAATTGCAACTTTTGTGCACTGTTGGTGGGAAGGTAATATGGTACAACTGCTATGGAAAACAGTATGGTGGTTCTCAAGAAATTAAAAATAGAACTACCATATGATCCTGCAATTCCATTTCTGGGTATCTAAAGAATTGCAATCAGAGATTTGATTATATATATATATATATATATATATATATATATATGCACACACGTGTTCGTAGCACCATTATTTACAGCCAAGAGGTATAAATAACCCAAGTGTCCATCAACAGATGAATGGATAAATAAAATGTGGTGTCTGTCTTTCTAGATAGATAGATAGATATAGCTATATGGAAAAATATTCATTATACACCCACACACAATGGAATAATATTCAGCCTTAAAAAGGAAGGAAACTGGGGCAGCCCTGGTGGCCCAGCGGTTTAGCGCTGCCTTCAGTCCAGGGTGTGATCCTGGAGACCCAGGATTGAGTCCCATGTCAGGCTGCCTGCATGGAGCCTCCTTCTCCCTCTGCCTATGTCTCTACCTCTCTGTCTCTGTGTCTCTCATGAATAAATAAAATCTTAAAAAAAAAAAAAGAAGGAAACTCTGGGGTGCCTGGGGGGATCAGTTAGTTAAGCACCTGACTCTTGATTTTGGCTCAGGTTGTGATCTTGGGATCATGAGATCAAGCTCAACCCAGGCTGCATGCTCAATGGGGAGTCTGCTTTGGATTCTCTCCCTTTCCCTCTGCTCCTCCCCACTGTGTGCTCTCTCTCTCTCTCTCCTTCTCTCAAATAAGTAAATACATCTCTAAAAAAAAGGAAGTAAACTCTGATACATGCTAAGACATGTTAAATGAGATGTTAAATGAAATAAGCTTGTCATAAAGCAATATTATATGATTCCACTTATAGGAGGTCCCTGGAGTAGTTAAATTCATAGAGAGAGCAGAATGGTAGTTGCCAGGGGCAGGGGGAGTGAGGAGAAGGGAAGAGGAAGCTAATGTTTAATGGGGACAGAGTTTCAGTTGGGGAAAATGAAAAAAAAGTCCTTGATATGGATGGTGGGGATGGTTACACAACAATAATTTCCTTGATGCCACCAAACCATACACTTTAAAAAGGTTAAAATCACACAAATTTATGTGATGTATATTTTACCACAGAGAAAGGAACATACACAAACACCCAAAAGTAAATAAAAGTAATTATTGGAAGAAAAATAACTGCTGAGCCGCTACTAAAGGCACTGAGGGTATAGCAGTGAATGAAACATACAAAACAGTCCCTGCCTTTCTAGAGCTTACTATCTAGTAGGGAAGGTGATGACAAAAACTCAATACACGGGGGCACCTGGGTGTCTCAGTTGAGTGATGAACTCTTAATTTTGCCGCCGGTCATGATCTCAGTGTGGTGAGATGGAGCCCCAAGTCCAGCACTGTGCTCAGTGGGGAGCCTGCTTCTCCTTCCTCCTCCTCCCTGTCCTCTCTGCTCTTTCCCACCACTTGTTCCCTCTCTAATAAATAAATAAAATCTGTCAAAAAAAATCAATATGCACACAGACTTAGATCCACATCCATATGTACCTTTATAAAATCATAGTTTCTTTTTAAGGTACAGATGTGCATTTTTTTCTGTAACTTTCTTTTCACTCCACGACCTTAGACATCTCTCAGTGTTAGTCCATGTGACTACTTGCCTCCTTTTTAAACTCTGTACAGATGTGCACACTGAGACTACACGGTAGTGGGCAACTGGCCAGCTCAGTCAGTGAAGTGTCTACTTGGCTCAGGTCATGATCCCAGGGTCCTGGGATCAAGTCCCACGCATCAGGTTCCCTGCTCAGCGGGAGTCAGCTTCCCCCTCTCCTGCTCCTTCACAATCACTCTCTCTCTCGCAGATGCATGTGCAAAACTGGATAAATAAATCTTAAAAAGAAAGAAAGAAAGAAAGAAACAAGACTACACTGTAGTGACTTAGCCATACCACTGTGAGAGGGACATTTAGCTAGTTGGCAATCTTTTACCAGTATAAACACTGCTCTGAGGAAGATCTTCAGAGAAGCTCATGTCATTCTACCTCTTTTAATAACAACTCTATTGTTACTTTTTAAAATTAACCCCCAGACCTACCCAAGCAATCATCAAGGTGATTCCCCTTTTCAGAGGCACAAATGCAGGCAGTGTGGATAAGCAAGTTCTTGTAGTTTTTATACCTGTTGTCTCTCCTAAATGAAAACATTGTTTTCCAAACTGGGCTGTATTGCTCTAATTTTCCAGTATCTCATTTCATCTCATGCCTGTTAGGTAAAGCTTAGCAATTGCCTTATTGGGCTGCACTTTCACACGTAGTACAGCAAGAATTTCCATCCACACGCTAATAGATGAGATCTTGAAACAGCCTTGAAGTTAGATGTTTGGACCTCAGAACCCAAACCCAGGCATCTGTGGGTTTAGAGTTTTAGAGTGAAAGATTTCCATCTTGAATTTGCTTTTCATATAACTGGCAGTGAAATGACATGGCAAATGTGGGGGTGCCATCATATTTTTCCACGAGAATTTTTTAACATGTTGCTTTCCCATTTCAAATAACCATATTGTTCTGATCCTAAGTAGACCAAAATATAATTTAATCTAGCATCAAATTAATTTCTCTAAGAGATATAAACTGACTTAAGCAATTTTTGATATCTGCAGAAGGAAATGGAAATGAGAATTCTCTTCTATCCTAAGGCGAGAAATTTAAGATAATCACCTTGCACATTGACAAACATTATTCCACGAGTATGGCTAATGCACAAAGCAATGACACGCCCAGAATATAAATTTATGAATTTACAAACTTTTACACACATACACAATTCCCCCCACACACACACAACGCAACTTTAATATTTCTTGTGTTGCTTTGGGTTTTCCTGAAAGCAAACACTGAGCCAAGGTGTCAAGTGCCAGCATTTTATGTGGCAGGTGATCCCAGGAGACACAAGTTGGGAGAGGAGAAATCAGATAGACAAGAGAGGGCAGCAATGAAGGTTTGTTTTCAAGCAAGGTCTAAGACTTAATCCTGCTGGAGAACTCTGGGACCTCCGAGTCTCCCCACAGAGTGGGCAAGAGTCTTGGGTATTTACACACTTCTTGCCAGTCATTGATGGAGGGATTCTGGTGGGGGAGGGGAGGAGTTTCCTCCATTCCTTATACTTCTGAGCTGTCATGTTGGGGCCAAGGGGGACCCTGGAGCCAAAGAAAGTCAGCAAGCAAGGAAATTTGGGGACTGGTAGTTGGAAGTCTGGCTGATATGCACCAAAGTGGTAAGCATGAAGGTAGATGTGTGCAAGGCAGCATTGCCACATCTTTCTTCCTGAAACTTCTAAGTAAAATTAATGGCCTCTTCTTTTTCTTCCATAATTTAGTTGGCTGTCCATATCATTATACATATGACAGACACTCAGATTCTCTTTCATTCTCTGCAGAGACTCCGCAAGCCCCCTCCCCGCCACCTCCCACAGATTGGGAGGAACAGAGACTCCCTCACCTCTCATCTCCAGCAGGAAAGAGCATGGTGACCACCATGTAACATGCAGCTTCCAGATGCTCAGTTCTTTCTAAAGCCCTCTTTAAAATTCTAGAACACAGGAGGTTTCTCAGGTTTCTAGGTGTCATTTTTCTTTTCAAATGTTAAGAGAAGAAATGTGGGCCAATTTATGGAATTAAAAATACTATGTTCTAAATGTATATGTCAAATGGTGTTAAGTACTAAAGAAGAAAAATACAGCAGAGAAAGGCAGTATATTTTTTCTTTTTACCGTTTGGTGATTCAAACTCTAGGATCTTGTGCACAGTCACACAAATACTAAAATATTCGGCATTGTCTGTAGCAGCAAGAGACTAGAAACAATCTAGACATCCATCAATGTAAGATGCAGCTGTATAGCATTTAACATGTGTTGGTCACCGTTCTGTTTCACAAATATTAACCCACTTAACCCTCAACAACAAACCTGTTCAGTGGCATGGTCTTTATTTATCATTCCCTTTTTCGGATACGAAAACTGAGGCACAGAAATTAAGTCATTTGTCCATGTTTACACAGTGAGGATAGGGTAGAGTCAGGATTCAAATCCACACTATCTAGCTCCAGAGTCTAATCTCTTGAGCTGGATGCAGGGCTGCCTCCCTCTCTATGGAAAAACTAATTAAATCATGGTTCCAACCCTTCAATAGAATTCTGTGGAGCTGCTGAAAAGAATTGGGGCAGTTGTGTACACATTGATGTGGAAAGATCCCTAAGATACTAACAACATCAAGGAGTAAGCTACCATTTGCATCCCAAATGGGAGAAGAACACATACATGTGCTTTGTTATGCAAAGAGCATTTCTAGAAGGACACATGCAAAACCAATAGGGGTACTTTCTGGAGAGAAAACGGAAGACACAAAATCTTTTCATGGACGTTTTCTGGGATTTTTTAATTGTTTATCATATACATGTAATACCTGTTTTATAATATATAAGTTAAATATAACTTTAAAAGATTGAAAGGATCTATAACTTCTTTTATTTTTTTTAAAGATTTTATTTATTCATTCATGAGAGACACAGAGAGAGAGAGAGAGGCAGAGACACAGGTGGAGGGAGAAGCAGGCTCCATGCAGGAAGCCTGATGTGGGACTCGATCCTAGGTCTCCAGGATCAGACCCTGGGCGGAAGGCGGCGCTAAACCACTGAGCCACTCAGGGATCCCCTAACTTCTTCTTTTTTTTTTTTTTTTATATATTTATTTATTCATTCAGAGAGAGAGAGAGAGAGAGAGGGGCAGAGAGAGAAGCGGGCTCCATGCAGGGAGCCCGACGTGGGACTCGATCCCGGGTCTCCAGGATCACACCCTGGGCTGCAGGCGGCACTAAACCGCTGCGCCACCGGGGCTGCCCCCCTAACTTCTTTTATTTTTATTATTTTTATTTTTTTTAATTTTTTATTTATCTATGATAGTCACACAGAGAGAGAGAGAGAGAGGCAGAGACACAGGCAGAGGGAGAAGCAGGCTCCATGCACCGGGAGCCCGACGTGGGACCCGATCCTGGGTCTCCAGGATGGCGCCCTGGGCCAAAGGCAGGCGCCAAACTGCTGCGCCACCCAGGGATCCCCCCCTAACTTCTTTTAATAGAGCAATGAAAAATGTCCTGTTTTGAATTTTTCAAACTTATTTAAATTTATAATTCAAGGTGAAAGACCAAAAGCCCAGTCGGTTAAGTGCTCAACTCTTGATTTTGGCTCAGATCCTGATCGTAGGGTTGTGAGGTCGAGCCCTGTGTTGGGCTCCAGGCTCAGCCTGGAGTCTGCTTAAGGTTCTCTCTCTCTAAAATAAATAAAATCTTAAAAAAAGAAGACTGTGCTGATTTTAGACATTTTCTGACTTTGTTAGTAATCTTTAAACTAAAAAAGGAAAAAAGGCAGTCAACTATTTCAAACAGCTTTGTGAAATCATTTTGGCTCCATGGCCTATACCTGTTCCACCGTCTGCAATTTAAAATCTGATGGCCCTAAAAATGATCCACTCTTCCTATTAATAGCGTATATTTTAAAAAATCTTCATTTCTTCCTATTTTACTCGAATAACTTTGTCTTTTATGTTAAATAAACTCAAGAAATTGGTCCTTACAAATGAGAGTAGCAAAGTGTTTTTCCTGATTTCATAGTAAATGGAAGTAATTAAAGAAGCTCCTTTATTCAAAAGGAATTTTTTCTTTTCATGGACAGGCATACATTGCTGAAAA
Source organism: Vulpes vulpes (assembly GCF_048418805.1). Taxonomy (NCBI): domain Eukaryota; kingdom Metazoa; phylum Chordata; class Mammalia; order Carnivora; family Canidae; genus Vulpes; species Vulpes vulpes. Next base: position 144,848,049 of record NC_132781.1, read on the forward strand.
TGTTAAAATTTTAGGGCAGCTGTGTTCTCAAAATTAGGATTCCTATATAAGATTAGGGAGGATAAAAATATATTTAAACAAATATTGGAAACCACTTGCTTATAATTTCTCACTCTGCATAGAAAAAGGATAACTCGGGCATCCCTGTGTGGCGCAGCGGTTTGGCGCCTGCCTTTGGCCCAGGGTGCGATCCTGGAGACCGGGGATCGAATCCCACGTCGGGCTCCCGGTGCATGGAGCCTGCTTCTCCCTCTGCCTATGTCTCTGCCTCTCTCTCTCTCTCTCTGTGACTATCATAAATAAAAAAATAAAAAAAAAAGAAAGAAAAAGGATAACTCAAGTTAATTCTGTTCATTAAAATAAGAAAATACTCAATTAAGTGGGCCAAATAGTTTCAATTAAAGATATAAATTTCTCAAATAAAAATAAATAAATAAATAAAATTAAATTAAATTAATTTCTCAAATAGAGCAAAATTCAAGACTCTACTACAGTATAAAGACATAACACTTTTTTGGTTAGGTAGTAAAACTAAGGTGAACTTTTAACTGGAAAAGGGGAGAAGATAAAAAGCGTATGACTCAAGATTGGAAACTCTCAGTGCTTCTTACCAAGGGAAGTAGTAAACGGGCTTCAAGGTATAGGAGGGAAAAAACCAACATGCTTAAAAAGGAAAGTAAAATCTCTTAGGGAAATGCTTCCTCAACTCAAACTACAGGTATGTTCATCTAACTTGGGCCTGAGCTTCCCATCTCAAGAAACAGACCATTATTTGATCATTTCCAGAAACTGGAAACTCAGTGCCCTCCTGGGGCTTTCTTTCTCTCTGTCCTCCACATCCAGTGCATCACCAATTCATTCATTCATTCGCTGAAAGTCAACGAGCAATTGTGACTCCATCCCTAAGCTGCTGTCTCTTTCTGTTCTTGACAAGTTTCCCCAGAAGCTTCCCCTCCCTGTCCCACACACTGTCCAGCCCCCTTCAATCTGACTTGGAAACTGGAATCACTTCATAGAGTGATTGCTAACATCATCAGTGACATCTACATCCCTAAACCAGTGGACCTTAATACATGTTCCACATGATTGGCCCCGTCCACCTTCTGAACGCATTTCCTACCTTTTTACTTTTCTGGATTTTCTCCTACCTCTCAGGTCATTTCTTCTGTTTCCCTTCAGGTTCATCCTCCAGCCAGGTGACCAAAAATGAGATTTCTCCAAGGCATAGTCTCAGTCTTCCTTCTATTCTCTTTTTACTTCTTTCTAGACTAGCAGTCCTCAAAGTGTGTTCCACAGATCCTTTGGGGGTTCCCACAAGGTCAAAACTATTTTTGCAACAATACTAAAATGTGACTTGCCTTTTTTGCTGTGTTGGCACATTGGCCTGTGGGCACAAAAGCATTGGCTCATAAAACTGCTGGTGGTTAGTATGAATCAAGGCATTGGCACCAAACTGTACCAATACTCATTGTATTCTTCCCTATTGTGCACTTACAGGAAAAAAAGCTGCACTTAGGATTGTGATTGATGGAGGTGCCTGGGTGGCTCAGTTGGTGAAGCATCTGCCTTTGGGTCAGATCATGAAGCCAGGGTCCTCGGATTGAGCCCTGTGTCAGGCTCCCTGCTCAGTGGGGAGCCTACTTCTCCCTCTCCTGATTCCCCCCACCCTGCCGCTCATGCTCTCTCTCTCAAATAAATAAAATGTTAAAAAGAGAATGTGCTTGATGTTGTATGTTAAGTATACTGAATTTTTTTTTTAATGTGCTTGATGAATTAGTAAAAAATATTTAATTTTATTAAACCTTGACTCTTGAATATGTCTCTTTCCATACAGGTATCAGTTATTCTAGCACATTTTACTAAAAAAGATTATTTTTTTATTGAATCAATTTGGCATCTGAGTGGAAAAGCAATTGGCCATGTAATTATAGGTCTATTTCTGGACTTTCAATTTTGTTCTTTTTTTTTTTTTAAAGATTTTATTTATTTATTCATGAGAGACAGAGACAGAGAAAGAGGCAGAGACACAGGCAGAGGGAGAAGCAGGCTCCATGCAGGGAGCCTGTTGTGGGACTCAGTCCTGAGTCTCCAGGATCACGCCCTGGGCCAAAGGCAGGCACTAAACCACTGAGCCACCCAGGGATCCCCTAATTTTGTTCTTTTGATCTCTGTGTCTTACTTTAATCCCTGTACTTAAAATCAGGTTGTGTAAGTTCTCCAAATTTGTTCACCTTTTAAAAAGTTGTTTTGGATATTCTAAATCCTTTGTATTTCCAGATAAATTTTAGAGTCAGCTTGAATCCTCAAGAGAGCCACCCAACTTTCACAAAACTGTGATGTAAGAAATAAATTTTTATTGTGTTAAGCCACTTGGTGATTGAGATTGTTAAAGCGTCTAACAGTAAGTACTCTGATACAGAGATCTGCTATGAGGGCTTCTAGGACAGGTATTCAGCTCTTAAAGACATAAGAGGAGGGGTGCCTGGGTGGCTCAATCAGTTAAGCGTCTACCTTTGACTCCTGATCTTAGGGTCCTGGGATCAAGGCCCATTGGGACTCCCTGCTCAGCGGGAAGTCTGCTTCTTCCTCTCCCTCTGCTACCCCCCCCCCCCCCAACTTGTGCTACCAAATAATAAAATATTTTAAAAAGACAAAGAGAGACATAATGAGGAGAAAGTCCCCTTTCTGGCTCTGGACTAGTGTCTACAACCACAAAAGGGAACTAGCCTACGTGTGGAAGAAGGCAGAACTAAAACTGGAAAGAGACTGGATATTTGATGATGTCAATGAGCTGCTGAATCAACCAGCCCTCTCATTGGATTTTATGTGAGACAGTAAGTTCACTACAATTTTAGACAGTGGATCCATGTTTTCTGTTGTTTGCACTAAAAACCATCGTATCTGATACATAACAAATCAAAAACTCATCAGTTTTCCCCTAGCCTGCTCCTCTTTTGGTGTTTCCTATTTTGGTAAATGGTAATACCATCCAACAAGTTATGTAAGCCAGAAACCTGACTCAACCTTGACGCTTGCCTCCATCTTACTGTTTTCCCCATGTGTCTAATCCATCACCACCTGCTGTTTTATCTCTCTACTTCATCAACACCACACTGATCAAAACCAACACCATCTATCTCCCAAACCACCCCAGTAACCTCCTGGCTGGTCCACCTGCTTCTCCTCTGGCTCACCTCTAATCTTTTCTTCACACCATAGCCAGAGCAGAAGTTTCCAAAATTTTAGCCTGATCATATCACCCTCTTTGTTAAAAAATACTTGAGGGACTTCATTTTCCCATTACTTGTAGGATAAAGATGGAACATCTTAAAAAACCCTGGCAGTCTGAACCCCATCCTGCCTCACTAGTCACACCTTGCAATGAACACCCACCACATGGGAGCTTCTACTGACCCCTCATCTTTGTCTCACTCTCTCAGGCCCCACCCAGGATCTTTGTAGATGCTGTTCCCTCTCGCTGGAAACTATTTTCCTTGCTTCTTCTCCTAGTTAACTACTTCTATCACTTCTCCAGGAAGTCTTTCCTGGTCTCCAGTGTGGCCTCAGCTTTAGGTACCCTCTCTTTGTAGTACTTGTCACTTGCAATCTTACATAGATTATATCTGTCTCCTACTAGCCCACAAGCTCTGTAAGACAAGGACTATATTTGCTTACCTTGGCATCCTCTATAGCTAGCAGAATGCCTGGCACATGGGAGCTTCAATAAATCCAATGAAGAATGAAGTGCTATATGAAGAAAGAGTAAATATATGGTACAAGACACTCTGAGTGTCTAGAACACTGATTCCTTATCTAAATGGTTAGAGAAAGTTTCCCTACGGAATTACTGATTCTATTTTTTTAAGATTTTATTTTTAAGTGGGGATCAAACTCACAACCCCAAGATCAAGAGTCACATGCTCTACTGACTGAGTCAGCCACATACTGTACTGAGTTTTAAAGGATGACTAGGGGGCTGCCCCGGTGGTGCAGCGGTTTAGTGCTGCCTGCAGCCCGGGGGGTGATCCTGGAGACCTGGGATTAAGTCCCACATCAGGCTTGTTGCATGTTCTCCCTCTGCCTGTGTCTCTGCCTCTCTCTCTCTCTCTGTATCTCTATGAATAAATAAATAAAATCTTTTAAAAAATAAATAAATAAATAAAGGATGACTAGGAAAAAAAAAAAAAAAAAGGATGACCAGGGGGTTAACTAAATGAAGAAAAGAAGCCTGGCAGTGGGTATGCATATGCATGTCACACAAAGGAGCATGGCACACTCAAGCAACTGAATAAAGAGCAGAATGGCTGATGCTGAGTGAGGCAGCGAGCAGAGCAGGAGACCAGAGGGCCAAGCAGAACCAGACTATGCAAGGAGTTATGGGTTGGATAACCACATAATTCAGTGTCTACACTGGAGCATCTGCTTTTTCATCCTTTTAAATATCAGTTTCCTAAGTTTCCATTTTCATAGAATTTCAAACAATGAGAAGTTGCAAGAATAGTTCAGAGAAGCCCCATGTACCTTTTCACAACTTACTATCTTTCTTTTGCCCTATTTGCTTTATTATTCCTTCTAATTTTTTTTTTTCTTGAATCATTGGAGAGTAAATCAGAGACATCCTGTCACTTTACAAAGATATTCTCTTCCATAGTGATTGAATCAGGGAATCAAACATTGAAAAATTACTGTTTTCTACTCGTTTTTGCAAATTCCACCTGGTCAGTTGTCTGTTTTATCCATTATAGCAGTTTCTATCCTGGTCCCACACCCATTCCTGAATCTCACATTGTCTCATCAATTCATTTTGATATTCATCCAGGGCCATTTTGGCAGTCAAATAGAATGCTATTGATAATTATGCTGGGCTAACAGGCACAAATCCAGACTATCAGGCAAACCTGGCCCTCGGGTCATGCTACTTACAGGATATGGTGAGGATTCTAAACCTTTTTTCTTGTGGGTAACGGGAACCATTGAAGTGATTGAGCATAAAAGCCAGGAAGAAACTTGAGTAAGTTCGTTTCGTGTTTTAAGAAGACTACCTTCGGGGGATCCCTGGGTGGCGCAGCCTGCCTTTGGCCCAGGGCGTGATCCTGGAGACCCGGGATCGAATCCCACGTCGGGCTCCCAGTGCATGGAGCCTGCTTCTCCCTCTGCCTGTGTCTCTGCCTCTCTCTCTCTCTCTCTGTGATTATCATAAATAAATAAAAATTTTAAAAAAATCTATCTTATATATAAAAAAAAGACTACCTTTGCTCTATTGTGAAGAAGAAAATAAAATAGGAGCAATATTTGCGTAATAAATGTTGAGTGAATAAGGAAATTTGTTAAGAAACAAATGCATCTAAAATTGCTCAGAATACTGTTTTAAAGTCTGAAGAGTAACCAGTGCAAACATGGGCAGCCCAGGTGGCTCAGGGGTTTAGCACTGCCTTCGGCCCAGGGCATGATCCTGGAGACCAGGGATCAAGTGCCACATCAGGCTCCCTGCATGGATCCTGCTTCTCCATATGCCTGTGTCTCTGCCTCTCTCTGTGTCGCTAATGAATAAAATATTTAAAACAAAAAACAAAAAAACCCCAATGCAATACAAAATTGCAATTCTCAACCTGATGTCCATGCATGAATCAAAAAAACCCATAAACATTCTGAACTCTGCTGATGCAGAATGCAGGTATGTGCATGTGGCGGTTTCAAAAGATGTCCACTGGGGTGCCTGGTGGTTCAGTCAGTAGATAATGAGACTCTGGATCTTGAGGTTCTAAGTTTGAGCCCTCACATCATATAGAGATTACTTTAAAACAAAATGTAAACATATGTGTGTGTGTGTACCAGTTATTTGATAACCCTCGCTTCAAGAAGTGGAACTGAATTTTCCTCCCCGAGTATGCACTGGATTCAGTGACTTGCAACAAATTAAATGTGGCAGAAGTGATGGTGTGTCACTTCTGAAACTAGCTTTCTCCTCTCTCTCTCAGATACTGATTCTGGGGGCAGCCAGGTGCTATGTCATGATGACATTCACAGTGAGGAACGGAGGCCTCTTGCCAACAGCCATGTGAGCGAGCCACCTTGGAAGAAATCTTCCAGCCCCGGTCAAGACTTCAGTTGACTGGAAGTGTGGCCAACATCTTTCCTGCAACCTTGTAAGACTCTGAAGAAGAACCACTCAGCTAAGCTGCTCTTAAATTAAGAGATAATAAATTTTTTTATTTTAAGCTACCAATTTTGGGATAATTTGTTACACAAAAGATAATTAATGGGGTACATTTGGATGAGGAGTCTATGATTTTCATTAGATTCTCAGTAAAATTGATGATCTGAAAAAGGGTAAAAATTACTACTCCAAAACAGGTACTAGGTTTTTAAAAATCTTTGGTCTATAGTTTCTACTGGTTAATTTTTATACAAGTTTGGGATTAGGTTCAACAAATGAGAAAATTCAATTCTCCAAACCACTGGAAGACTCAAAAGATTGTTTAAAAATGCTGTTGTAGGGGGACTCCTGGGTAGCTCAGCCCTGCCTTTAGCCCAGGGCGTGATCCTGGAGTCCTGGGGTTGAGTCCCAAATTGGGCTCCTTGCATGGAGCCTGCTTCTCCCTCTGCCTATGTCTCTGCTTCTCTCAGTGTGTCTCATAAATAAATAAATAAAATCTTAAAAAAAAAAAAAAAAAAAGCTGTTGTAGGGGTGCCTGGGTGGCTCAGTCAGTTAAGCATCTGACTCTTGGTTTCAGCTCAGGTCAAGTCTGGGTCCCGAGATTGAGGCCCACAACAGGCTCTGCGCTCAGTGGGGGAGTCTGCTGGAGATTCTCTCCCCATTTCCCTTTGCCCCTCCCCCCACTTGTGTGCGGGCATGGGCACATGCTCTCTCCTTAATAAATAAATCTTTTTTTTTTTAAAGATTTTATTTATTTATTCATAGACACAGAGAGAGAGAGAGAGGCAGAGACACAGGCAGAGGGAGAGGGAGAAGCAGGCTCCATGCAGGGAGCCCGATGTGGGACTCGATCCCCGGTCTCCAGGATCACACCCCAGGCTGCAGGCGGCGCCAAACCGCTGTGCCACCAGGGCTGCCCCAGATAAATAAATCTTAAAAAAAAAAAAAGGGCAGAGAAAAGCAAACTTTACCCAACCTATCAAACCAAGATCCAACAGTATATCTAGTAGAAATGAAGTACTTTTTCATTTTCTAAGGAAAGTCTATCATTAGACCTAAGCATAATTCTGACATGATAATATATCTATAAATTATTGCTAAAGAAAAAGCCCAAGTTACAGAACACAATGTTCCCATACAGAAACAGTATATTCTTTTTTTTTTTTTTTTTTGCATTTATTTATGATAGTCACACACACAGAGAGAGAGAGAGAGAGAGAGAGAGAGAGGGGCAGAGACACAGGCAGAGGGAGAAGCAGGCTCCATGCACCGGGAGCCTGATGTGGGACTCGATCCCGGGTCTCCAGGATCGCGCCCGGGGCCAAAGGCAGGCGCTAAACCGCTGCGCCACCCAGGGATCCCTGGAAACAGTATATTCTTATACATATAAGTGGATATGTCCAGAAAAAGTTCTAAAAGGATACAATATTAATCAGGGATCTTTCAGCTATAAGCAGCAAAAACTCATCATGGCTGTCAAAAAATAGTTTATGAGGCACCTGGGTGGCTCAGTGGTTGAGCATCTGCCTTTGGCTCAGGTCGTGATCCTGGGGTCCTGGGATTGAGTCCTGCATCAGGCTCCTCGCAGGAAGCCTGCTTCTCCCTCTGGCCAAGTCTCTGCCTTTTCTGTGTCTCTCATGAATAAATAAAAAAAATTTTTTTAAAGTTTATTATAAAGTTCTAGAGTAGGTGACAAAATTGATGACAGGGAAGGAGGATCAGGTTCTCCAAGTGGACAGGAAATACAGGCACAGGGCACCAGGGACCCAGTACAGCCACAGGAATGGTCTAATAAGAAGCTGTCCCAGAGGGGGGATCCCTGGGTGGCTCAGCGGTTTAGCGCCTGCCTTTGGCCCAGGGCACGATCCTGGAGTCCCGAGATCGAGTCCTGTGTCGGGCTCCCAGGGTGGAGCCCGCTTCTCCTTCTGCCTGTCTCTGCCTTTCTCTCTCTCTACATCTATCATGAATGAATAAATAAATAAATCTTAAAAAAAAAAATAGATTAAAAAAAGCTGTCCCAGAAAAGAAGTCACCATTTGGCCACAGGCCTCTTGTTGCCACCATGAATATGTCAACTAACCCTTGACATGTATTGGTGCCACAACACTCTAAGTCCTATGGCAGAATCATCCAAAAGACCAAGAATTTCTTTTTAACAGACAATCTATTGGTATCATGGTCTATTTAGAAGACTACTTAAATCTGAGCAATATTAAGACAGAGACAGTGACAGACGTTCTTTTAAAGGGGACAGAATGCATGCAGTAGGTAGATACTAGAAATCCATATTTTATAAAAATAAAATGGCAGAGAAAGGGAGCCTTCTGCTAAAAGTGGATGTTTAAAATACTACAGAGCAATTTTACTATTGTTGCTGAAAATAAAGAATTTTTGGATGTTGCAAAGTGAGTCCTAAAACTGTTCATGTCCTACAATATTGGTTAAATTCAATCAGATACTGATTCATGCAACTTCAAAAAGGCAGGAAACAAGCCTACAACAGAACTGAGTAAACAGGGCACGCCTGGGTAGCTCAGTGGCTGAGCGTCTGCCTTTGGCTCAGGGCATGATCCTGGGGTCCTGGATCGAGTCCCACATAGGGTCCCCTGCATGGAACCTGTGTGTCTCTGCCTCTCTCTCTGAATAAACAAAATCTATTGAAAAAAAAAAAAAAAGAGAGTATTAAAGAAAAAAAAAAAAATAACCGGATAAACAGGACCACTGAAGAGATAAGAATCCTTCCCTATCTTGACAACTCAAAAGGTATTTCTTTGAAAGGTTAAATAAAAGCAAAAGATAAAATTGCAAATAAATGTAATTAAATGACTATTTCAAAATAAATTCTATTTTAAAATAAAATGAGCTTCCATCTTAAAGCATCCCCCCCCAACGTTAAGAAAATGAAAAGTGAAGCAGTGATTTTCATTTCCTTGGGCAAATATGCCATGGTAGTTGAATACTTAAGAAATATCTCCTAAAACAAAGGATCTCACATGAGTTCATACTTCAACACTTAATATAGTACATATTCCTAATGGATTATTCTGGATGATTTACAAAAAAATACACTTTTAAAACAGATTTTCTCCTACAGTCATATACAAAAAAAAGTTTCTATTATACTGTGCTATGAATAATATTCGTATGATCTACTGAGCTATTATGTAAACAGAGCCATAAAGTATATTTAATCTTTTCCTATCTTTGTTGTTTGAAGAGCAAAATTAAATGTAGCAATACAAGCCAAACTATCAATGCCTCAGAGTCTAAAATTTCTGGATGGTACATTTTCTTCTTTTATTTTTAGGGAGGTAGGCAGGGGGAGGGGCGGAGAGAGAGGAAGAGTGAGACTCAAGCAGGCTTCCTGCCCATCCCAGAGCCCAATGCAGGGCCTGATCCCACAGCCCTGAGATCATGATCTGAGTTGAAATCAAGAGTCAGACACTTAAGCCACTGAGCCACCCCGGTGCCCCTGGAGGGCACATTTTCAATGTAAGAACTCACCTTCTACTATTCTATAGGACAATTCTGAATTCAACAACTGCTTTAGAGGCTGCTTAATAAAACAGAAACACACTAGTATCTATTCATTCAACAAATATTTATCAAAAACCAACTAGGTATTAGTCTCTGTGCTAGAACTGGAAATTTTACTCTCCTTGAAAACAATTATATTTTCTAAAAATCTCAAGCAGGCAGAACTCTGAAGCTTTTCTTCATTGGAAGACTCTTTCTTTCAAAACCATAAGATACCACTTCACACCTAGTGAGAATCACCACTATCAAAAAGACAAGAGATAACAAATTTGGCGAAGATGTAGAGAAAAGAAAACCCTTCAGCACCGTTGGTGAGAATGTAAGTTGGTACAGCCACTCATGAAAACAGTACGGACATTCCTCAAAAATTAAAAATAGTACTACCATATGACCCAGCAATTCTGCTTCTGTGTATATATCCCAAGGAAACTAAAACACTATCTCAAAAATATATCTGCATCCCTCATGTTCATTGCAGCATTTATGATAGCCAACATACAGAAACAACCTAAGTGCAAGAGTAAGTAGTGTGTGCGCGTAGGAATATTATTCAGCCACAAAGAAGACAGAAGGAAATTCTGCTATTTTTTTTATTTTTTTAAAGATTTTATTTATTTATTCATAGAGACAGAGAGAGAGAGAGAGAGAGAGAGAGGCAGAGACACAGGCAGAGGGAGAAGCAGGCTCCATGCAGGAAGCCCGACGTGGGACTCGATCCTGGGTCTCCAGGATCACGCCCTGGTCTGCAGGCGGCGCTAAACCGCTGCACCACCGGGGCTGCCCAAATTCTGCTATTTTTGACAATATGTATGAACCTTGATATGTTATGCTAACTGAAATAAGTTAGAGAAAAGTCAAATTGTGTATGATCTCACATGTATGGGGAATCAACAACAATAAAATAAGCTCACATATACAAATAACATATCGGTGGTTACCCAAGGGGGGCGGGGGATGGCAATATGGGTGAAGAGAGACAAAAGGCACAAACTTTCAGTTATGAGACAAATAAGTAAGGGATGTAATATACACCATGGTAATGACAGTAATATTGTACTGTATGTTTGAAAGTTACTAAGAGGGCAGCCTGGGTGGCTCAGCAGTTTAGCACCGCCTTCAGCCCAGGGCGTGATCCTGGAGACCCAGAATTGAGTCCCACGTCGGGCTTCCTGCATGGAGTCTGCTTCTCCTCGGCCTGGGTCTCTGCCTCTCTGTGTGTGTCTCTCATGAATAAATAAATTAAAAAAACAATCTTTGAAAGTTACTAAGAGAGTAAATCTTGAAGGTTTTCATCACAAGAGAAAAACATTTAACTGTGTGAGGTGATGGATGTTAACTAGATGAGAAAGGTAAGCTCTACACTGGGTACTGGGCCTTTTAACAGGACAACTGAGATCAAGTGTGGAAAAATTTTTAGATCTTCAACCACAACTCTTCTGATCAGGCAAATGCATGGTCCAGGGGCCTCCCCTCTCAGACAATGAAGTCCACTGAAATTCCCCCCCTTACTCCAGCTGTCACCCCATTAATGCAAGGACATTGAGAATAATGCTAGAGATTTCTGCTGTAAGTCCCGTTTTTAGTATCTCACATATAGTCGAAGCAATATCTATTACCAAGCAAACAACTCAGGTATCTGGTATTTTCATAAAGACTTTGTAAGACACAAAGCTTTCAATTAAAAAATTATTTATTAAAAAATATTTCCTAATTCTGATTCCATATCAAATTAGACATGGAGTGATGTTACGAAAGCAGTAACTCATCAGCTCCGTTTGTAGAGAGGCTGACAATGACCTCATTAATTCCTAAGCATATTCTACTGAATAGTGGAATACAAATGCAACTCATTCACTTCTGCACAAAAGGGAAATATAATTGTTATACTCCATACTAAAGCTTTTATAAAGCTTGTCTTCATAATTTCAGTTAGAGATTTAGCTAATATAAAATGATACTTGCTTAAAAGAACATCTAAGCAATGCTTTGCATTTTCTTTTCCTGCAAAATTCAAGGAAAACATGATTGTTTGGCAGATTCTTTGTTGCTCACGAAGAACCACCTGAGATTACTTTCTGTTTCTACTCTTCCATTCATTGTTTCCAGTGATTAAAACATGCTGGATACATAATTAAGAGAACACTAGAAATGCCACAGAGATCCCAGAGCTTAGGAGTTTCTGACAAGTTTTGAAGTTTTTATAAACTTCAAATTAATGTACAGGATAAAGAGATTAAAAAATGACTTTTAGAAACACACACTCAAAGGAAACACTTCAGTACTCTTTAACATTGTACTGGTCTCTCTTTCAATGGTTCAAGCAGTCAGTCTTTTCTCAACAGTTTCTTGATAAGCGACAAACCTTCTCAAATTCATCTTCACATTGTCGAGAACACACAGCTGATCTGGACTGTATTTACCTCTCCCTTCTTTTCGTATCTGCCAAAAAATCATATGTGAATTGGTATATATTACTAATTTCGTTAGATAAGAAAGCCTTTGATTTGGGGTGTGTTTCTTTTCAGAACAAAGCTGCCAGAATTTGGTGAAAGATCTTCAATTTCCAAGGTAAAAGAATACAGTGTGTGAGCCATAAAGATAAATTAAGATTATACAACTTTTAAAAATGATAGTTACAAGAATGGATGAATTGCAGACTTTAAAAGAATAAGTTTTGGGGGCACCTGGTGGCTCAGTGGTTGAGCGTCTGCCTTTGGCTTTGGCCCCGGGTCCTCGGATCGAATCCCACATCAGGCTCCCCACAGGGAGTCTGCTTCTCCCTCTGCCTGTGTCCCTGCCTCTCTACGTCTTTTATGAATAAATAAATAAAATCTTAAAAAAAAAAAAAGAGTAACTTTTATGGTATGTGACCTGGACTTCGCCTCTAGTCTAGAGCAGCAATTCTCAAATTTCGGTGTGCAACAGCATCATCCGGAAGGCTTGTTAAAAAACAGATTGGTGGGCCCACCCACTGTGTCCGATTTTCAGTAGGTCTGGAGTTGGGCCTAGGAATTTGTAACAAGTTACCAGGTGATTCGGATGCTGCTAATCACAGGGCAATTCTGGAGAGCCAGGGCTCTTGAGAAGTTCTTTAGTAAAATACATTGTGTATCATGTTGAAATGCAACCTGGGGCTAAATATATACCAGGCAGTCTTTAATGCAATTGTGGCTTCATTCACAGAGGAGCTTCATATGAAAAACTACAGGCTGCCCTTCTGGCTAGCAAAGAAATTTCATTAGGGCTTTATACCTTTGAGAAAAGAAAAACACTTAATTAAACATCATTACCAAAGCAATGCATATTAAGTAGGAAAATCAATCAGAACAGCCCTCCCAGTGGTTAGGGGTTGTTTTGCTAGTTCATAGTTTACATAACTCCTCTCCGTGCATTTGCTTCTGCAGTCTAAAGACTTAACTACATCTGCTTTCCTGCAGCTGCAGGGAAATAGGGGATATTTTCTTCTTACCACGTAGACTCCTTTTTCAGATGTTTCAAGGGCCTGCCTGCACCCTTTAAGAACCCTGTGGATGCCCACCATGTACTGGTATGGAAATACATCTAGGAGATCGTGTTAAGAGAAAACACAAAGTGCAGGGTTGTGAATATATTAGGCTACCTTTTGGAAAAGAAAGGGGGGAAAATACTAATGCACATCTGTCTTTACATGGAGAGATATCACTCAATTTGTTTACTGATGATAAACAATAAAACCTCTCACTGCTTAAAAAATAGACAAACATGGGTGAAGAGGGTCAAAAGGCACAAACTTCCAAAAAAAAAAAAAAAGGCACAAACTTCCAATTATAAGCTAAGTAAGTCACAGGGATGTAACGTTCAGTATGGCGACTGATTGTAAATTTGGAAGTTACTAGGAGTAGACCTGAAAAGTTCTCATCGCAAGAAAAAAAATGTCCTCCTATGTGTGGTGATGGATTTAACTAAACTTTTTCTGGTAATTATTTCCCAATATGTACATGTATCAAACCATTAAGCTGTACACCTAAAACTAATACAATGTTATACATCAGTTGTATTTCAATTAAACAAAAAACAAAAAAAAAAAACCTATAGGTTTGAACTGTAATTAAGGCAAACTGTTCAAGTTTTTTCCCCAATAACTTAAGGTATAATAATAGGTAACTTATACCCCAATAATAGGTAACTTAAGTTACCTATTGGTGAAACTTAACTCAATAAATGTCAGCCACTAAGATGACATTTTTTTTTTAAGATGACATTTTTAAATATAAGATAGCAAAATATGAAAATGTTAAAAACAAACCAACACTGCTGTCCTTAAATCAACACTGACTTTAGATGGGCCTACAATTTAGAATGTACATGGTGTGTGTTGCTAGTTTTCTAAAGAAAACTAATTCTTATGCCTTAAAAAACTTCAGAAAATTTAAATTACTAGACATACAATCATAGTCTCCTAGAAAGTTATCACAGAGTTCTCTCCTTGAGCAATCAATTCTGTATTAGAAGCTTGTTAGAAGAAAGCAATACACATTGGGGGCACCTGGGTAGCTCAGTCAGTTAAGCTTCTGACTGCTGGTTTCAGCTCAGGTCATAATCTCAGGGTCATGAGATCACCCCGCATCTGGCTCCAAACTCAGCATAGAGTCTGCTTGTCCCTCTCCCTCTGCTTCTCCTACTCTCGTTCTCAAAAAAAAATTAACAAAACAAATACATACTGGAAAACAACAGAAGTAAGCTAATTTCTCATCCAAACTTCTATTTTCTTGACAAAGATTTTTTTTTTTAAAGATTTTATTTATTCATGAGAGAGGGAAAGAAAGAGAGAGAGAGAAGCAGAGACACAGGCAGAGGAAGAAGCAGGCTCCATGCAGGGAGCCCAACGTGGGACTCGATCCTGGGTCTCTAGGATCAGGCCCTGGGCTAAATGTGGCACTAAACCGTTGAGCCACCCGGGCTGCCCGAGATCCCTCTTGACAAAGATTTAAAAGTAAATGCTTAATCTGAAATCTAAAAGCAAAAAGTACAAATATTTTTACTTCTCAAAATGACATAATTTAGAAATGGAAATTTTGTTTGTTGGTTTTTTAAGTAAACTCTATGCCCAACATGGAGCTCAAACTACAACCCCGAGATCAAGAGTCACAGGCTCCACCGACTGAGCCAACCAGGCGCCCCCTAGAAATGGGATTTAGAGAAGTGGAAGATGGCAAACTTAAACTTGCAGAAATGTGATTCAAGGCTGTTTTTTAAATTCCTGGCGGCTCTCTCCTGGTACCAAGTTTCTGAAAATTACTTAAAAAAAAAAAATTTTTTTTTTTTAAATGTATTTATTTGGGGACGCCAGGGTGGCTCAACGGCTTGGCGCCTGCCTTCACTCCAGGGCGTGATCCTGGAGTCCCCGGATCGAGTACTGCATCGAGTTCCCTGCAGGGAGCCTGCTTCTCCCTCTGCCTGTGTCTTTGCCTCTCTCACTGTATCATGAATAAATAAATCTTTAAAAAATAATAATAAATAAATGTATTTATTTGACAGAGAGCAAGAGAGCACAAGCAGGGGAAAAAGGCAGAGGGAGAGGAAGAAGCAGGCTCACCGCTGAGCAGGGAGCCTCATACAGGACTTGATCCCAGGATCCCAGGATCATGAATTGAGCCAAAGGCAGATGCTTAACTGACTGAGCCACCCAGGTGCCCTTGAAAATTACTTTTTGATTCAAAGTTAGCTTTGATGTTTCTAGTGAAACAAAAAAATAAAAGGGCAAATGAAGGTAGCTACATTCTCTGATAAAGATCAGCATGCAGCACCAAAGGGAACTATTCCTAACATTAAAATCAAGTTCTAATTTATCACCTATAATGATTTAAAATAAATTTATATGTACATGAAAGTGCTTTGCAGGTCACAGACTAGACTGCTTCTCCATAAGCACTGTTAGCATTACTGAACTCTTATAGAAAAGGAACCCTGCCCACACCATTTTGGCCCAAGTCACAGTGATTCAACACAAAGGCCTGAGCTCTGACTCAGCCAACAAGCATTCTTCAGTTCCATGGATGAAGCACTCTATGAATCATTGGGAGTGTATGGAGGGAACTGCATATACTCCCTTCTTGGAGGATGGTGAGACCAAAGCATTTCTACACAAAAGAGCTACATACCTTCATTTTGAAGACTGGCTGGAATTCTTTCAGAGCAGATAACAATTTAATTTGAACTGAGGCCCTTTCAGCTTCTTTACCATCTGCAAAAACATCGAAGAGGGCATCCAAGGCTTCTCCTGCCACCACAAGGGAGGGATCTTTGGTGGCAACCTCAAGCAGAAAGCATCCAATGGTCTGGAGTCAATAATACATGTTGTTATTGTCCAGTATTCTAACATCAGTTTCCAAAAAAAGTACTAATTTTAAATGTGGCAACAGTTCACGCATGGTATCTTAAAATTTAGAGATGCCAGAGACAAATTAAAACTTTGAAAGAATTAAAGACTTCACATATATTTATAAATACACCAAGTATAATATCAGCAAGATAAATTAAGTATATTAGAGTTTACATTCCTAAAGTATAATATCAACAAGATAAATTAAGTATATTAGAGTTTACATTCCTAAATAATATAAATTAAAATACAAAAATGATGATTGGTTTTATAAAAGGTTGGTTTTAGAAATTAAAATTTCCCCTCTATCTCCCTCAAAAAGGCTTTCTCCATGGTGTTAAAATGCAGATATATATCTGTAACCAAAAAAAAAAAAAAAAAATGCTTTTAAAATTAGATGAAAAAATAAAATTGTATGAAAAACACTTTAGAACAATTAAAAATAAAAACATTAAATCTCGGGATCCCTGGGTGGCGCAGCGGTTTGGCGCCTGCCTTTGGCCCAGGGCGCGATCCTGGAGACCCGGGATCGAATCCCACATCAGGCTCCCGGTGCATGGAGCCTGCTTCTCCCTCCGCCTGTGTCTCTGCCTCTCTCTCTCTCTCTGTGACTATCATAAATAAATAAAAATTTAAAAAAAAAAAAAAAACATTAAATCTCATTCTGCTTCCCAGTGATGATGTTTAGCACCCATCTATCCTTTTATGATTAGCTAGCTAATGAACAGGTCATTCCCAATCTGCAAGGAACTGTTCAAGGGTAAACTTATTTTGTTTTGGCTGTTCTGCTTCACCCTTTATGTCTTAAGGGTGATGGGCACATCTGGTATTATTAGTGGGAGAGTGGAAATGTTAAGAACAGCGAGTTCAAACTCCAGCTGTGACGTAAATAACAATCTGGCTCTTAGAAAGTCCATTACCTACTTAATTTTCTTATCTAAATTTAAGTAATCTAGATAACCTCTAGAATAGTATTTAGAGTTAATAAGATGTAATAAATTATGAGGCACACAGTATCACCTATGAAGTAGTTTTATTAAAAAGATTAACCTGTATCTGAATCTAATCTAGCCTTTAGATCTAACTTTCAGTTTGTAGAAAACACAGAGGATAAAGGAACAAAGCTTCACACCACAAGGAAGCAATCAGACAAATCCAGAAGGTTGGATACTGTGAGACAGCCGACCCCAGGAGCTGAGGTAAAAACAGGTGGTAGTAGGGCTGGGCCAGTCAGTAGAGCATGTGACTCTTCATCTCAAGATCATGAGATCAAACCCCATGTTGGGTCTAGAGCTTACTTAAAAAAAAAGAAAGAAAAAAAGAACAAGTGGTGGGAGGCAGTGCTAGGGTAGTGGTAGGAGAAGTTTCCAGATTGAGGGAAGCTTAGAAGATCCCAAACCAAACATAACATGCAGACTTGATTTAGACCCTGGTTTAAACAGACTATCTATAAATAGATGTTTTTGCAACAGCTGGCAACACTTGAGGATAGACCATTCATAAGACATATTAAACAATAGGGGAGGGGCAGCCCGGGTGGCTCAGCGGTTTAGCGCCACCTTCAGCCCAGGGTATGATCCTGAGTCCCACATCGGGCTCCCTGCAGGGAGCCTAGCCTGCTTCTCTCTCTGCCTGTGTCTATGCCTCTCTCTGTGTCTCTCATGGATAAATGAATTAACATCTTTAAAAAAAAACAAAAACAAAAATAGGGGACACCTGGGTGCTTCAGTCAGTTAAGTGTCTGCCTTGGGCTTGGGTCTTGATCTCAGGGTCCTGGGACTGAGCCCCTTTGGGCTCCCTGCTCAGGGGAGAGTCTGCTTCTCTCTCTCTTTTACTCTCTGCTCCCCACTCCCACCCCACCACTCATGCTCACTGTCTCTCAAATAAGTAAATAAAATCTTAAAAAAAAAAACACCCCACAACATGTTAAACAATGTCAGTTCATTATCTAAGGATAATGGTGGTTATGTAAGAAACGGTCCCTATTTTTTTTTAAATTTTTTTTTTAATTTTTTATTTATTTATGATAGTCACAGAGAGAGAGAGGCAGAGACACAGGCAGAGGGAGAAGCAGGCTCCATGCACCAGGAGCCCGATGTGGGATTCGATCCTGGGTCTCCAGGATCGCGCCCTGGGCCAAAGGCAGGCGCCAAACCGCTGCGCCACCCAGAGATCCCACGGTCCCTATTTTTAAAAAGAGATTTATTTGAGAGAGAGAGAGAGAGAGGTGTATGTGTATGAAGGAGAACAGAGGGAGAGAGAGAGAGAGAATCTTCAAGCAGACTTCCTGTTGAGTGTGGCGCCCAAAGCAGGGCTCAATTCCAGGACCCTGAGATGATAACCTGAGCTAAAATCAAGAGTCCAACACTTAACTGAGTCACCTGGGTACCCCAAAATTGTCCCTATTTTTAAGACATGTATACTGAACCAAAAGGGGCAAAAGAACACAATGGCTTTAATATGTTAGCTTTAACTTTAACATACTTCAACATACCCAGCAAAGAAACTATATGAAGTGCAAATGATTATTAGTGATCATTAAATATACTTGACTAGTACACAAAATTCATTGTACTTTCTACTTTTCTTCATGCTCAGAAATGTGACTAAATAAAAATATTTCAAAAATCTCATATTATGCCTGAGAAAAACTTGCTGCTCCTCCTAAGTGAATTTTGGAAATTATAGTCTTGGGGGGGCAGGAAGTGACTGAACATGCACATGCTCATCTGTATATGTATACATAGACATAGCCACACAGCTATATTCCCTCTCACTTATGGGTCTATGTATCAAAAATCCTTAAGAGTCATACAGAAGAAATGGGTAACAGTAGCTGTGTCTCTAGAGTCATACTAGGGGGGCTAGAAATTTAGAAATGGTCTCTGATTATATACTCTTTCCTAGTTTTCTTTTCTGAATCTTTTATTATATGTATATATCTTTTCAAAATAAGGTTCTTTAAATTATCAGTCCTTGGGGCCTCTGGGTGGCCCGTCTAGTTAAGTGCCCAATTTTCTCTTTTTTTAAAGACTTATTTACTTTAAAGAGAGAGACAGAGACAGAGACAGAGCACACAAGGGAAGGCACAGAGGGAGAGGGAGGGAGGGAGAGAAAAGCAGACACTGCACTGAGCCCAACACAGGGCTCGATCTTACCACCCCTGAAATCACAATTTGAGTTGTAATCAAGAGTTAGATGCTCAACTGACTGAGCCACCCAGGCACCCCAAGCCTCCAACTCTTTTATTTTGGCTCAGGTCTTGATCTCAGCGCTATGAGTTCAAGCCCTGTGTCGGGCTCCATGTTGGGCATGGAACCTCCTTAAAAAACAAAAAGAAAACGGTCAATGTTGTAAAGTTTTGAGCAAGTCCTAATATTCAGTTTACTACCGATTAATTAGTAATCAACACTATAGCAATTATTATTAGCACAATGAAGGGTAATTTTACTACCCCTGTCCTTTTAGTTACTAGTGATGCTGTGTCTCTAGCAGTGTAGTTCCTGAGCAACTGTGCTGAGATAAAGTGCTGGAAGCAAATATGCTGAGTTTCTAGGGTACTTGCTGCTTAAAATTTTCGGAATATTAGAGTGGACTGTGGTATTATTCAGAATATACTTTAGCCTGTGTGCCAAGACAACTGGTGAGTTGTTCCGTCATCAGGAGGAGAATATAATAGCCATACAGTCTCTGCAACAGCAAAGACAGACACCTGGGACAATTCTGAACCTGGCCCTTCACTGAAAACAAATTTATTTCTGACAAAGTATCTCCAGAATAAAGTTATATGGGAAAATGCAACTCATTTCTCAAGTGTCTACCTAATTCATAGAGTTTGATCATTCCAAAGGGCATATTTTAATAATGTACCTTAGTAAGCAACTTCTCAACAGGATTTCTTCTCATGATGTTCAGAGAAGTTTTTATTTATTTATTTATTTGTTTAGTTTATTTATTTATCTATTTAGATTTTATTTATTTATTCATGAGAAACAGGGATCCCTGGGTGGCGCAGCGGTTTAGCGCCTGCCTTTGGCCCAGGGCGCGATCCTGGAGACCCGGGATCGAATCCCACATCGGGCTCCCGGTGCATGGAGCCTGCTTCTCCCTCTGCCTGTGTCTTTGCCTCTCTCTCTCTCTCTCTGTGACTATCATAAATAAATAAAAATTAAAAAAAAATATTCATGAGAAACAGAGAGAGGCAGAGACACAGGCAGAGGGAGAAGCAGGCTCCATGCAGGGAGCCCAACGCAGGACTCGATCTCGGGTCTCCAGGTTCACACCCTGGGCTGAAGGCGGTGCTAAACCGCTGAGCCACCTGAGCTGCCACATAGAAGTTTTTAAAAATCCCATACCAACTGTTACCCTTTCCTGTTTCTAATGATTTAATGTTTCACGTTGGAAGCATATAGTTTTACCTTAAGAGTTTCCAGTGTTCCATCTTCTTTGGCGAGGACGCTGCCTGTGATTCCTAAAATACTAACAACGTTTACTCTAACCCCGGTATTACTACTATGAATGCTGGCTGTGCATAGTGTCATCAGTTGATCAGGAGTCATGCACTGTTGAAAAGGAAGAAGAGAGTATTTATAGTGTTAACCTCGACCAGTTCCAATAGCATGCACAACAGGACAGACAGAATGTAGATGACAGAAAAGTTATGTATCCTAATCATTCCTTAATACGGCTGGTAATCCTGAACCAAGATGAGCCCTGTTCCTGTCACTGTCATTATTCAATCTAACATAGCTATTAGCCCAGAAGAGAGGCTTCATTTCTTATTTCATGTGAAGAAGACTTTCTGGGGGATGCCTGGGTGGGTTAAGCGTCCGCCTTCAACTCAGGTCATGACCTCGGGGTCCTGGGATCGAGCCCTATGGTGAGTTCCTTCCTCAGTGGGGAGTCTGCCTCTCTCTCTCCCTCTGCCTCCTCCTCATCCTGCTTGTGCTCTCTCTCTCCTTTTTCAAGGACTGTATTTATTTATTCGTGAGAGACAGAGAGAGAGAGAGAGGCAGAGACACAGGCAGAGGGAGAAGCAGGCTCCATGCAGGGAGCCCGACGTGGGACTCGATCCCGGGTCTCTAGGATCAGGCCCTGGGCTGAAGGTAGATGCTAAACGCTGAGCCACCCAGGCATCCCTGTGCTTGCTCTCTCTCTAATAAATAAGATCTTAAAAAAAAATAAAAAAAAAAAAGACTTTCAGTCGGATGTACACACACTAAAGAGATTCTAATTTCTTTTTAACAATGATTATAAAAAATGGTTTGAAAATATAAGTAGAATCATGTAGCTTTAATAAAACTCGGCTAATCTATACAAGTTAAGAACTTACCCTGAGATGTGTATGTTACAGTAAATATGAGAGATTGTAAAAACCATTAAATCATAGAGTGCTTCCGCTGTGTAGTGATAATTTTCATTCTAAGCTAATCTGAACACACACGAGGATGCAGGTATCACAAGAGAATTCGAGTATTGTATTGCCAGGCTATTATTACCTGTGAGGAGTAGCACAGTGTGGTGACCAAGGGTTTGGGATCTGACATTCTGGGTTCACATCCTGTCTCCTCTCCTTATCACTCAGCAATCCTGTGTAAGATACTTCCCTCCACTAACATCTCCATTTCCCCATCAGTGACACTGGACAGTAGTCATCATGCAGTTGCTATAAGGACTAAATTATGCATATAAAGAACTCACTAAATGTTAAGTATTATTAATATATAAAAATACTCAACAGTTCTAAATCAAACTCATTTCTGAATCATCTGCAGTGCTTCTGCCAAATCTAAAGGTAACAGCTAATATGCCCAGATTTCTTCTAATGAAAACAATCCTACCAACCATGGTATTCTTCACAGCCACAACAAGGCTGCCAGGATGCTAGAGGCACGCTACTTTACTACAGGCCTGAGTCACACATGTAAGCTGCCCAATACGCACAAACCTACAAGGCAGAGAAGTGGACAAGGGAGCAGGACAGTTGTACTCCACTCCTAGTGCTGTCACTCAGCACCTCTGGTCCCTGATTTCCTCTCCTTGTAAAGCATTAGAGAGCCAGGATCCGGGATCCCTGGGTGGCGCAGCAGTTTGGCGCCTGCCTTTGGCCCAGGGCGCGATCCTGGAGACCCAGGATCGAATCCCACATTTGGGCTCCCGGTGCATGGAGCCTGCTTCTCCCTCTGCCTGTGTCTCTGCCTCTCTCTCTCTCTCTCTCTATCATAAATAAATAAATAAAAAAAATTAAAAAAATAAAAAATAAAAAATAAAAAAAAAAGAGCCAGGATCCTTCTAGTTCTCAAATTTTATGCTCATGTCCAATACATACCCAACCTGAGAATTTATAGTCTCAATATATATGAATGCCCAGAAATTAACTGTGAGCAATTCTCTTTAAATGTCAGACTGAGGGAGCCCTGGGTGGCGCAGCGGTTTAGCGCCTGCCTTTGGCCCAGGGCGCGATCCTGGAGACCCAGGATCGAATCCCACGTCGGGCTCCCGGTGCATGGAGCCTGCTTCTCCCTCTGCCTATGTCTCTGCCTCTCTCTCTCTCTCTCTCTCTCTCTCTCTCTCTGTGACTATCATAAATAAAAATTTTTAAAAAAAGGAAAAAAAAAAAACATTAAAAAAAAAAAAAAGTCAGACTGATCCCGTTAGCTACTGCTGAAGATCATGAAAAATCAATAAAAATACTTTATATTCCCATAGGCCCTACAGTATAGAGTTTTCTAATTCCCATTTCAAAGAAAATGAGGGTCAAATGTTCTTGAAAAAAATTCTCAAATATGCAAAAAAAAAAAAAAAAAACTTTAAAGACTAAAAACTAGACACCAACAGCCCATACTGTATTTGACAGTAAAACATGAGAGATAGACTCATTAAACTGTAGACCAAGATAAAGTTTGGGGAGCAATGCTCTAGGGTGTGGCTATGGAATGACTAAGGGAAGGAGGGAAGAGCAGACCTCTGGACAAAGCAAGGTCCAAGAACTTCGAGGCCAGGTGACTAAGGGGAGCATCATGTGGAACTCGAAGTCACCCAGAATCATGACAGGACTAGCCAAGAGTAATAAAGCCCAATAGCCAGAATCTTGAAGGACAAAGGGTGCCCAAGGCATAGTGAATGGCTAATGACCAAGAGAAGTGGGTAGTATGGTCTAATGACACATTAATCAAAATTTTGATTAAGATTTTAGAAACGAAGAAGCAAGGATGGTTTAGCACATTGGTTCCCAAATGTAGTGTGCATGCCAGTCACTAGGAGAACTTGTTAAAATATAGATCACTGGTCCCCTCAAAGTTTCTGCTACAGTGGACTACAGGCAAGGCCCTAGGATTTGCCTTTATACACAAAGAAGAAAAAGGCCACCAACCCAAGAGCAAAACTGGCAAAAGATAGGAACAGTAACAGTTACAGAAAAAAAATGCAAAGGCCCTTAAAGCACATACAGACATCCAGTCTCATCGTCATAAGAGAAATGCAAATTAAAATTGAGATAAAATTTCTCACCTATCAAACTGGTAAAAATCCAACATCCTGACAACATAACTCTGTTGGTAAGGCTACAGCAAAACAGGCACTCTCAAGCACTGCTGGAGGAAATTCAAAATGCCTCAAATTCTAAGGAGGGGACTACAGCAATAATTAGCAAAATCACCAATCCATCCATTCTCCAAATCAGCAAGCCCACTTCTGGGAAACTATCCTGAAGACACAATGGCAAAAACATAAAATAACATCTGCAAAAAAGGCTATTCACTGCAGTTCCATTTGTAATAGCAAAGGACTGGAAATGAGAACCCCATCAACAGCAGACAGGTTGAATGAGTAAGGAACACCTACACAATGGAGTAACAGAACATGAAGCTGTAAAAAAGAAATGAGGAAGATATCGGTTTACTATGATGATTAATAAGGGGGAAAAGCAGGGCAAGGTGCAGAAGCACTACTTTAAGCAAAAAGGGTGAAATACACATGCCTACATATTTGCTTATGTTCTCAAAATAAGAACAATGGAATGATAAACCCAAAAAGGAGTTACTCAAAAGAACAGGGCAAAGGGACAGAAGCTAGACTAAATATAAATAAATAAGTTGTGGTAAAACATACATAACGTAACACTTGCCATCTTACCCTTAAAAAATATATATATTGTATTTATTTACTCATGAAAGACACAGAGAGAGTTAGAGATATAGACAGAGGCAGAAGCAGGCTCTGTGTGGGGAGCCCAATGTGGCAGGACCCCAGGATTACGCCCTGAGCTGATGGCAGACGCTCAATCACAGAGCCACCCAGGCATCCCCCATTTTAACCTTTTTTAAAAAGATTGACTGATTGATTGATTTTTAGGGTGAGCAAATGCATGAGCGGGGGGGAGGGGCAAAGGGAGAGGGAGAAGCAGACTCCCAGCTAAGTAGGGAGCTTGACTCAGGGATCGATCCCAGGATCCCGGGATTATGACCTGAGCTGAAGGCAGACACTTAACTGACTGAGCCACCTAGGCTCCCCAAATCCACTAATTAATCTTAACATCACAAATTTATGAAAATATATAATTTGTGATATAAAAGTAGAAAATATATATAGCAGTATGAATTATTCTTGCCAAAAAATTTGATCCTGAATCTAATTAAGACTCTAGACTTAGCTCCCAGTTTATAGAATGTATGGACAATAGAGGAACACAACAATACTATCCTGAGAAACCAGCCAAATCTCATAATGGGAAAAACTACAGGACAAATGACAGCTTCTTCAATGAATAAATAATATAGAGAAGGGGAGTTGGTATGGGAAATGTTTTAAATTAAAAGATTTAAGAATCTGTAAATATACTAAAAGCCACTGAATTGTACATTTTAAATGGGTGAAGTGTATGGTTGGTATGTGAATTAAATCTCACTAAAGCCATTAAAAAATTTTTTTTGAAACCAAAGTATCAAAGCAATGTGTGGATTTTCTTTGGATTCTGATTCGAACAAAACAAATAAAAAGACATTTTTGTGACAATCAGAAAACTGAACTCAGGCTGCATATCAACTGATAATTAAGCAATGTCTGTTGATTTGGGAGTAATGGTACTTCTGGTTTTTTACTTCTGGTTTTCTGTCACAGACACATAACGAAGCAGTAATAAAATACTTATGGTGAAGTAACATGACTGGCTTTAAAGTCATCTAGGGAACAAAAACAAAAGTATAAGGGAGATGAAGGGAACAAGAATGCCAGGATGTTTGCCTAAAAAAAAAAAAAAAAAAAAGAATGCTAGATGCCAGGATGCTGCCAACTCACTGACACTTGTGGTTCATCATACTACTAGCTCTGGTTTTAGAGATATCTGAAAATTTCCTTAATAAAAAGAAAAGAGGGCAGCCCTGATGGCTTAGCGGTTTAGCACCATCTTAGCCCAGGGCGTGATCCTGGAAACCCGAGATGGAGTCCCACGTCGGCTTTCTCCATGGAACCTGCTTCTCCCTCTGCCTGTGTCTCTGCCTCTCTCTTTGTGTGTGTCTCCATGAATAAATAAATAAAATCTTAACAAATAATAAAAAAAGAAAAAGAATAAGTGGGAAACCAGGGCAGCCTGTGTGGCTCAGCGGTTTAGTGCCTTCAGCCCAAGGGCCTGATCCTGGAGACTGGGGATCGAGTCCCATTTTGGGCTCCCTGCATGGAGCCTACTTCTCCCTCTGCCTGTGTCTCTGCCTCTCTCTTTCTGTCTCTCATGAATAAATTTTTTTTAAAAAAGTGGAAAACCACCCATCACATAGAGATGCTGAGGGATCACTGTGGAATCAGTGGGCATGCTTGAAAATTTTTGTAAAATGTTACAGAAAAAGACAAATGACACTCAGAGAAAATACTTCTAACAGATATGCCAACTATATCACATCAATAAAAAAAACAAACCTGTGTGTGTGCTGGTGATGGTGGTGGGAAGAAGCAAAATATTTTACGTTTTGTTTTAAGCATTTTTGCTTTCTTTTTACAAGGATCATATATTACTCTTGTAAGAAAAATAAACACTTTTAAAAAAACAGGTAAATAATGAATTTTGCCTCCATAATACAGAATCTTTGCAAGTTTCACATAAAAATTCTTAAAAATCTTACCTGAGAAATGTTGTTGGAGGCCATAGTTTGCAAGAGGGCCCTCAAGGCACTACTTATGGCTTCTAGAAAGTCAACATGCTTAGCAAAATCTAAAACACAAAAATGAAATATAAATTTGTCTTCCTCTATGCTAAGTTTTTTTTAAATTTACTTATTTATTTTTTTTAAATGTTTTTATTTTTTATTTTTTTATTTATGATAGTCACACAGAGAGAGAGAGAGAGGCAGAGACACAGGCAGAGGGAGAAGCAGGCTCCATGCACCGGGAGCCCGACGTGGGATTCGATCCCGGGTCTCCAGGATCGCGCCCTGGGCCAAAGGCAAGCGCCAAACCGCTGCGCCACCGAGGGATCCCTATGCTAAGTTTTTTTGTAGAAAAAGATATGGAATCAAAACACAGCCTGTTAAATATTAATACATGCTATTCTAATTAAAACATTTTTTAAAAGATATTATTTATTTATTTATGAGAGACACAGAGAGAGAGAAAGAGAGAGGCAGAGACACAGGCAGAGAGAGAAGCAGGCTCCCTGCAGGGAGGCCGACATGGGACTCGATCCTGGGACTCCAGGATCACGCCCTGGGCTGAAGGCAGGTGCTAAACTGCTGAACCACCCAGGGATCCCCTAATTAAAACATTTTTGACATTAAGCCCAAACTTCTAGTCAACAGCCCCCTGTGGACTGTATATGTAAGTTTGAAAAGACATCCACAATTGAAATAACCCTAACAAGGGCACATTCTACAGACAGTCCTTGCCTTTCCGATGCTGGATTTTTATTTAACTGGCTTTTTAGCATGGGATACACCTGAGGTAGCTTCATAGACAGAATTCAGCTTTTCACAGATTGCCATCACGGTACTGGGCAGACCTCCCATGGAGATGTCTCCCAAATCAGACTGCTTCCTAACAACCCAAACCCACTCCCTAGGCAAGAGCTGTTGCTTGCATAGGGCTGGACCACTACACCTCCATGGTTTCAGTCTTCTATAGTTTTTACTGATCCAACTTCCCCTTCCCATTCCTGCTCATTTTTAGTGTTTTCTTTCTTACCCCTGAGGTGGGAAGGGAAAGCAATGAACTTGCTGTGGTAGATAATACTGTCCAAAAATAACCACAACAGTCTATTTCCTCACCCCTTGAATTTGGGGGGACTTTGTGACATCAACCAACAGGACACATGAACATGACAGGCTAGGTCACGGAAAGACAACATGACTTGCACCTGACTCACATATATTTGCTCTCTTCTCTTTCTCAACTCTTGCCTTTGGAACTCAGCCACCATGTTATAAGGAAGCCTAGGTCACATGGCGAGGTCACTTGTTCTGGTTGATAGCCCCTATGAACCACCCATCAACATGGGACTGAAGACTTCAGACAGTTCTGGCTTCTTGTTTTCCAGCAGAAGCCCTAGGCTAGAGTTTTCTCAACCCTGCCACTATGGACATTTTGGACCAGACAATTCTTTGGGATCCCCTGTACACTGTAGGATATTTAGCAGCATTCCTGGCTTCTACCCCCTAGATAACAGTAACAACCCCCAGGTTGTAACAAGAAAAAATGCCCCCAGACATGGCCAAATATGCTGTGGGGGAGGAGGGTACGGTGTGTGTGTGTGTGTGTGTGTGTGTGTGTGTGTGTGTGTGTAGGGGGCTGCTCCTAGTTGAGAACCCCTAGCCTAAACATTGTGGAGTAGAGACAAACCATCTCCACTGTGCACCGTCTAAATTCCTGACCTATAGAAACCATGAGAAAAACCATTATTGTTGTTTTAAGCCACAAAGTTTGGGGATGAGATAGATACTTTGGCTTTCTGCTCTCTAGTGCCTGGGGCCCTATAATTATTCCAATGCCCCTTTTGGGGCTGCCTACCTGAGCATGATGTAGCTTCTGCACATACCTGAATCAAAGCTTATTATATTTTTTTGCCTCTCATGATCATATATACATTATGTACTGAAGTAGGGAATGCCCGTAAATCTTACAGGAGAGATACTAGCATAGCCTTAGGATCAGACAGACCTGGGATGGAATCCTGCCTCTGACGTTGTATGACCTCTCCTTCTGGCCTCGGCTCAAACGTCACCTTCTCAGAGAGCCCTTTCCACCGAACCCATCTCCTTTTATGTTCTTCCTAGATGAAATTACATTGTATCTTTGTCTGAGATTGTAAGCTCCATGAGCATCATGATCTTGCCTAGCTCATTTACCCCCATATCCCTTGGACCTAGAGTGGTACACGGCATAGTGTTCAAGAAGTATGTGTTAAAGGAATGAGTGCCCCAAAGGAGTTCCTCAAATCAGCTTCCTTATCAGAAAGGTGGGGTAATAATACCTAGCTCATAAAGTCTAGTACCCAAAAGCCACTCAAAAATTGGTGTGAAGTTGTTGCTACTAAAATTCAAAAAGTCACCCTGGCTCTAGCAAGTAGGTTATATTTGAATTTGATTAGAGCTATTAAGCATAGCCCTAGAAATTCACCAACTGCACATAAACCAACAAAAAAAACAAAAAAAAAATCATGAATAACTCAATATGAACTAGAACACATTCAGAAACAATTTTTTTTCTGTCTTGCATTCTTAGAAAAGTAACCATTACCTTAGATTCAAAACCCTAATCTAAACCACGTTACTATTTTATATTATGTGTAATTCATACTCTACCTAAATTAAGGAAAACATGCGGGTGATTTTTATTGAATTCACATTTCTAGTCACGTATCCAAATTTGGGAAAGAGACTTCAAATTATGCTGCCTTTCTGACAAATTCTCAGGTCAACCCATGTGGTATTGTTGAAGAAATTAATATCAACAGAAGTTAAGCAAAAGAAGGTGGGCGAAAATGTCTTTCCCCTCAACAACTTTGTACAGCATTTAAGAATTGCTGCACATGTAAAAGCAGGTAGGTAGCCAACCCACAGGTAATCAAACAGCAAATTTTTATTTAAGTGACTTTCTCGGGTTGATTTTCCATATCCTAGAAGAGAACAGGAAACATCCCAGAATGGGTGCTACTATCATTCTAATTGTAGTGAAAAGAGCTTTCTACTTCCCCAAATGTGGGAAAACAGGGAACCCTAAATGATTATGGAACCCAAGTAATGGAACAAATGATAGACTGACCCAATCTGAAAACAAAACATCGCTATAATTTTTTAAAAGATTTTATTTATTTATTCACGAGAGACACAGAGAGAGGCAGAGACATAGGCAGAGGGAGAAGTAGGCTTCCTGCAGGGAGCCCTATGTGGGACTCGAT
Source organism: Vulpes vulpes (assembly GCF_048418805.1). Taxonomy (NCBI): domain Eukaryota; kingdom Metazoa; phylum Chordata; class Mammalia; order Carnivora; family Canidae; genus Vulpes; species Vulpes vulpes. Next base: position 144,877,482 of record NC_132781.1, read on the forward strand.
CCTGGGACTCCAGGATCATGCCCTGAGCTGAAGGCAGATGCTCAACCACTGAGCCACCCAGGCATCCCTAAAATTTTCTTGATGTTCTGAAGATTAATGGTTTTTAACAAAGGAGACAAAGGTATTAACATACTGAATGCAAGGACCAGAATCTGATTCACTGACAATGTTCTCCTTTTATCTCTGATGTCAGCCACAGGGTGTAAGCATCACAAATTTTGTAACTTTTCACAACTGTACTTTAGCATTAAAAATAAAGCAAGTTAGGCAGAGTTGTATGATCCTCATACACTTAATGTTCAAACATGGTAACAAAAAGTTAGAGAAATTTGACCCCATCTTCCCCAGAAAATTCTCCAGTAACAGTTCACACCATCCACACAAAACCCACAAGATTACGTTATTTAATAAATCTCAATGTTTCAAAGGAACTTTAGCATACCATCTCTCAATATAAGCAATTATCCTTTATCAAAAATTTCAATCTGATAAGAAAAGGTTATGTCAACAATACCTATGAACTTGGAATTTACTTAAAGTGTTTAATTATATTTTCCCACAATTCAGAAACTTTCCATGATTTCTCCAAGGCTAAGCTGGTATCGTTTTCCTGTGATCTTCCAGGTAATAAATGTGCAAGCATCAGTAACCACAAATAGCCAGCTGAAAGGGGAGAAACATGCCCAAGTGTTTTCTGTACAGCAGTGGGACAAAGTATGTGAGCTTTACTTCAAGTGAAATGAACTCTAATTGTTGGGGTGGAAATGGAGCTTCTGGTATCTTGACTGGAGCTCCCCACTGAGCAGGAAAATGGCTGTTTGTTCTGCCAGTAGGGCAGACAGGATTCCTTCAGGGTACGCAGGTCTTGGAAGTAGTGATAGGCTAGGCTTGCTCCCCTGGGGGCCTGGCTATGTACAACCCCATTTGGCCCAGTTCCCAGCAGGGAGAGCCCATGTGAAGGGGTGAATGGGAGTGGCCCTGAGCAAGAGTAGCCCTCCTCGTCCTCTACCATGGGATATTGGGCTGTGCTGGTGGGAGCCAGAATGTCAGCAAAAGTCAGATAGAACATCCTCTTTCCCATGTCCCCTGCCCCCCATGCCATCCAGATCTCTGCCTGGTTTATATGGCTGGGGGACCAATGAAAAGATACAGTTATCAGGCCAGCTCACACCAAGTCAGCTCTGTAGCCAAAGCGTGCCCAGTCTTGCCTGTATCCTGTCTTAGGTGTGGCTGGGCACAGTCTTCTCATGATCACACCAGCTAAAGAATGCACAGCCTGAGATCAATGGAAAACTACATCTGCTGACAAATGCTGGAAGGTCAATAGAGACAGAACAATAACTATGTACGGGCATCTGAATCTTTACTTAATTTTTAAAAACTGACCTAGAACTTTTTTTTTTTAAGAATCTCAGTATTCTGACTGACTTATTTATTTGAGAGAAAGAGAGACAGAGAAAGCACAAGCAGTGGGTAGAGAAGCAGTCTCCCCACTGAGCAGGGAGCCTGACATGGGGGCTCCATCCCAGGACACTGGGATCAGGACCCGAACAAAGGTAGATGCTTAATCTACTGAGCCACCCAGGCACCCCTGATCTAGAACTTCTAAAACATGCACTATTAAATGCACAGCACCTTGTATTAACTTGATAGAGTGCAAAGTAGGGGCTCCTGGGTGCTCTGCTCAGCATTGAGCCTGCATCTCCTTCTCCCTCTGCCCCTCCCCCCTGCTCAAGCTCACACTCTCAAATAAATAAAATCTTAAAAAAAAAAAAAAAGATTTCTAGAAGAACTAGGGAGTGGGGCAGCTGGCTGACTGGCTCAGATGGAGGAGCATGTGACTCTTAATCTCAGGGTCACTGAGTCTGAGACCCACACTGGGTGTAGAGATTACTTAAAAACAAAAAGAACTTAAAAAAAAACTGGGGAGGAACTCTTAAATGAATATCTATATAAAAGCTTATATTTAGTCAAAAATGGCCATATTTTGATCTTTTAAGAGTTTCAACTTTTTTTTTTAGTTTTATTTATGTAAGTAATCTCTACTTCCAATGTGGGGCTCAAACTCATGACCCTGAGATCAAGAGTCACATACTCCTCCATCTGAGCCAGCCAGGCGTCAACTTAAGAGCTTCAACTCTTGACTTAATGTTGTATCTGAGAAGAGAATAAGTTTAATAAATAGTTTACAATGAGATATATGAACACTACACTGAATGTAACACAGTTAAGTTATAGCTTATTTGGTGGTTAAATTTTAAAATTAGTGCAGAAAGCAAATATTAAATATCTTCAAATTTACCCTCAAAAACTCCCTAGACACTCTGAAATTGGGGAGCTGAGAGCAGCCAATTCTTATCTCTCAATTACCATCGATGCAGACATGCAATGCTGGGACGTAATGTGGAGAATTCTCTTTTACTACATAAAATACCATTTTTCCCCCTCCCTCTCAGTTTTTCTTCTTTGGTTTGGTTTGAGTTGCTATAGTTTGATGTGGCCAAGTCAAATGAGATTCTATTACCACAAACTATGAGAATCTGTTAGAGTAGCACACATTAACACTTGTACAGCCAGGCCATTTAGAAAGAATAGTTACCTATGTATGCTATCTCTCTAGGTTTCTGTGTACAAATGAAAGTAATTCATATTAGAGAGATCCTGGTAACACCTTTTACCAAACAAAGGTGTTTAAAGAAAGAAACATATTAGAAAAAATCAGAGTACAGTACTCTGTCTAGTAGTCTACAATTTGACTTAAGAACACACATACAGGGATGCCTGGGTGGCTCAGTCGGCTAAGTGTCTTGCCTTCAGCTCAGGTCATGACCCAGGGTCCTGGGATTGAGTCTCGCATCAGCCTCCCTGTTCTACAGGGAACCTGCCTGCACCTCCCTCCCCCTTTGTCTCTCATGAATAAATAAATAAAATCTAAAAAAAAAAAAACAAAAAAAAACCTCAGGGATGCCTGGGTGGCTGAGCAGTTGAGCCTCTGCCTTTGGCTCAGGGTGTGATCCTGGAGTCCCAGGATTGAGTCCCGCATCCGGCTCCCTGCATGGAGGCTGCTTCTCCCTCTGCCTATGTCTCTGCCTCTCTCTCTCTGTGTCTCTCACGGATAAATAAATAAAATCTTAAAAAAAAAAAAAAAAACTCAGATACATATTTTTATATTGAGAATCTCTCTGGAAGAACATGCAAGAAACTGGTAACAGTGACTGATTCTGGGAGAGAACTGGATGGTATGAGAAAAAGGAGAGAGGCTTTCTGCTTTACATCCTCTAATAACTTGTGAATTCTGTAATACATCCATGGATTATCCAAATGTAAATGAAATAGTTTTATTTTAAGAAGAAAAAGACTAGAGAATTAACCAAATATCTAATATTTATGATATTACGATATTTGTGATTCAGCTTTATTGGCCTGACATAATGCAATTTTAATAAAAAATAAAAGTATAGCCCATAAACTAGCTTACATATATTGTTTGGACTCTATGCCACTGGCAACTATAAATATGACTCTTCCTGCTTGGGAAAGGTTTCTGCAGGTTGGATGACAAACACGGCAAAATGCCAAAGTCCAAGTTCCTGGGCCTTCAAAATTCTGCTTGATCCAAATAGTCTTTCACAATGAGTCCTAAATATTTACCTGGCTGAGAAAAAAGCAGCTGTGACAGATGTTGTGCAAGTGTCTGAAGGGCTGCAGGGCCCCCAAGATGGTCCACATCCAGGAGGGAGACAAGACTCTGGAGACACACGAGGGCTCTGCACTGAATAGTGTTCATTCTGGAAAGGAAGTGGAAAGAATGTGATGTTTCTCTAACAGTATTCCAACAGAATTCAGTATTTGCTTTTAACCTAAGCTTTGGGCTCTGACTGGAAATACCTGTACATAGGTGTATGGCTATAACAAAGAATCTTAAGGTGAACTGATTATCTCCCTAATCAAATTGCTTGAGCACTCAGGGCCTGAGGCACAACTCACTTATGAGTCATAAGGAATCTGCTTTAGAAAAACTTTTACGCATGGCAGCATTGGCAAAACGACTTTGAGTTATGAAACAGGACACACATAAGTGCTCAAAGCATATACAGAATTTAACAGTTTATAAAGCAAACATGGTGCCCCTAGAAAATAAACACTGCTAAAAAAAAAAAATCATAAACACTGCTCAGCACCCTCGCAGTGCACATACCCCTTCCCTGTCTCATCCCGCCTCTCTGACCCCTAAAGGCTACCACTATCCTGACTTTTATGGTAAACATTTCCCTGTTCTTTATAGGTTTACCACCTAGTATGTGTCCTGAAACAAAATACTGCTGCCAGTTACTGAACTCTATAAAAAAGGAATCTCGGTGTATATATTCTTTTGTGCCTTGCTTTCTTTTTCTTGTCAACCTTCTAGTTCAGGTTGTTTTTGTTTGTTTGTTTTTACTGCTTTTAGGTATTCTACTGTGGGATTACGTCAAAATTTACCTTTCCATTCTGCCACTGATGGGCACTGAGGTTGTTTCCAGGTTGGGACAACTGGAAACACACTGCTATGCACATTCTCATGCCTTAGAGCTTATAGGCACACATTTTTCTAGGGAATATACATAGGAATAGAACTCTTGGATCTGGGGGGAGTCAGTATCTTTTAGTTAGTGGTCCATCATTTCATGTAATAACATAATGACAAACAGTTTTGAAAACAGAAAAGTTCTTACTTTCTAACCAAAGATTTCCAAGTGGGACTCCTAGAACATAAGTCAACTGCAGTGCTGTTTGGAAAGGCAGTTTTCTCAAAAATCTAGATTTAAGAAAGGCAGTAAAGCAAAGGTTAAAAGAGTAGCGTCGTTTTCTACATGATCCCTTTATCAAGTCCCAACATATTACCTCTCAATGAAATGGTTAGGCTTGGGAAGGATCTACTTTTCAGCATACTCCCACTACTGTTAGTTCTAACTTGTTGTTTACCAATTACCTACAGTCTGGAAGTGAGAGTAAATCTCTTTTGCATACATGGCGAATAGTTCTCTTAAGCCCTTCCCATGCTCCAATATGAAGCTAGACTTGAAACAGACTACCTTCTTTGGGATGAGGTAGTTGGTGAAAGCAGTGTGAACCTCATGGGAGAGGCAGAGGGGAGACAGCAGCTGCCCACCGCACTCACTGAAGGAATTCTCCATAAATGCATCGCTCTCATCACTGCTAGAAAGCTCTTCCCACTCATCATCGGAGGGATCTGGGAAGAGTGCAAACCACATATAACTGAATATTTTAAAAAATCCTCATGGAAGCTCTCCTTTCAGCCCAGAGGGAGAATGTCTAAACGTAAACCATAAACTGGTCACAAACCTTCACTGCAGCACATGTTGACAATAATTTCCAGAGCAGTCTGCTGAGCTGTCAATAACGCTATGCTCTCTCTCAGTTCCTTGTCAGTGGGCTAAAAAATAAATAAATCAATAAATCAAACAACCAACTATCAATGTTTGGGAAAATATTATCACATGAATGTCCTTAGAGCCTACTACATGATTTTTACCCTTGGAATAGAGTGCATGGGGGATGGGGTAGCCAGAAGAAAAGTCATAATGTGCTGAAGTACAAACAAGCATTATGATTCCTCTTGGCACTGTGCAGCAGGCCACTCTTAACTGGGCTTCCATCTATCTACATGGTTATCCTCTAAGCATTGCATAGTTAGCTGGGGAGAAGAGATAAATACTCAGGAATTGTGAACTGAAATTACCCTGAAACTTAATCTAATTTGTTAAGAAGTAGCTCAGCACACTAAGATTAAAACAAGAGCTCATTTCAGAGACTAGGCACTTATACACAACACTTTTATTATTTTTTTTAAGATTTTATTTATTTATTCATGACAGAGAGAGAAAGGCAGAGACACAGGCAGAGGGAGAAGCAGGCTCCATGCAGGGAGCCTGATGTGGGACTCGATCCCGGGTCTCCAGTATCACACCCCGGGGCTGAAGACGGCGCTAAACCACTGGGCCACCGGGGCTGCTTTAACACTAACGTTTAGATGCTTAGACATCTTCTTGGAAAAGACTGCATTAACAAGAACTACTAACAAGCCCTTATATGACTAACAAGGCTTGGCTAAGGTGTAGACAGGCTTGCTTCCTGGCTTTCTCTGAAGCCAGCAATAAACCATTTATTTGGGGCACCTGGGTGGCTCAGTGATTGAGCGTCTGCCTCTGGCTCAGGTCGTGATCCCAGGGTCCTGGGATCAAGTGCCGCATCAGGATCCCTGCGGGAAACCTGCTTCTCCCTCTGCCTGTGTCTCTGCCTTTCTATGTGTGTGTCTATCATAAATAAATAAGTAAAATATTTTTAAAAATTAAAAATTAAAACATTTATTTAAGACTGAAGAAAGGGGGAAACACATGGGTGGCTAGCCAGTTAAGCATCTGCCTTGGGCCCAGGTCATGATCCCAGGGTCCTGGGATCCAGCCCTGCACCGGACTCCCTGCTTAGCGGGAGCTTGCTTCTCCCTCTCCAACTGTTTGTGCTGTCAAATAAATATACTAAATCTTAAAAAAAAATAAAATAAAATAAAAATAAACTGAAGAAAGGGGAGAACTTTCTTCTGGAACGTTCCATATTAATTATGGGAATAATTAATGTGAACTTCTCAATTACTAGTCTTAAAACGGGTTGTAGAAATTTATGTGACCTTAACTCTTAAATTACCTATGAAAAGTGAAATAGCTACATTGATATTCAGATAGTGTATAGGCTTAAAAAAAGTATCTTTTATTGTCTGAATGTTTCTTCTCAACAGGCTTCTAATTGTCTTCTTAATGCATGTGCAATATTCCATTAAATACACTAATTTGGAATATTTCAGATTACTTGGATATCTCACTTCCTCAGATTTACTGGGTCAAAGAAACATCTAAAGATCCTGTGATGTGTCCTTATTGTCCTTTCCAGAATGTTCATGCTGATCTATAATCCTCTAGCAACTTCTTGTGCAACAATCTGACTCCCACTTTGAACCGTGTTCAAATTATTATTTTTAGGGATCCCTGGGTGGCGCAGCAGTTTGGCGCCTGCCTTTGGCCCAGGGCGCGATCCTGGAGACCCGGGATTGAATCCCACATCGGGCTCCCGGTGCATAGAGCCTGCTTCTCCCTCTGCCTGTGTCTCTGCCTCTCTCTCTCTCTCTCTCTGTGACTATCATAAGTAAATAAAAATTTTAAAAAAAAATTATTATTTTTAAAGGTTTTTTTTTATTTACTCATGAGAGACACACAGAGACCTAGGCAGAGGAAGAAGCAGGCTCCATGCAGGGAGCCTGATGTGGGACTCGATCCCAGGACTCCAGGATCACACCCTGAGCCAAAAGGCAGACGCTTAACCGCTGAGTCACCCAGGTGTCCTGTGTGTTCAAAATTATTAAAAAATAATAAATAGGGGCACCTGGTTGGCTAAGTTGGTAGAGTATGTGACTCCTGATTTCGAGATTGTGAGTTCAAGGTCCAAGATGGATGCAGAAATTACTTAAGATCAATAGCAATGATAAAATAATAAAAATAAATTTAAAATAAAATTACTAAAAGATAATTATTTTTGATAAAATGTATTTTAAAGCAAAGTGTTCATTTAAAAGATGTAGCTTAAAAAAAAAAATAAATAAAAAAATAAAAGATGTAGCTTGAGGGGCATCTGGATACCTCAGTTGGTGAGGCATCTGCTGAGGGTCCTGGGATTGAGCCCTGCCTGCATTGGGCTCCCTGCTTAGCTGGGAGTCTGCTTCTCCCTCTTCCTCTGCCATTCCACCTGCCTGTGCTCTCCCCTCTCTTTCTTAAAAAAAAAAAAAAAAAAAATTAAAAAAAAAATTTAAAAAAAAAAAGATGTAGCTTTACTGCTGGGAAGAACATATATAAAAATTATTCCTATCTGCTTTGTGTATGATATTCAAGAAAACATTATTAGTGTCAACTCAAAGCTAAATAAAGACAAGCTCTTGTGGAGCTCTCATCCTCTTGAGATATATGAAAACCTGGCTCAGAAGAACCCTGAAATTAAGTTCTACTTCTTTAAAGAACTCTCCTTAAAAAAAAAAAAAAAAAAAAAAAAAACTCTCCTGCTCCTTATTGTCATCAAACAATCATAAAGAAACAATCTCGATGAAATATTATGACGTCTGAGATTTGCTTCAAACTATTCAGTGCTGAGAGGGGAGAGGAGAAGGGGAAAGAGACGAAATAAAACAGACTATGATTTGATCACTGATAACCGTGGAAGCTGGGTGAGTGACTCCTCTTCTGCATATGTTAAAATAACAACCTGGATTGGTTCTTTCTTTTACATATTTGTGATTATACCTTCGTAAGTAATCCAATTAAAGGTTTTGATTCCAAAGGCCTCCTGCACCAGCCCTTGGACAGTGGGAAAGACCAGAGCCTTCCATTACATTTGTATTCTGGGCACATACCAGCATGATGTCCAGTACCCTACTGGCACTTAAACATTGGCTGACTGACCCGCATGTTAATCAATCCGATCTACTCAGCTATGCTAACAGACTTTAAAAAGCAAGCTTTTGTTATGAGAAAATGCTGCATTTTATAAGCACCAATGTTCTATTTTTAAATAATATGAAGGAAAGTAAATGCTTGAACAGTTAATGATCAGTACTTTTTGCCCATGCCACCTCATCTTGCAGTTCTCACCTTCTCCCTGGAAAGCAAGGCTGAAGAGGGGGCGGAAATCAAAAGTGCCACTCTCCCCCTCCCCACAAGGGATTTCAGATACTTCAGAGTTCCCGAACAGCCCAACTGCATTCTCCAGTTCCACCGATGGGAAATCGGCACAAACACTGTACACATCAATTAATTGGGACAATCCGTGCCATGCCACCGCCACAGGGCCTCCAAGCCCTAATCCGTCACATCCTGCCTTTCCCCAGGGGGGGAACCACGTCTGTCCCAGATCTGTAACTTACCCTTCCCGTAACAACTGCAGAGAAAATATTGCTAGGGTTCTTCAGAAATACCCCTTTGGGAGGATAAGACTCACAGCTCTGCCTTTGCCTACCTTGTCTTACTGATTTTCAATTCTACTCAGACTACAGAACAAGGACTAAATTTGGAGTTCAAACATGCCTGCCCGCACCAAAAGGGGTGCTACAATTCCAAAGCAACTTTGACTTGCAAGCAACTCAAGGATGAGGCAGCCTCTTCATCTTTACATGCACCCCCCAGACTCAACATGATGCTATGCACCTAAGGGCTATCTATCCACGGAGGCTTGGAAAACACTTCTAACTACAACATTTTGATTTCATTAAAATACCACCAATTCATGCTTTACAAGACTTTGTGAATCCAGAAAAGTAGGATACCGTTATGTCTATTTTCAGGTATATTCCATTTAAAGAATTCTTATATTGGGCATAAACTTGTCAAAACTCTGATCGAAGACAGCTGTCAGGCTCAGTTCACCGTATGTGGGTCTGGAGAGAACCTGGAACCGCAGAAGGCCTGAGAGGAAAGGACCAGTACTCCTCCAGGTCAGACTCCGTCATCTCTCTTCCAAAAGATGTCAGCAACCTAACCCATCTCTCTGCCACTAGACCACCTAATGACAGTAACCTGCTTTCACCACACTGTTCCTATACCATCCTTCAAGGCAGCTAGTTGTTCTGTCCACAAAGCCTTCTCTGACAATCTTTCCTTCTCCTCTCCCATCAGGGCTATCCAGCCAGCGTGCTTCTCTATGCAAACCACTCCCTCAGAAATCTGTGCACAGCCCTACCCTGCTCTTAGCAAAAGCATTGTAACATGTCCTAATTATGTGTCTGTCCTCCTAAGACAGATAAGGTCCCTGAAGACAAGAAAAATGTCTTAATCATCTTCTCGTGTCAGCATTCAGCACGGTGCCTGGCACGCAGCAGGAACACAGAAAATGTGCATCTGAATGAATAGAGCCAAGTCGCTGTCCTCCTGTCTTCCCAACTGCTTGCGCTCCTCCTTGGGGGGAACATTTTCCCAAAGTATGGCTCCATCTCTGCTGACCTGCTCTGCTGAAATGTTCCCTTCCCTGCACCTGAGCTTGCTCTTTTACACCAACACGAGTGTGTCAGTGACCCCTATAACCACCAATTCTCACAAGCACCCAACCTTCTCTGCTCAGCAGTAGTGGGCTAATGAGGGCTGAGCTTGCTATTTTGATAAGGATAAACATTAACATAAAAGGGACAAGAATGCAAAATAAAAACTCCTTCAGTATGAAGACAATCTGGTGGAGAGTGTGTAAATGAAGAGGGGGAGACATAGGAGTTAGGAAGATGACTGAATGCTTCTCAAGTGTCACAAAAGTACTGGTCTCTCCCCTCTTGGAAATCTTCTGTGGAAAAGTCTCATTTTAGACAAGAGATGTTTGCTCCCCCTTTGGGAATAGATTTCTAACATTGCAAAGAGAGCCAATGGGGAAACATGATGGATTTTTACTGAAATTCACTTTATAATTAACTGTACTGTGACAATGTTCTACAAAGCTTAGGATACTTATTGGAAGAAAATAGCTATATTAATCAAGGCTTGCAAGCATCAATCTGACTTACTGGAAGCAAATCTGAAATGAAGGTTTTCCTTCTGACTTTTCTTTTGTGCGGAATCTCTTCCATTTCATCATCTTCCATCAAAGCGTCATGGTTGGCTCTCCCTAGTATGTCCTCTGTCTCTGCAGCGGCTTCTAACCTCTGCTTTTCGGCCTCCTGCATTCGGATTACTATCTCACCAGCATCCAAGTCCAGAACTTCAGACAAGATCTTCAGTATGGCATTTATGATTTCTGCCTGACTCTTGGATGGAATAATGTCCTTTAGGTTCCAAATTGTGCCTGAGGGGAAAATGCACATAAGCACAAAGGACTTGCCTGTGAAAGCTTGTATTAAATACAGTTTCTGCAAGATTGGTTCTTTTAAGCTCAGGTGTAATTTCAAAAAAAGAAATCTCAAACCCTCTGCCTGTGTTCAATTTTTATTAAATGTCAAAAAGGAAGAAATAAAGAAAAAGAGAAAGAAAGCAAGCAAGCTTTGCACAGAGGCAGCTCCCTTTATTACAGTCCTGCATAATCACCTCTCTTCCTTGACACACAATGCCTCTCGTACACACCGCACAGCAACAGACAGAGAGAATACTGATCAACTTTCACATGAAATGACAAATGAAGTTGCCTCATTCTTTCATTTTTTTTTTATTTTTATTTTTTTCATTCTTTCATTTTAACCTGAGCTGCCCTCTAGGCAGTTTCTTATATTCCAAGAGAGGAATGAAATGCACTAAATTTCCAAGGTCTCATGGACAAACCAAAGAGTAGGTTCTTGGTTTTTTGCTAATGTATCAAAAGAGAACAGAAGCTACTATTAAGTAAATAGATGATAACAACAACAACAAAAAAGCCACTGTAAAATAAAAATATATCCTGGATATGAACTCAAAAGAATTGAAAGCAGGGACTCAAACAGATATGTGTACACCCATAATCACAGCAGCATTACTCAATAGCCACTGACCCAAGTTCCCATCTGCTAATGAATGGTTAAATAAAATGTGACACATACATATAGTGGAATATTATTCAGCCCTTAAAAAGGAAGGAAATTCTGACCACCCTACAACGTGGATGGACAACTCTGAGGACATTATACAAAATGAATTAGAGTTGGTAGAGCATACAACTCCTGATCTTAAGGTTGTGAGTTTGAGTCCCACGTTGGGTGTAGAGCTTACTTGAAAACAAAACAAAACAAAAAAGTTTAAAAATAATAAAACAACTGAAATTAGCCAGTTACAAAAAGAAAAACACTATATAATTCTACTCATATGAAGCACCTAAAATAGTCAAATTCATAGAGACAGAAAGTAGGGGTGTAAGGAAGGGAAAATGGAGAATTATTCAACGTGTGCAGAGTTCCACTTCTGCAAGATGAAGAGTCCTGGAGATTGGTTGCACAACAACATGAATGTACTTAACATCACCGTATGCTCAAAAATGGCCAAGATGGTAAAGTCTATGGTACATGTATTTCACTACTTTAAAAATCAACAGCACTCAAGACCTTACCTCTGCAAGGGCAAGAGGAAGATATATACATAAAAAATATAAATTACCCACTACTCAACAGATCAACAGGTTATTTCTTATCTTTACATCTAGGAGATATAAATCCCAAGAGAGAGGGATGCCTGGGTGGCTCAGCAATTGAGCATCTGCCTTCAGCTCAGGGTGTGATCCTAGAGTTCCAGGATCAAGTCCCACATTGGGCTCCCTGCATGGAGCCTGCTTCTCCTCCTATGTCTCTGCCTCTCTCTCTGGGTGTCTCACATGAATAAATAAATAAAATCTTAAAAAAAAAAAAAAAGTGAGTGGTCATGTCTTAGATGCCCAGAATCCATTTCTGAACTCACTGGTTCAGAAGAGAGGATCTTGGGATCCCTGGGTGGCGCAGCGGTTTGGCGCCTGCCTTTGGCCCAGGGCGCGATCCTGGAGACCCGGGATCGAGTCCCACGTCGGGCTCCCGGTGCATGGAGCCTGCTTCTCCCTCTGCCTGTGTCTCTGCCTCTCTTTCTCTCTGTGTGACTATCATAAATAAATAAAATTTAAAAAAAAAAAAAAAAAAAAAAAAAAAAAAAAAAAAAGAAGAGAGGATCTTGAGAATAGCACTTCTTTATCTGTTGACAGTAACTTGTTAAATTGAAGAGAAACCTATTCTAGAAGGCTCCACAACTATGCATAACCTCTTTTTTTTTACGATTTTATTATTTATTCATGAGAGACACAGAGAGAGAGAGAAAGAGGCAGAGACACAGGCAGAGGGAGAAGCAGGCTCCATGAAGGGAGCCTGACGCAGGACTGGATCCCAGGTCTTCAGGATCAGGCCCTCGGCTGAAGGCAGTGCTAAACCGCTGAGCCATCAGGGCTGCCCAGCATTACCTCTTGAATTAAGGATCTCCACATAAATATTACAACTTTCAGTACAGATATAAGCACAGAAGGTCCTGATGTGGTGAAAATGAATGAATGATTGAATTTTGGAATCCATCTCTACCCATTACAAATTACTAAAAAAGCACACTATTGCCTATAGCTAAATTTTACCTGCCACCAATGTCTTTAATAGAATGTAGTCCATGGAAGTGACAGGAGAAAGCATTGCTGATTCCAGTACATGCAATGCTGGGGCACTGAAAGATTTCAGCAGCTCTGGGTTATCTTCAGTCACTGTCTGCAAACAATATGCTATAAAGATAAAAATTAAGACACAAATGAATTCTGCTAGGATAATTTACAACAATTTAACTCATCAGAAAACATTTGCAACTTTTTAAAAATTTTGTATTTAAATTCAATTTAGTTAAAATATACTGTATTATTAGTTTCAGTGGTAGAATTCAGTGATTCATCAGCTGCATATAGTATTCAACCCAGGGCTCATTCCACCACGTGCCCTCCTTAATGCCCATCACCCAATTACCTCATCCTCCACACCCACTGTCCCTCCAGCAACTCTCAGTTTGTTCCCTACAGTAAATAGTCTTTAATGGTTTGCCTCCCTCTCTGTTTTTATCTTATTTTCTTTCCCTTCCTCTATGTTCATCTGTTTTGTTTCTTAAATTCCACTTATGAATAAGATCATATAGTACCTGTCTTTCTCTGACTGACTTATTTCACTTAGCATGATACCCTCTAGTTCCAACTAAACATTTGTATGTTTATAACTTCTTCAGACACAGGTGGCTTTTGTAAAATAGGTATGTTTTACTTAAAGGACGGTACATGCAAATGTGGCTTCTCAGACTATCAGTGTAATGAAAGATTTTTTTCTTTTAATTTCTAATTCTTTACAGAATTATTCTTTTACAAAATCAATTTAAAAGGCTCTTAGATGTTGTGACAATGTGGAATTATTAATGAACATTTATAAAGGTTTCTCCTCAATTTCTGTATGTATCAGGGACTAGTAACAAAGAGTCTGGGGGCCAAAGGCCAGCACAGGGACAACACTTAGCAGGCTTGGGGACATTCTGGCTTCCTTTAAATTCAGTATGATCTTAAAAGTTAGGGCTATTTCTGGTGAAGCAGTATTCCTTTAAGAAAAAGAAGTATTTTACATAAAACTATGAGTAAATTAAGAGATGGCTATGATCTCTTCAGTGCTTAGCTCCTTCCTTGCATTAATACAAGACCATGGATTACACTTTGCAGATCAGAAATAATTAACTGAAAGTATCAAAACAACTGGGATTGCCTTACAACTTTGACAGAAAAATCTCTAAAGCACAAAAGAGGAACCAAGCCCAAATGTGTTTTTCTTAGTGTATTCCAAACAAATCCATTTCTTTCCAGTCTCAAAATTTCACAGCTGATCCATGCCCATCCAAATTAGTCAAAATACATGCTACTGCTGTGATCTAGTTTAGTTCCCCAAATGCATTTGTATACAAATCCACATACACGCATATATCCAAATGTAATTTTTTTCATTAAGAGACTGATTAAATTCACTTTAGCAAAAAGCCAAGAGAAACTATGGTTGCTACCATAAAGACAAGACCTAAGAAAGCCATGTTAATATATATGACAGAATCTCAGAAGTTCACTTTACTGTATGTAAACCTTGATTTTCAACACAAAGTAATTTGACACTTGTTTAAAAACTCATGAATCAAAAAAATAAAATAAAATAATAAAAAATAAAAACTCATGAATCTAGCTAAATGCAGAAAGAAAACATTATACAATGCAAAATTACTTTAATCCTTTTTTTATTAGAGAAAAATTTTAAATAAATCTACAAGACTAAAGATACAAAAACAGAAGTGAAGTTTTTCTTTTAAAAGCTATTAACTGGGATGCCTGTGTGGCTCAGCAGTTAAGCATCTGCCTTTGGCTCAGGGCGTGATCCCAGAGTCTCGGGATCAGAGTGCCACATCCAGCTTCCTGCATGGAGCCTGTTCTCCCTCTACCTATGTCTCTGCCTCTGTCTTTCATGAATGAATAAATAAAATCTTTAAATAAAAAATAAAAGCTATTAACTAACTTTTGTGAATGTCCTTAATTGTAAAGAAAAACCATCTTCTGAGATTAAAAGCCACCTACCAATTTCCTAGTTCCACTGTTTTTAAAATCCATTTATTCATAAATCGCCCTTTTGCCAAAGATTTCATTTTGAGAAACTGATTTTTTAATTTTTCCCAGTAGTATTCATTCCACTGTTTTTTTCTCCTGTTCCCTTAAAAGTATATATTAGAGTCAAGAGAAGCATCAGTAAAGGGAATACACTTAGTCCATGCCAGGAGAAATGCATAATTAAATAAAAGGACAGCTGGATGCCTGGCCATTATAATGGGAAGAAACGAAATGTTTTTCATCAATGATTTCTCCAATCTCCCCAGAGTTCTGTTGAGCCACACAGCCTCCAGTCTGTCTCTCCAAATGGACAAGGGTTCCCCACTATGGCTCCCTATGCTCCATACCACACAGAGAAAACGTGAGGGAGTCAAGGCAGCTGAAGCTGCCAGGCTCTACTTTCCCTCTCCCATAGAAGGGAAGCAGGCAAAAAAAAAAAAAAAAAAAAAAAGAAGGGAAGCAGGCCTATGTGAAATTTCAATCACTTATGTTCCTCTCAAAAAAAAAAAAAAAAAAAAAAAAAAAGCACAGGTTACCCGTTTTCTGCTGGGAGTATGAGACAGTGGTACAAGACATTTAAATAAGTTTAGATTCCAATTAACTTTGGCTCAGAGGCCAGGTGGTTGTGGGTTACTGTTTCTCAGTAAATGGGAGATGAAAGCTTCAAGAATTAATAAAGCCTTCTAAGGATGGTAATATACTAGAAACCGCACCTGCTCACATAATTACCTTCCTCCCTTTCAGAGTGAAGAGCAGGAAAATTATATAAGTATTAATCACAGATTTTAAAAGATTCAGAACAAACAGAACTCAGTTACACATTTACATATGAGGGGAAAAAAATCACTTCTGTAGAATAAACACGCTGTGTTGGAATAAAAATTTTTGAATAAGGCCACACATACTTAATAAATCATCACTTTTTCTTCACTTACCTACTGAAATAGCCAGGTCAACATTGGTGGAAAACCTACTTAAATACTTTAATACAATCTCCAAACACCCTTCTTTGTTGAATATAGATACTGCTCTACTACTGCATTCACTAAATTGAAGGGGGAAAAAAAAGTTTTACTATTCACATTTGAACATTAAGAAATCAACCACAGAAATTCATGAAAAGATAAATTAGGCTTTATAAAAGAACCCAAGAATTGGAGTCAAACACCCGCCATTTTTATAGATGAAGAAACTAATGCCCACTCAAATTCACTGCACATAAACAAAACTGGCTTTCTATTTCTATTTCTATCACAGAACATTTTAGCCAATCCCTTACCTGCAATGTCAGTTTCCTTTACGAGGCTGGAGCCAGGAGACATCTTAGAAATCATTTACTTCTATTCCTCACCCTATACATAAGGACATCCAGGCCCCAAAAGGTGAAGTGATCTATCCAAAGATCGCACATTTTGTTAGTGGTGGTTCCTAAAGTCTAGCCTACTGTTCCTTCTACCACGTAACAGTAAGTTAAAGCGAGGATAAAAGACCTCTATAGTTATCATACAAAAAGCACAAATTTAAAAGAAAATAAAACTAATTTTATACATTCCTTCTAGACTGTTATTATAATTTCAGTAAGCATGACTTGCAGTCTGCAAAAGAGAAATTACTATAATACATTTGAAATTACACTGTCTTTTAACAAAAAAGAATTAATGTTAAGAATGTTATTAATATAAAAAAAGAATGTTATTAATAAACATACATACCAAATATAGGGTAAAAAGAGCTGATCTTAATAATCTGATCCATGTTTCCAGAGGAGAATATTTCTCATAATCACATTTACATGATACACTAAAAGAGCTGACCAGATTATTAAACAGAATTGACTAAATTATAAAATTCAATTCGGTTATCTAAAGTATTTTCTGCCTGTCTGTCTACCTATTTGGTTACTACAACACTATGAGCCTACCCTCAAGATGCCCACAGGAAATTCAGGTATAGTCAGGAAGATAAGGCATTCATGCGTTAAGGTACCTGCAGATATATTCATATGCATGATATATACAATTTAAAATATGAAGTATAAAACAAAAATGTGAAGAGTTAGGACAACTGGAAATGATATAGACAGGGCTCATAGGCATTCAGGAAAGTGAGTATGGAGAGTACTTTTACAGGCTCTTTTCAAAAAAATTTTTTTGATTTTTTTAAATTTCTAAGTCCAACAATTAAATAAGTTAAAGTCATCTGGTGCACAGAAAAATGTGCCCACCAGTTCGCTCAAATGTCACCTTCTCAAATCTGATCTCTCCACTTCTTCTAATGGAATGCATGCACTAGTTTGAAATGATACCACAGGCAAGTTCAGACGGCTATGCGGGCAGTTTTTCAGGATCCAACTTAGTCCTGCATTCTAAGATATACCTGTGTTTTTTATGTCAGAAGTTATCATCACTGCTGATTGGAAAATAAGGAAATTGGTAGAATCCTGCTAGAAAAGTGGGACATAAAATTGAGTAGAAACAAGTAAATCCAGGTACTGTTTCTAGCATTTCCATTCCTAACAGCAAGCCCACTCAGCCCACCACCACCACCATCATCAAGAGCATGGCCTCCTTCCTACAGGGGCCAAGGGAGCTCTTCCTAGGCATCTACTTCCCTGTCAAACAGTCAATGCCAGGGTAGAGGAGTAAAGCACCAGCCAAGGGCTGTGGCCCCCGTCTCATTCATCTCATAGGCCAAAGCAGCTACCACTCAAAGGCCTGACCAGCTTTAAGACAGTGACTGCTTAAGGTTATGCAGGTAGTGGGGGAGAGCCGGGGTGCAGCAGGTGATAATGACCACGATTCCTCTTATTTCTGTCAGCAGCAATGATTGGAAAGAAGAGTTCTAAAGCAAAGAAAGATGTAATGATGCGCTTAGGAGGGAGGGGTGATCTTAGGTCACTTGAGACTACCTCCTACCAAGCATTAACATCAGGGTACGGGGGGCCCACCAAGGAGAACAGAGGCTGCAGTTTAACAGAAAAAGCAGTAACCTGAGTGGTGCTGTAGCAAGAGGCTATTTCTTACCATATATTCCACAGCACGTTCATGGCCTCATTGGCTATGTTCTCAATAGAATTTCTGTTCTGATCTTTTTTTTCCTGTGGAGACATCTCATTTGAATCCAGGCCAGCACTACACTGTAACCAAATATCATGATTAGCACCCTAGTTCAAAAGAATAATTAAACAAAAAGGCTAATGATAGTGAAGAATCACAAAAACTAAACATCAGCAATTATAGTAGTTAACGAGCTCATCAAATTCTCATAAGCAGTACACTTCCCACAATCCTGCTCTTTTCTGGCAAGAAATACAGCTGAAGTTCACAAGTCACTATACAAACTGGATACAAACCATTTAACATTTTAAAATTTAAAATTGATATAATGTATTTCATCTAACGCAATAAAGATAATAAATCAGACACAGAAAGGTGACATGCACTACTGTCTCTACAGTGCCTTCTATGTGGAAGACACTACTCTAAGCACTTTAAGTAACTTAATCCTGACAACACACCTGTGAAGCAGATGAACTATTATTCCCAATCGTCCACTACAAATAGGAAACTGAGGTACAGACAGATTGCTGAAGCAGTAGCTTAGCAAACTCAAAGCTGGGATTCTGATCCAGGGATTCTGGCTCCAAAGTTGGTGGCTGGTACCACTGCGGTACTGGCCCTCGATCACAAGCCACAGTCCCCGCTAAAGTAGGGCTTCTCAATCTCAGCATTGCTGACACTTCGGGCGATTCTTTGTTGTGGGGGTTGACATGTGCATTGTAGGATGTATAGCAGCATCCTTGGCCCCTACCCACCTCATGTCAGTACCAACACCTACCCTCATATCAAAAATGTCTCCAGACATTGTCAAATGTCCCCTGTGGGGCAAATCACCACCAGTTCAGAACCAATGCTCTAAACAGAATAAGATTGATGCCTTTCATCAAAAGTGGATATTCTTTATGAAGATTTAAGTAAAAAAAAAAAAATTTTTTTTAAAGATTTTATTTATGGGACACCTGGGTGGCTCGGCAATTGAGTGTCTGCCTTCAGCTCACGGTGTGATCCTGGGGTTGAGTCCCATATCGGGCTCCCTGCATTGAGCCTGTTTCTCTCTCTGCCTATGTTTCTGCCTCTCTCTCTCTGTGTCTCTCATGAATAAATAAAATCCTTAAAAAAAAAAAAAAAGAATCGGACACTTAACCGACTGAGGTGCCCCAAGAGAGAACTTAATCCCTAAACTACATCATGCAATAAGGTTGGGATGATACTAAATTTCAAAATTTAATGTAATCTTCATGGCAAATTATGCCTCAGGTTTCTCATCTGTAAAACAGGAATACCACCTTTCAAATAAGACTGCTGCAAGGATTGAATAATTGGGCAGGCCTGGTGGCACAGCGGTTTAGCGCCACCTGCAGCCTAGAGTGTGATCCTGGAGACCCTGGATTGAGTCCCACATTGGGCTCCCTGCATGGTGCCTGCTTCTCCCTCTGCCTGTGTCTCTGCCTCTCTCTCTGTGTGTGTCTCTATGAATAAATAAATTAAAAAATCTTTAAAAAAAAAAGAATTGTTATTAAAAAAAAAGGATTGAATAATACATAAAACACCACCTGACACAAAAATAAGCAATCCATAAAGACTAATTATTTTCATTTATAAAATTTAAGGTCTAGGGACGGCCTGGGTGGCTCAGAGGTTTAAGTGTCTATCTTTGGCTCAGGGCGTGATCCTGGAGTCCTGGGATCAAGTCCCGCATCCAGCTCTCTGCATAGAGCCTGCTTCTCCCTCTGCCTGTGTCTCTGCCTCTGTCTCTGTGTGTCTCTCATGAATAGATAAAAATCTTTAAAAAAATAAATAAAATTTAAGGTCTAAAGGAATTAGTCTATAGTATTAGGAAGGTCTTTTCCAATTAGCATATAAATATAGGAAAAACAAAATAAGATTGATATTAATGATGAGAAATCAGTGTTTCTAGGAAAAGAAATCAAATTCCCATAGAAATGTTTGGAGGAAGACAAAATAACTAATACCAAAGCCCTAAAAAACAAAATAAAAATAAAATAAAATAAAATAAAAAACTTTAAGTGTGGGGGCGCCTGGGTGGCTCAGTTAAGCATCTGCCTTCAGCTTAGGTCATGTTTCCAGATTCCTGGGATTGAGCCCCACCTTGGGCTCCTTGCTCAGTGGGGAGCCTGCTTCTCCCTCTCCCTCTGTAGCTCTCTCTGCTTGTGCGCTGTCAAATAAATATATAAAATATTTTTAAAGAAATCTAAGTGTGTATACAAAAAGCTACAGTTAAAAACTACCACGAAGATGCTCTAAAAACCACATACCTCTTTCAGCAGTGCAACCAGAGGAGTCATGATATCCTTAGTCACCATGTCATCACAAACTTCAAAACCTCCACAAGCACTGAGATTTCTACACAAAGAATTTAAAATATGTTTTTCTCAGAGCACATGTCACAAAACACTTTAAGCTCTCAAATTAATTTCTACCTGTACTTAAGGTTTTCCAGATGAAAACTGCTTATTATTTCTGTAAGATGCTGCAGAACCAATCCACAGATTTCTATCTGTTCTGATCCTTTCTCTACATTAACAACTTAATTTTGAAGTCTGAGATAATACACCGGTATGTGGCTACAGGGGCAATAGAGGGGAGAAGACGATTCCTAGTTAATTCAAACAAATCACATCATCTTATACGATGGGATCTTTTCTTGGGATCAAGACTTCAAGGGCAGCAAGGGTAAGGCTGAATGACAGGCCCCCAAGCAACCGTGGATTAACTGAATTTTAACTGGGAAGACACTGCTTGCTTGCCTTCTGAGTGCACAGCACTGTGCCAGGCATTGAAGATATGGAAATGAATCAGCTGTCCCCACAACCTTCCAGGAGTTCTCAGCATGTCTAAGATTCAGGGAGAGGATAGGGCTTCCTACATGCAGTTTCCTCCAGCATGTGGCTAATCCCCATCCCTCCTTTATGGTTTTCTCCCCTGAATCCCCAGTTATATCCTCTTATAGCACCCTCCATAATTATCATTGGCTGTAATTATACACTTGTGTGATTAATTTGGTTAATGCCAGTCTTCCTCAATACTGTAAGATCCACTAAGGACAGATATTGTGTCTGTCTTGCTTACAAACGCATGCCCACAGCCTAGCCCATTGCCTGGAGGACATAGTAGGTACACAAAATATACTTGCTAAATCAGTGAATGAAACATAATGTAACAGAGCTGCAAGAACTGCAAATATTAACTTCTACTCTTACCCCCTCTACAGTCCATTCTCTGCACAGCCACCAGAGTAGCCTTTTCAAAAGGTAAATTAGATCAGGCCACTCCTGCTCAAAATAGGCCCTTTAGCGCTACCACCAAGTCCCTGTCCATCTCTACAACCCCATGTCCTGTGATACCCACGTCTACTCTGTGCAGCCACACTAATCTTTCTGTGCTTTCACCATGCCAAGCCCTCTGCCGCCTCACTTCTCTGCTGTGCCCGCTGCCGGGAATGCTTTCTCCCTGGATTTTCTTGTCTGGCTCCGATGCATCAGGTCAAGTGTCATCTACAGATCAGAATTTAAAGTAAACTTCCCACCTCCGGCTCATCATCCTCTTGGTATTCTCCATTGCACTTCCTACTATCTACTATTACCTGTTTTACCAGTTTCCTAGTCTCCTGTCTCATCAACATGGGTTCTCTGAAGGCAGGGATCTCGGCGCCCTGCTCCAACCCCCTGCACCTGGGACGCCTGCCACGTACACCGGGAGAGCTCACGGAACCTCGGGACTCTGGAGGGTTCCTGGAGAGAGCCTAAAGTAGGTGAGGCTCTGCGGGGGGGATCTGTTGGCCAGATGGCTGCTGCAGCTAAAGCAGCCAACCGGACAGATGGAATGCGTGTGGCTCGGGCGGCGTGGGCTGCTCTGGAGTCTGCAGCCTGAGTTCAAATCCCCGCTCTGCAAATAGGAGACCCTGGGCAGTTGTGGGCGTGCGGAGCTGCCGCAGGCAAGGGAACTGCGTGGCACCCGCCGGGCGCTGGCTGGCCACCGCGACTCCCCCCACCGCCACCCCCCGCCCCGCTCCGCTCACCTCAGCGCGCCGGCCGCCGTCTCCCTCACCGCCAGGCTGGGGTCCAGCAGCAGCGGCCCCAGGCGGCGCACCGCGTCCCGCCGCGCCAAGCCGGGCCACGCCGGCCGCTGCTGTACCAGCCGGGCCAGCCCCGCGCAGGCGCACTCGCGGACCTCGGCGCTCGGATGCTGGAGCTGCAGGAGGGGAGCAAGTCAGAGGCGGCGCAGAGCGCAGGCGCGGAGGCCGCGGCAGGGGGCGCCGCGCGACCCCGGGGCTCATCGCGAGACCCGCCCCTCGCGGCCCCCGCCTCACCTTCTCTAGCAGCTCCGCCGCGTGCCCGTCGTCCTCGTCTCCCCCGGTCCCGTTCGCCTCCGCTGCCGCTTCGGCCTGACAGTCGCCCGTAGGGGAGAACTGAGGTCGCTTGAAGCGCTTCGTCCGGCTCTTGCCCATGGCGATGTGCGTTACGGGGGAAAGATCGAGAGCAGAGGGCAACAGCAGGACGCCGCTGAATGGGGGGGGGGGGGGGGGCAGGGTCCTGCTAGCGCAGCGGTCGCGGCGCCACTGCTCAGCCCGCCCGGCTGACGGCCCGAGCCCACATGGGGACGCAGTGCGCAGGCGCGCCGCGTGTGGGCGGGGCGGAGGGGCAGGCGCGGGGAGTGCGCAGGCGTGATGCGACTGGGCGGGGCCAGGCCTGGACGAGGGGGCGGGGCCAGACATGGACAAGGGGCGGGGTCCTGTGTTTATAACCTGGGAAGGAAGAGGCAGGAATTTAATGGGACTCCCGCCGGCTGGTGGCATTTGCTGTTGCTGAGCCTTGCGGAACCTTTATTTCCATAATAATCAAATGCGATTGAGGATACCTAACTTGCAAGGTTATTGTGAGGCTTAACTAATCCCGTGTAAAGCACATAAAACCAAACCTGACATACTTAGTTTGTAGGTGCTCAAAATTATTTAACCACGATTATTTTGCAGGCCTAGTACAGCTCCTTGTCACAGTCAAAAATCCAGCTAATGTTTTTGAATGAATGTACATTTTTTTTTTTTAAGATTTGTTTATTTGGGGTGGGGAGATGAGAGGGAGAGAGTCTCAAGCGGACTCTGCCCTGACCACAGGGGGCTCAGTCTCACTACCTGAGATCAGGTCCCAACCGAAACCAAGAGTGGGGTGGCCTAACCCACTGCACCACCCGAGTGCCCCAATGTAAATCAGTGTTTGATAAGACGGACTCCCTTAACAAGGTCATCTTCCTGCCTTGGTTTTCCTCATTTGTAAAAACGGGAACACCAATAATACATACCTAATGGAGTTGGTCTAAGGATTAAATGTGTGTGTTTAGGTATTAAGAACATTCACAGCCCCACAATAAGTATTACATAAATGTTTGGTTGAAACTTTTAACAACAAAATGATTCTTTGGGATGCCTGGGTGGCTCAGCGGTTGAGCATCTGCCTTTGGCTCAGGGCATGATCCTGGAGTTCTGGGATCAAGTCCCGCATGGGGCTCCCTGCATGGAGCCTGCTTCTCCCTCTGCCTGTGTCTCTGCCTCTCTCTCTCTCTCTCTCTCTGTCTCTCATGAGTAAACAAATGAAATCTTAAAAAAAAAAAAAAAAAGATTCTTTGACAAATATTTACTGAGCACCATGCACAGTGCTGGGCAATGGAATAAGGCAATAACCGAGACATATTTGGTCCCTGTCTTTAGGGGGTTTACAGTTTAGAGAGAGATGTGTTAAATATATAATTATATGAATAATTAGTTATAATTGAATAATTATAGTATAGTACAGAAACAAGTTATTGTACAGGAGGATCTTCTGTAGTCTTTTTAAGATTATTTATTTGGGAGAGAGAGAGAGAGAATAGCTAGTGAGAGAGAACACCGGTGGTGGGGCCAAGGGAGAGGGAGAAGCAGGCTCCTCTCTGAGTAGGGAGCCCTACTCAGAGCTCAGTCCCAGGGCCCTGAGATCATGACCTGAGTTGAAGTCACATGCTTAATGGACTGAGCCACTCAGGCACGGGTTCTGTAGTCTTTACAATTAAACATGTACATATTGAGATATTGAGCACCTCCCAAAGCTCAGAGCTTTCAGGTCAATATAGTATGGGAGAAGAGTTCTCCCCAGTGGCAACCCTCCCCTCAAGGAGTGTACTGTATAGTAAGGGAAATAAAATTACCATAGCATATTGTGGAAAATAGTCACAGAGGTGTAGCTAAGCTTGTATAAAATTTCTGCCCTATCAAAGGCCACTTTAAGGGGCACCTGGGTGGCTCAGTTGGTGAAGCATCGCCTTCAGCTCAGGTCATGATCTCAGGGTCCTAGGATAAAGCCCCACATCAGGATCCCTACTCAGCGGGGAATCTGCTCCTCCCTCTCCCTTTGTCCCATTGCCCCGCTACCCGCTTGCGTGAGTGTGCTAATAAATAAATAAAATCTTAAAAAAAAAAAAGACCACTTTAAGTACAAGGAAAATTTGGAGCTCCAAGTGTATATTGGTAGATTTTACTTCCTGCATCTCTCCATTTGGTCATTTTTGTCCTGCCATCTCCCCAGTCCAAGCTATTGTTTTCTCTTGTCTTGACTACAGGGGCTTCAGTTCTCTCTTTTTCTACCCTGCTTATCCATAGAATACCTAGAGTGATTCTTTCCATCTTTCTCATAATCACTCCCTTGATTAAAACCTTTCAGTGGTTTCCCTTTCTTTTAAAATAAAGATCAAGGGGATCCCTGGGTGGCTCAGCGGTTTAGTGCCTGCCTTTGGCCCAGGGCACGATCCTGGAGTCCCATGTTGGGCTCCCTGCATGGAGCCTGCTTCTCCCTCCTCCTGTGTCTCTGCCTCTCTCTCTCTCTCTCTATGTCTATCATAAATAAATAAATAAATCTATAAATAAATAAATAAATAAATAAATAAATAAATATCAAAATCTTACCAGGTAGCAGGTTGAAGTAGCGAGGCCAGATTCCAGCTTCATCTTACATAACCTCCTGGGCTCTGCCCCTTAGCCACCCTCCATAGGGCCGATATGTCTTCAGCCGAAGGACCCTGAAAAGGCCCAGTCCCCATCTCAGTCCTGGTGAATTGCAAGTGTCACTTCTTCATAGGTATCTCCTCTGATTTCGAAGTCGGAGACAGGTCTCCCCTGATACTGCGCTTATTTTGTTCCTCCTTCAAAGCACAGCTCAAAATTACAGTTACAATTTAAATTTATTTTTTAAAAATATTTTATTTATTTGAGAGAGAGAAAGCACTAAGAAGAAGGGGGTGTGGGAGGCAGAGGGAGAGGGACCCCAGGATTAAGATCCAGGCCAAAAGTAGACACTCAACCAACTGAGCCACCCAGATTCATTTATTTGAGCACAGAGCCTGACATGGTGCTCAATCTCATGACCCTGAGATCATGACCTGAGCCAAAACTAAGCATCAGATGCTCAACTGACTGTACCACCCAGGCACCTCTTAAATTTGTGTATAATACTCAGACACACACACACACACACACACACACACACCAAACCCTGTGAGGACAAGAGTTGTCCTTTACACAAATCACTGTATTCCCAACACTGGCCCAACAAGGCTTGCCTGGCATAGTATAGGCATGCAATTTCTTGAATAAATAGTGACCACATAATCAGGAAAGAGTAGGGCATGCCATCAAGACAGAACAGGAGATTAAAATATATATATATTCCTGCTGTTTCTCTCACTGTGGGGATGAACAAGAAAAAAATGGTCCAAAATCTTAGCTAGGGAGGACTTTGTGATCTGTTTTCATTAGTTACTCTTTCCTGGGAGAAATGAGCATTTCTGTTAAAATGAATGATAAACTTTATTTAATGAGCTCAAGATCCCTTCTGGGAACCACAGAGATAGCAGTTTTAGGAGGAGCCCGGTGACCTTTAACTAGTCTAATAATCCATAACCAACTGCTTTTTAAAAATCCAGTCAAGCAATGATTTTCCAACCATCCCTTTTTCCTACAAATTATCTTTTGTCAAGAGGGAATTTTTGAATTAGACTGAGTAAAGCCTCTTCCCTTGAGACAATAAAAATGCTTATAATCAATTATTGGTCACACACGTCTTAAATAGGAGCTAGCTGTTCTCCCAGATTCCTGTTTCGCCCCCTTCATATTATTGTGATGTTCCTGAAGAAAACATTCTGATCTCTATTTCTCAAAAATCTTTCACAGTCTCAGATAGGGACATGACTGAGCCATGTAGACTCAGATTCAGACTTTTACAGAGCATACCCCATGCTGCCACAGTACCCTGGCACATGCTTCCAACAAATCATTTCTGTCCAGGAGCTCCTTAGGTATCCCAGAAACTCCCTTGCACTTTCCCTTAGCTGGGGCTGGGGAACTGTATGGCTAGCACACCCTGTCATTAATCATCTCAGTTTTCCTGGTACATAGTCTCAGATATGTTTTTTTTTTAATTTATTTATTTATGATAGTCACACACACACACAGAGAGAGAGAGAGAGAGAGAGAGGCAGAGACACAGGCAGAGGGAGAAGCAGGCTCCGTGCACCGGGAGCCTGATGTGGGATTCGATCCCGGGTCTCCAGGATCGCACCCTGGACCAAAGGCAGGCGCTAAACCGCTGCGCCACCCAGGGATCCCAGTCTCAGATATGTTTATAGTTCTTCTGAATTTTAGGAATTCATGGTGGGATAGGAGATGTACACTACAAAGATGGCTGTACCACAGGTCCTCTCCTACTATCGTCATCCTCCCTCCTGTCCCAGTACTCTACGTGTTCTTTGAGCGCCCTGTATCTGTTAGGATTGTCTATGAAATATCATCCAAAATATGCATGTGTGTTCCCCTCACTAGGTTTTAAGCTCCATGGAGGTTAGGGGCCACTACCAGTCTCTGTTACTACCTGTGTTTGGGACTCAGCTGATAGAAGTCCCTGAGATATCCACTCTCTCCACGTGGTTACTGCCCTCTGCCTCAGCTGGCCCTGCATAAAGCAACTCAGTAGTCATCTACAGGAATGTCGCTGCTGGCAAAGCCATCTGTAGATAATCAGACTTGGGCCTCTAGCTCTAGATCCACCTCTAGCGGACCATATAATTAAGGGAAGGTTGCTTCTTTTCCCTAGACCTCAGTTTCTCCATTTACAAAGATGCTTTACGGGTCCTCGAAATATCAGAGGGCTGTAAACTACACAGATTATTTCAAGAAAGGCCTTCTGGAAGGAAAACTGAATGTTGAGTGCCTCCAGAGCAGGTGTCAGAGCCTGGGAGAGGCACGTTTGCTGTGACCTCCCATTTGGTCCTCAAGATTTTCCCAAGCTCTGTATAGGGTAACTGCTGGCAGCCAACCTGAAAGTCATGCAAAGGGGTCTGCTGCCCATCAGAAATTCCACTTACTTCATTTGTTCATTCATTCATTCAGCAGATATCCACTGTTGAATGCTTACTGTGTGTCAGGCACTGCACTAGTACTAGGAATAACGTGATAGCTAAGACCGGTCCCTGATGCCGTGGGGTTTATACTCCATCTAGCGCTAGACCTCTATGCTGTGTTTTAAAACATTACTGTAGGGAATCCCTGGGTTGCTCAGTGGTTCAGTGTTGCCTTCAGCCCAGGGTGTGATCCTGGAGACCCGGGATCGAGTCCCACATCGGGCTCCCTGCATGGAGCCTGCTTCTTCCTCTGCCTGTCTCTCTCTCTCTCTCTCTCTCTCTCTCTCTCTCTGTCTGTCTATAATGAATAAATAAATAAAATCTTTAAAAAAATAAATAAACGTTACTGTAGGGGCACCTGGGTGGCTCAGTTGCTTAAGCCGCCAACTCCGGATTTTGGCTCAGGTGGTGATCACAGGGTCTTGGGACAGAGCTCCGCATTGGCTCCACGCTCAGTGAGGAGTTGGCTTGAGGATTCACTCTCTCCCTCTCCCCCCCCACCCCCTACTCACATTCCCTTTAAATAAATCTTTTTTTTAAGTTACTGTAGGGGCGCCCAGGTGGCTCAGTCAGCTGGGTCTCTGCCTTCTTCTCAGATCATGATCCCAGAGTCCTGGGTTGGAGCCCCAAGTCAGGATCCCTGTTCAAGAGGGAATCTGTTTCTCCCTCTCCCTCTGCCACCCCCCTCCCACTTGTGCCTCTATCTCAAATAAAATCTTTAAAAAAAAAGTTATCCAAAATTTGGGTATAAGGAAAGCGAATAACTAAATATTTTATTAAACGTCATAGTGGGTCAATATCTAGCAGTTCTATCAAAGGATTATTTCTCTGAGGCAGTGCTGTCCAACAGACTTTTCTACCATAATCAAAGTGCTCTCTGTCCTGCCTGGTACGGTAGCCCCTAGCCACACATGTTATAAAACACCTGAAGTGTAGCTAGTGTAGCTAAAGAACTCAATTTTCTTTTTTTAAAAAGATTTTATTTATTTATTTATTCATGAGAGACACACAGAGAGAAGCAGGGGGACAGAGTCACAGGCAGAGGGAGAAACAGGCTCCATGCAGGGAGCCTGACATGGACTCGATCCCAGGTCTCCAGGATCACGCCCTGGGCTGAAGGCAGTGCTAAACCGCTGAGCCACCCGGGCTGCCCAAGAACTCAATTTTCAATTTTAATTCATTTCAACTTAATTAGCGACATGCTGCTGGCAGCTACCATTTTGTACAGCACAGTCCTATAGTAATGTCTCTGAACTGGGGATAATTTTAACCCTCAAAAGACATTTGGAAATGTCTTGGAGGCATTCTGGTTGTCACAACTGTGGCGGTGCTACTGGCATCTAATGGGTAGAGGTAGTTGCTATTGCCATTTGGACTAGCATGGGGACTGTCCTGTACATTGTAGGATGTTTAGCAGCAACCCTGACTTCTCCCCACTAGATGCCAGTAGCATCCCCCTGGTTCTGACAACCAAGCGTGACTTTGCCCATTGCCAAATGTGCCCTGGGAGGCAACATGGCCCTCAGTTGAGAATCATCACACTAGAAAAATGTACTTTTGTCAAGTGACTGCTTACTTACGGGCCTAGACTCTTTGAAGTTTGAGACTGAATTATAGATTAATAAATAAGAAATAATTTTGTCCTCTTGAGGTACCAATTATTTCTGTCCAGTAGAAAATATAACCTCAAAGGATACAATTCCATTATTGCCTTGGAGAACGTCACCAATTTGAGATCTAACCTAGGAAAATCTTAGTTAAGTGAATGTTTCCTCACTGACTATATACATTTCTGTTTCTCCTTTAAACCAGCTTCACCATCCTCCTGGGTTCTTCATTAAGGAACTGACTATGTTTACTATATTTACTACATACTTAGTATGTTTATCTGAGTCAATTTTCTAACTTGTTGCACATCATCCTTTGACTATTTATTCTTAGGGTAAAAAAGGTGTTCACCAGGTGCTGTGATGTGAAGAGGCAGATTAAAAAGCAGGATATATAGTATAATCTCATTTTTGGAAAAACACGGAGTATCTTTTTTTTTTAAAAAGATTTTTTTTATTTATTCATGAGCGACACAGAGAGAGAGAGAGAGAGACAGAGACAGAGACAGAGACACAGGCAGAGGGAGAAGCAGGCTCCATGCAGGGAGCCCGACAAGCCAATCTCGGGTCTCCAGGATCACACCCTTGGCTGCAGGCAGCACTAAACCGCTGCACCACCGGGGCTGCCCCAAAACACAGAGTATCTATGTAAGTATACCTATCAAAGTGTCACTTGTGTTGGTTTCTGGGTGGAATTAAAGGAGAATTTTTTTTAATCTGATTTTTGGCCTGTTTTATTTTGGGGGGTTTTCTAGAATGAGCAGATAGTATTTGTATAATTTTTTTAAGCCATGAAAAATTTTCTAAGGAAATACAGTATAATTCTTCCCTCCTCGATGTGGCCCCCGTTTCCTGCTATCCCTTGACTCACCTATCACTGGTCAATGGCCACACTTGGTGCCCCAAAGGCTCTGCTGTAAGATTTAGGACTCTTGCCATGACTTGGGGGTCTGGATCAGCAGCTGATAGTTTGTTGTGTTTTGTTTTGTTTTTTGATACTTTGTTGTTAATGTCAGTAGTCATTCATCTGGATAGCTTTGGATGTTGTTTGCAGGTTATTTGTAGCAGAAGAGTGTCATATAGTAAAGCCATCTCACATTTGTAGAACTCTTATAAAACTTTCCACTTAAGGGATGCCTGGGTGGCTTAGTAGTTGGGCATCTGCCTTTGGTTCAGGGCGTGGTCCTGGAGTCCTGGGATCAAGTCCCGCATCGGGCTCCCTTCAGGGAGCCTGCTTATGTCTCTGCCTCTCTCTCTGTGTGTCTCTCATGAATAAATAAATTTAAAAATCTTTTTTAAAGATTTATTTATTTACTCATAGAGACAGAGAGAGAAAGAGAGAGAGAGAGAGGCAGAGACAGGCAGAGGGAGAAGCAGGCACCATGCAGAGAGCCTGATGTGGGACACTATCCAGGGTCTCCAGGATCACGCCCTAGGCTGCAGGCAGCGCTAAACCGCTGCACCACCAGGGCTGCCCTAAATTTTAAAATCTTAAAAAAAAAACAACTTTCCACTTAAAAAATTTTTTCCCTCTGAATCAGCCCATTTAATATCGCAGAGTATTTTCTCTGTTCCCAGGCAGGCAGCATTTCCTCCCTGTTGGTAGTTTCTTACTGCCCTTGCTTGGGTCTCACTGAACTCCCTCTCAGCCAAGGTAGTTCTGGCTCTTCAGAGAAGACCTGGTACCTTCCCATCTGGTTTTAATTGGGCATGTCAAGGCTAGCTTTGGGTCATCCAAAGATTACTAATGTGTTTCAGTGCTCATTTTATTTTTTTACTTTTTTTAGGAACCAAAAGAAATTTATGTGTAAATTTTTTTACTTGACTAGTGGGGAGAACCAAGAAACATTATACCAAGAAACAATCAACTAAGACCCCACTAATAGTCTTTAAGCCAGTTCA
Source organism: Vulpes vulpes (assembly GCF_048418805.1). Classification (NCBI taxonomy): domain Eukaryota; kingdom Metazoa; phylum Chordata; class Mammalia; order Carnivora; family Canidae; genus Vulpes; species Vulpes vulpes. Next base: position 144,908,644 of record NC_132781.1, read on the forward strand.
TGCAAAAGAATAAGCAGAGTAGCTCTTGATTACTAGGCTAGAAAGATGTCCTTCTGCAGATCTTACAATTGCACAAGAATATACACTTAACCACAGGGGTCCGTGCAAGTAGCATCTGTAGACCTAGTTGAGTCACAGCTTCTAGAGTGCTAGTCCTTGCCTACTTACATGACTATTTCACTACTCTTGTTCAATTCCTCGTTGGCTTCTTTCTTTTTCTTTTCCTTTGTTGGTTTTCAACTTTTTTTCTGTGGCTTTTTCTTCTGCTCTTCTCCTGTCAGCTCCTTTCTCTCTTCCATGGTTGCCTTCTCTCTCTTTTTTTTATCATGAACACTGGTGTAAACTTTCTTATAGCTTTCCCAGTTCAAGCAATTTCTTTTATTTTATTTTATTTTATTTTATTTTATTTTATTTATTTTATTTTATTTTATTTTATTTTATTTATTTATTTATTTATTTATTTATTTATTTATTTATTTATTTATTTATTTTTAGTTCAAGCAATTTCAATGGCAAAAAAAATTGTATCCTGGGAGCAAAGATGGTGTTTTGCTCAATGTAGCCCAGAGAACAATCCAGTCGCAGCAAAGGACCATAGTTAGTCTTCTACAGTTCTGTCAAACGTCACACAGAATGGCCTCCACTTCTCTTTAACTGATTCTGATTTGAGCTCTTCTGAGTCCAACCCATTGATCCTGAGTTTCTCAAAATTTTCTCAAAACTTGGAATAGATTTGGTCATCTACTCTGGTGAGTTTCAGGAACTGTTAGTCAACTGATGAAATCAGCTTATAGCTGATGTCAGCATGCTGCATTGCTTTGAGATGCCCAAGCCATCTCAATATCAGGATCGTTGAAGTAAAACCTGGCAAGGAGAGAAAGAGCATGTGCCACAGACACCAGTTCCCTGGAAACCAGCTCAGCAGTCCCACTAGTCAACTCCATGCTGCCACCCACAAAGTGAGCACCCATTTCCCAGAAATGACTATTTGTGTGCTCTTTCTGCAGCTGGATAGAAAGGGAGGGCTTGTTTTATTTATTTTAACCTAGTATCACTTTGGTTTAAAAAAAAATGTAAGCAATCACACATTTTTGCTTTTGCATTACCTTCCATTCCAAATCGAAATCAGGATTTACCCAATTTTCAAGTAAAAATGGAGGCAAGAAAAAAAAATTTTAAATGACTGACAGCTGTTTTATGCATTTCAAGTAGTATACAAAGTTTACAAACTGACCAGGGAATCTGGGTAAAACGTGATTAAAATATGCAAAGCTAGGTCTACTCTAAATAATCATGGTTGCAAGTATGCAAAATAAATATATAGTCTCTCTATAAAAAGTTCAGACTTGGGGTGCCTGGGTGGCTCAGTCTGTTGAGGTTTGACTCTTGATTTTAGCTTGGGTCATGATCTCAGGATCATGAGATCAAGCCCCTTCTCTGGCAACATGCTCAGGGGAATCTGCTTGAGATTCTTTCTTGCCCTTTCCCTCTGCCCTTTCCCACACTCCCCCCTCTAAAATAAATAAATCTTTAAAAAATAAAAATAAGGGATGCCTGTGTGGCTCAGTGGTTGAGCGCCTGCCTTTGGCTCAGGTTGTGATCCCGGGGTCAGAGATGAGTTCCACATCAGGCTCCCCCACAGGGAGCCTGCTTCTCCCTATGCCTATGTCTCTGTGTCTCTCTGTGTATCTCTCATGAATAAATAAATAAAATCTTTTTAAAAATAAAAACAAATAAAAAGAAGTTCAGAGTTAAATTATCATTTCACCTATTTAACGAACAGCAAAAAATTAGTGACAAAAATACACCAATTGCTAATGTAGAGAAACTTTCAATTATTTATTTTGCACTACCAGGTTAATCTCTTCAAGTAGAGAATAAGTATTTTAGATTAAAAAAATTTTTTTAACATTTTTTACATTTATTTGTTTGAGAAAGAGAAAGCAGGGGGCCCCACTGAGTATGGGGCCAAGGCTCAATCTCATAACCCTGAGATCATGACCTGAGCCGAAATCCAAAGTCGGAAGCTAAACTGACAGAGCCACCCAGGCACCTCTTTTGATTTTTTATTTTTTAAAGATTTTATTTATTTATTCATGAGAGACACAGAGAGAGACACAGGCAGAGAGAGAAGCAGGCTCCATGCAGGTGCCCGATGTGGGACTCGATCCCAAATCCTGGGATCATGCCCTGAGTCAAAGGCAGATGCTCAACCACTGAGCCATCCAGGCGTCCCTGATTTTGTTTTAAATAAGCAAGCCCTATGCCCAACATAGGTAAGACTCTTAACCCTGAGATCAAAAGTTGCATGCTCTACTGTCGGAGTCAAACAGGTGCTCCTTTTATTAATTTTTTTTAAGTATGGGATTTTTTTTGGGGGGGGGGGATTTTCTTTTTTAAATGCTGAAATCTAGTGGTCATTGCCTAAAATGAGTCAGATCAATTTTGTGTTGTAGGATACTTACATCTTTGTCCCTGAAATCTATTGTCTGCCTTGTTGGCTGTTTGGCTCCAAACAAAACAAACAAAAACACTGTGAAAAATACCTAAGTTAGGACAGCCCCGGTGATTCAGCGGTTGAGCCTCTGCCTTCAGCCCAGGGTGTGATCCTGGAGTCCCAGGATCGAGTCCGACGTTGGGCTCCCTGCATGGAGCCTGCTTCTCCCTCTGCCTGTGTCTCTGCCTCTTTCTCTGTGTCTTTCATGAATAAATAAATAAAATCTTTAAAAAAATTGTCAAACTGTGCTTAAAAACTGTATTTTAAAAAGTATTATCTGTAAATCCACCTTAATGAAGTAGATTTTTAAAAAAGCCAATAGAATTTATCTGTTTTGATCACTTCCCCAGATTCATCAGTGATTATAAGGAGTTCCATTTCCTATTTGTGGAATGAGTGTCCTACAGAAATACTTAACTGGGCCATTGCTTTGTGCCTGACACTGCTCCAGGAGCTTTGCATGTATAAGCTATTTAATGCACCAACAATCTTATGAGATGTGGATAAACCCACGTTAGATGAGAGAACGGAGTACAGAGAGGTTACTTGCCTAAGATTCATAAATGACACAGAGGCGATTGACCCTACATAGGCTTCAGATGGTTTTTAGTAACTACAGTATATTATCTCCTGATTTTTTTTTTTTTTTTTGAGTAGGCTTGGGGCGCCTCGGTGGCTCAGTCTGTTAAGCGGCCACCTCTTAATTTCGGCTTAGGTCATGATTTCCGGGTCCTGGGACTGAGCCTCACATCAGGCTCTGCACTCAGCAGGGAGTCTGCTTGAGGACTGTCTCTCCCTATGCCCCCAGCCTTGGTTAGCTTTCTCTCTCTCTCTAATAAATCTTTATTTTTTTAAAAGACTTTATTTATTCATGAGAGAGAGAGAGAGAGAGAGAGGCAGAGACACAGGCAGAGGGAGAAGCAGGCTCCATGCAGGAAGCCTGATGTGGGACTCGATCCTGGGCCTCCAGGATCATGCCCTGAGCTGAAGGTGGCGCTAAACCGCTGAGCCACCTGGGCTGCCCTCTAATAAATCTTTAAAAACAAAAACAAATAAGCTCCTCAAGCCCAAATAATACAATTAAAAAATGGGCAGACGACATGAACAGACATTTTCCAAAGAAGACATCCATGTGGGGGTCCTGGGTGGCTCAGTCGGTTAAGTGTCTGCCTTGGGCTCAGGTCATGGTCCCAGGGTCCTGGGATCAAGCCCCAAGTCAGGCTCCCTGCTCAGTGGAGAATCTGCTTCTCCTGCTCCCTCTGCTGTTTCCCCTGCTTGTGCTCTCTGGATTTCTCTGTCACATAAAATAAATAAAATCTTAAAAAAAAAAAAAAAAAAAGACATCCAAGTGGCCAACAGATACGTGAAAAGATGCTCAACATCACTCATCAGGAAAATACAAATCAAAACTACAATGAGCTACACTTCACACTTCTCAGAATGGCTAAAATTAAAAACAGAAGAAACAACAAGTGTTGGTGAGGATATGGAGAAAAAGGAACACTTGTGCACTGTTGGTGGGAATGCAAACTGTTGCAGCCACTCTGAAAAACAGAATAGAGGTTCCTCAAAGAGTTAAAAATAGAACTACCCTATCATCTGGCAATCACACTACTGGGTATTTACCCAAAGAATACAAAAACACTAATTCAAATGGATACATGCACTCTTATGTTTACTGTAGCATAATAAACATAATAGCTAAATTACAGAAGCAGCCAGCTCAAGTATCCATTGATTGATGAATGGATAAAGGTGCGGTATATATACATAATGGAATATTTCAGCCATCAAAAGAATGAAACCAAAAAAAAAAACCAAAAAAAAAAAAAAAAAAAACCCCAAAAAAACAAAAGAATGAAACCTTGCCAGTTGTAACATGGATGCAGCTAAAGAATGTAATGCTAAGTAGTCAGTCAGAGAAAGACAAATACCGTATGATTTTACTCATATGTAGAATTTAAGAAACGAAACAACAAAAAAAAAAGACAAACCAAGAAACAGACTTAACTACAGAGAACAAATTGGTGGTTGCCAAGAGAAATGAGTGGAGAAATAAAAAGGATTAAGAGTACACTTATCTTGATGAGCACTGAGTAATGTAGCAGATTGTCGAATCACACTATACACCTGAAACAAATGTTAACACTACATCTTAAACACACTGTAATAAAAAAATAACTTATGGGGCACATGAGTGGCTCAGTGGTTGAATGTCTGCCTTAGGCTCAGGTTATGATCCCAGGGTAGTGGGATTGAGTCCTGCATCAGGCTCCTTCTCCAGGGGGTCTGTTTCTCCCTCTGCCTGTGTCTGCCTCTCTGTGTCTCTCATGAATAAATAAAATCCTTAACAATTTTTTAATTAAAAAAACAGTAATTTCAGAAACACAGCCCCAGCTCCTTTACTTAAAAAAAAAATAAAGGTAGGGCAATGGGGTGGCTCAGCTGGTTAAGCATCCAACTATTGTGGCTCAGGTCCTGATCTCAGGATTGTGAGATCCTGCTTTTTTTCTCTCTCCCTCTCAGGGCGGGAAAAAAATCTTAGCATTTAAGGACCTCTCCCAAAACCAGGGGTACTTGGCTGGCTCAGCTGGTGGAGTGTGCGACTCTTGATCTTGGGATTGTGAGTTCAAGCCCAATGCTGGGTGTAGAGAATACTTAAAAATAAGATATCTAAAAAAAAAAAAAAAAAAAAAAAGGAAAGAAAACCTCTCCTAAAACTATATAGGCAAATTATGTAAGAAAAGTTAAGATTTAGTGTAATTATGTACAAACCCAATTTTTTAAAAAGATTTTATTTATTTATTCATGAGAGACACAGAGAGGCAGAGACAAAGGCAGAGGGAGAAACAGGCTCCTTATACGGGGAGCCTGATGCTGGACTCCATCCCAGATCTCCAGGATCATGACCCAAGCCAAAGGCGGATGTGCAACCACTGAGCTCTCCAGGTGCTCCACAAACCCAATTTCAACCAAAGTCAAGATTCATTCATTCAATGGATAGTCACTGAGCATCTTGCCAAGTGCTCTTGGGTACTGAAGATCTGCATATGACAAGAACTCAGAATAAGAACTTAAAATTCATTTGTAATAAAAACACCCAACATGTTATATATCTTACACACATAATTTCATTTAGTCCTTATAACAATTCTGCAAGACAGCTATGAATAGGCCCAAATGAGGACCATTAGGTTCAGAGAGAATGAGTCATCGGCCCAAGTGGCTAATGGATGAACCAGGACTATGGACCAGTCAACCTGCCAGCTGGTGCTCTTCCACTACACATGGCCTGAAGCTCCCTAACTTGACAGATGACATCATGCTTGGTTTGAAGCAGTGCCCTAGTCCCTTACATAGATTAACTTTCCTCAAAGTCTGCTCCTGGGAACACTGCTTCTGTGTAGGTCAGGGTCTTAGTTGCAAGTAAGAGAAGCCAGCTTTGGTTAAACAAAAAACGTATCACTGAAAGGACATTGGGTATCTCAGAGAATTTTGGGGAGGTCTAGAGAGACCAGCCTAAGACTAAACTTAGAAAAATAAATGCCCAAACTCATGTCATCAAACTGGCCTGATGAAACTGTGCCATCACCAGCAAGCACCACAGAGCACCCTGCAACAGGAACAGTTTTACAGCTTTCCCACATGACCACGTCCCAAATGCAAAGGAGTCAAGGAAGTTTTCTAAGTTGTCTGGGAGAAGCAGGACTGATTTGGCTACTAATCCCCAAACCCGGCAAGAGTACTCAACAGGAGCTTGGTAGATGAGACAGAAACCATGCTAAATATCCAAATATCCATGGTGAATGCTAGTAGCTATTTCACAAAATGGCAGAGGCAGAAACAGGTTTCTCTACTGCAGGACTTCTTAAGTTTGTTTTTTTTTTTAAGATTTTATTTATTTATTCATGAGAGAGAGAGAGAGAGAGAGAAAGAGGCAGAGACACAAGCAGAGGGAGAAGCAGGCTCCATGCAAGGAGCCCGATGTGGGACTTGATCCCCGGTCTCCAGGATCAGGCCCTGGGCTGAAGACGGTGCTAAACCACTGAGCCACCCGGGCTTCCCTCTTCAGAGTTTTTAATAAACTTTGGAGCGTAGGGAATCTCCAAGAGGAGGATATAATAGTTCCCAAACATTGGTGATCACAGAATCTTTATTTCTGTAACAGGTTACATGGGATGGGATGGGGTGGTAGGCTTCATCCTCAAGTGCTACCCATCTCTGCCTCCCACTAGGTATCACTCATGTGACTGCCAAAAGCTCCTACTCCCTCCTCTGGTTCCCCTAACTGAACTCTATTTCAAGAGCCCATATCTGTCGCCTGGATTGTAGCAGAGCTCCCAACTGCCTACCCATGCCATGTCCCTTCAGTCCACAGTAGTCACTATCATCGAGTGCAAATCCAGTTGTCACTTCCCTATCAAAACATTTGGTGGCTTCCCACTGTCCTCACAGTACTCCTGACCCCCGGTTCCTACTTACTTCCAGTTTAATCTCTCACCATGACCCTTCTCCAAAACTCCATGCTGTGGCCACACTCAAAAACTGTCTTGTGTGTCACCCCCCACCATCCCCCATGACCCTGCAGACCCATTTAGAAAGAACTTCTTTAGAGAGCCCAGTGTGGGCTGAACCCCCTTCCTCTGGGCATCTACACTTTTAACTTTCATAGCACTTATACCACATGCTAATTCCTCGATCAATGGTCTGTATTCCCCCACCAGTTCCAAGGGGGCAAAGTTTTCCTCAGACATTTTCTATACCTTCATACCCAATAAAGCACTTGCCACATAAATGGCAGTCTGCAAAAGTGAGGAAAGAGCACCCCTAAAACTTTCCAGTAAGACACTTTTGTCTCTCACACAATCAGGACTTGTTTAGTAACCATCATACACTAAAAATGTGCTTTTAAAATGTTTCATGATGCAGACAGACAAGATGCTCTTCCAATTTTTAGAGGATAAAAGAAAAATGAAACTGAAGAATGTAACTCGAGTTTCTATGGTTTTAGCAGGAAGAAATGACGGGAACTGTCAATGCTGAGGGCAGAGCATCCATCAGTTACAATGATTCTTAGCTCAGTCTGCATAAAATGTCAATCCAGGGGTGCCTGGCTGGCATGGTGTGAAAAACATGTGACTTGAGTTTGTCGTGAGTTCGAGTCCCACATGGGTGTAGAGATTAAAAAAAAAAAAAACTGAAAGAAAATGTCAATCAAGAATTTTGTTCTAGGGAAGCTGGAGTGGCTCAGTGGTTGAGGGTCTGCTTCTGCTCAGGGCATGATCCTGAAGTTCCAGGATCCAGTCCCACATCTTTTCCCTCTGCCTATGTCTCTGCCTGTCTCTCATGAATAAATAAAATCTTAAAAAAAAAAAAAAAAAGTTCATTCCTTCTTTTTTTTTTAAAGATTTTATTTATTTATTCATGAGAGACACAGAGAAAGAGAGAGTCAGAGACACAGGCAGAGGGAGAAGCAGGCTCCATGCAGGGAGCCCGATGTGGGACTCAATCCTGGGTCTCCAGGATCAGGCTCTGGGCTGAAGGCGGCTCTAAACCGCTGAGCCACCTGGGCTACCCCAAGAGTCCATTCCTAAAGGAGGAAAGAGCTCTTCAATCAACAGCAGTAATAGGGAATCACAAGCCTTGATGTTTTCAGTGACGCTGCTTAAAAGTTAAATACCTAGAACCATTTTAGGTTTCTTATCATTAGGGGCCAAATATCTTTTCTCTTTCCATTTAGTCCACTATTTAGGACTTTGCTTGGTTCAAAAGATAAGCAGAATTTCCTCAATTAAAATGTTGATGTTGGGTAAAGTTCCAACAGGGAATTGTTTGTTTTCTAACTTTTAGGATTTGGTTTAACAACTAGATTTACAGAGCACTGACTCTGTAGCATATGATATAAATCTGGATGGTTGGCATTACACTCATTTCATAAATGAGGAAACTAATACATAATTTGCCTAAAGTTACAAAACAAGCAAGCAGTACAACTGAGATTCAAATCCAGTCTGGAGTCAGAATCCACACTCGTAACTATCACATTCTAATGGCTCCTGAATTAAGTTCAACACACAAACAAACATCTTTTCAATCGGAGACTTGGATCCTGGTGCTAGTTCTGTCTTTAATAAGTTGTGGAGAGCCAGAATGAAGACACTCTAAACATCTGAAGATTATCTTCTCCATTTGTAATCTCTGGCTGGACTCAACCAGTAATTTCTAGATAGTGCGGAAGGGGACATGAGAGAGTAAGGGTGGTGGTAAAGAGAAGCTAACCAAATAAGGATTCTTTGTCCATTTCAACCAGAGCAGACTTTTTTGGCAAATGAATTGTTCTGCTAGAAGTATAGGGATGAAAAATCTTTGGAACAGAAGTTTCTTTCTTGGAGCCATCAGATTCCAAGCAGTCTAACATCAAGAAATCTTTGAATGCATGCAAAGTATATGTACACACACAGGTGTATTTTTCTAGGGGAGAAGAGTCAAGGCTTTCTTTTTTTTTTTTTTTTTTTTTTTTTAAGGCTTTCATTAAATATTCAAAGTAGTTGATTACTCCAAAAAGGATTAAGGACCTATAAAATCCCTCTTCTACTTTATATTCTTAGAGGAAATGGTCAATCTAAATTTATAAAGCACAATGGAGGAAACCTGCATTTCCTGATTAGGAGGCAAATGTCATCACACAACGATCAGTAGGACTATTAAAGGTAATCATAGCTTAATAAACTGATATCTACAATTGCTACTTGCTCTACTATACAGAGTTAAAGATTTCTCATTTGGAACGAGGCTGTTTCTGACACACGCGGTATGTTTTTAACATTTTTAAGCGTTACAGACTTTGCATGAATAAAGGAAAAAAGCCCGATCACTAATTATATATAAAGTATTTATTTTTATGCACATATTTACCTACAAAATTTACAGAAAATCAAACAGTGCCGAGTATATAGAATACCCTCTGATGACTTTGTAGGAGCAGAGGGTCTTATTGCTGCAGTTTCAAGAATAAAATCTTATAGATGGGAAAGCCAAGATGAACACAGTTAAGTTAAATGGTAGCCTTGTTAAAAAGTTTTTGTCCTGTGAGTGAATTTTCAGTTTTATGTTAAGTGGAATTTAAAAGACTGCTCATGAAATAATTTAAACCTTTTCAAAATCTTCTAATAAACAGGTAAAAGGCACCTCCAGTTCTTTAAAATATTTACAGCGATCCCAATAGTTTAAGATTAAGGGCAATTATAGTACAGGTGGCTAAGATGCATACACAGTATGTCATTAACACTCTCGGAACAGTGAGAATTGTAGACTCTGGTTTGGGGCGCCGCTCCCAAGTCACCCCCGTGATGGATCGGCTGATCAACTACACCCGTGCAACACTAGTGTAACAGCACGTCCACCACGGCATAAGATCCAATTATCTAAAACAAGGACTATCAAATTCCCAGACATCACATAATTTATAACTAAACTTATATATTCAGAAGCCTTTGCAGTGTTCTTAAAATTATTTTGAAAATATAAAGTATATTTAGCATTGAAGGAAAACAACCAACTGGAAACATTTACCACAAGAGTGGCTGAAGTTCACTATCTGGTTTAACAAAAATGGTTTCTCAGAACATCTATAATTTCTTACTTATAATTTCTTAATGGAGACGAGTCTTCCTCAGTTTACGCCCAATCCGATGTTTTTCTTGTATTATGATTAAAACAGAGGGGTGTGAGAATGAAAGGCACAGCTACGTGTGATAGCTGGTTTTGAAGAGCCGTGGGGATGGCAAACAGATGCTCATAAGATACTGGTGCAGAACAATGTCCACATAATGCTTCCCTCTTTGACATTGGCATTGATTTGCTATTTACAGTAGTTTGCAAAAATACGTTATAAAAACTGGATGAGGTTCTGTTTCTAAGTTTAACTTAGTAACATACAGACATACTTCATCTGCAAAAGTCTCTGCAGGGTCTGAAGTACTAAAGTGACACTAATACTGTAACACAGATAATCAAAGGTACCAAGCACGGAGGACGTGAGTCATCATCATCAAGATCATCTGAGTAAATATTGCACACTTCTTGTCAGTTGTTGCTGTGACCTTCATATATCCAACTGTAAAAGGAATCCTTTATGGCTTTTTGCTGTATCACTTATTTGAAGAAAGGCTGTTTTAGGTCCCATAATAATGAGTGCAGATTGTCACTGAACATGAGGCCTGGGTTTCAAAATGAGTTTTCCTGTCTGTAAAAATGGGGAAAAAAATTTTTTTTTTCAGTAATCAGTTCCATTAAAAAAATCACCACTTATCCATAAACTTTGAAGTGCACTTAAAAGGTACCAGAACACCTCTCTATATTCAATCAAGATTAAGCAATTAATAGTTATGTTCTCAAAGTTTTGTGTGGAGCTTTCTTTCGAAAATCTTCATTACTTTAAAACAATGTATTTGATGAACTCCCCGGTCCACTGGCTTCCCTATAAATCAGGCAATCAATCCAACGTATATAAACCAATCTATGCTCCTTGCCAAATGAAGTTTATAAAATAAACGTACTTGCGCATAAACATTTTTCCTTTTTTTTTTTTTTTTTAAAGATCTTATTTATTTATTCATGAGAGACACAGAGAGTGAGAGAGGCAGAGAGACAGGCAGAGGCAGAAGCAGGCTCCATGCAAGGAGCCCGATATGGGACTCAATCCTGGGACTCCAGGATCACGCCCTGGACCAAAGGCAGGTGCTTAACCGCTGAGCCACCCAGGCGTCCCTAAACATTTTTCCTTTACCAACACTAAATTTTTACTTTCAGATAAAAATGTAAACAAATGACTGGAGTGAACACTGACGCTTATACACTGCTGTTCAGGGTACTTCTTCTTTTTGGTAATTCCTTGATATGCAGGTAGAACTTTGATGCTATTTTTTTTTTTCACTGTTTTATTAAGGTATAATTTAAATACAGTAAGATGCTAACCCTTGCATACAGTTTAACAAGTTTTAAGAAATATATACACCCACTGCCTGAGTGGCTCAGTCAGTTAAATGTCCTACTCTTAATTCTGACACAGGTCACAATATTGAGCCCACATCAGGCTCTGTGCTCGGTGACCAGCCTGCTTGAGATTCTCTCCCTCTGCCTCTCCCTGTGCCTATATGTTAACTAGGCAAAAATCTTAATATACACACAATATACACTCACAGCCACCACCCAGAAAGTCCTTCCAGGCCCTTTTTTGGTCAATGGCAGCCCCACTCCTTATGCAGACATAACCATTTCCCAAAAATTTTGCCTGTCTGTGGTCTTTAAACAAATGGAATCAGAGTGTGTTCTTTGGCATCTACTTCTTTCACTCAATGTAATTCTGCCATTCATCTGTTACTATGTTTCAGTAATTTGTACTATTTTATACTGTTATTTTGATATAAAATATACAATATTTCACTGTAATAGACCCCATTTGTTTTATCCATGGTTTTAATCTATTAAAATTAAACTACATAAATATGATATTAATGTAATCTCATTATTAAAAAACTAGGGATGCCTGAGTGGCTCAGGGTGTGATCCCAGGGTCAGGGGATCAAATCACGCATCAGGCTCCCTATGGGGAGCCTGCTTCTCCCTCTGCCTGTGTCTCTGTCTCTCATAAATAAATAAAAATCTTAAAAAAAAAAATCAAATATGAGGGTGCTGGGATCCCTGGGTGGCGCAGCGGTTTGGCGCCTGCCTTTGGCCCAGAGCGCAATCCTGGAGACCCGGGATCGAATCCCACATCGGGCTCCCGGTGCATGGAGCCTGCTGCTCCCTCTGCCTGTGTCTCTGCCTCTCTCTCTCTCTCTCTCACTGTGTGCCTATCATAAATAAATAAAAATTAAAAAAAAAAAATTAAAAAAAAAAAATATGAGGGTGCCTGCCTGGCTCAGCCAGTGAAGCATATGACTTCTTCAAGCTCCACGTTGGGTATAGGATTACTTAAAAAAATAAACAAAAAATTAAAACAATTTTCAAATATAGATAAGTTAAAATCCTTTCCATCTATCTCAAATTCTAGCCCTCTTAAAGAAGAAACCAGTTTTAGCATGAATCCTTCCAGACTGTGTTCTATAGATTTACATTCCCATATACAAATAATAAAAAGAACTTGTGTCAGGCTCCGTGCTCATAGGGAGTCTGAGTGAGATCCTCTCCCTTTCCTGTTGCCTTTCTTCCCTGTATTCTCTCAAATAAATCAATAAATCTTAAAAAAAAAAAAAAAAATCTGGTGTTTCTAATGTGCTAAAATATGAGGGTAAAACATACCACTTGGGATTTGTTTCAAAATAATCTAATGGGGATCCCTGGGTGGCGCAGTGGTTTGGCGCCTGCCTTTGGCCCAGGGCACGATCCTGGAGACCCGGGATCGAATCCCACGTCGGGCTCCCGGTGCATGGAGCCTGCTTCTCCCTCTGCCTGTGTCTCTGCCTCTCTCTCTCTCTGTGTGTGACTATCATAAATAAATAAAAATTAAAAAAAAAAATCTAATGGAGGAAAAGTGGGCAGGGGTGCACATGAAATAAGAATGGCCATGAGCTGATTATTGTTGACACTGCCCAGTGGGTATTCATTATACTCTTTATTTTTTTGTTTGGAAATTTTCAAAATTAAAACTTTTTTATGGATAAAGAAGATATATATATATATATGCATTCATAAAAAACACACATATATACATATATAAACACAATGGAATATTATTTAGATTTAAAAAAGAATGAAATCTTGCCATTTACAACAACAGAGATGGAGCTAGAGACTATAATGCTAAGCCAAAAAGAAATAGATAAATACTGTAGAGTTTCTCTCATTGTGCCATTTAAGAAAAAAACAGGGGCGTTTGGGTGGTTCAGTTGGTTAAGCATCTGCCTTCGGCTCAAGTCATGATCATGAGTTTTAGGATCAAGCCCCACACTGGGTTCCCTGCTCAGTGGGGAGTCTGCTTCTCCCTCTGCCTCTCACCTCACTTGTGCTCTCTCTCTCTTTCAAATGAATAAAATCTTAAAAAAAAAAAAAAAAAAGCAAAGGAAGAAAAAAAGACAAATTAAGAAACAGGCCCTTAATTATGGAGAACAAACTGATGGTTACTAGTGGGGAGGTGGCAGGGGACAGTGGTGGTGGTGAAATAGGTGATGGGGCCGGGGGGTTACACTTGTTATGATGAGCATGGGATGATGTACAGAACTGCTGAATCACTATATGGTACACCTGAAACTAATATAACATTGTATATTAGTTAACTATACTGGAATTAAAAAGAAAACAGTACTGGGGAAAAAAATCTTTTAAAAAAGATACCAAATTGAGTGTATTGTTTAATAATTTCCTTCTTGTACCTAACATCATGTCTTGAAAGATCCTTGCACGTCCAAATTTATAGATTTACCATAGTTTCTTATGATGTGGCTATACAAAGCTTATTTTACCATGTCCCTGTTGAGAAACCTAAAACCTGTTTCCATTTTTTCCCTACTACAAAGAATGTTGCAACTTACTACCTCATACCTGCCTCCTTATGTGAAATGTGATGGCTCCCACCAAAGGTAGGGGTACCAAAGGTAGATGGGGAGAAGTAGAATGGTTAGGTTACGAGGCATGCCAAATTTTCATTTTATAAGAATGATGAAAACTGCTTTCCAACATGGCAATATATTCTCATCAAGTAGAGCATGGGAGTGCATCTACTCCACCACCGTACTGAAGTTTTTTTTTTTTAAAGGTTTATCTATTTATTCATGAGAGACACAGAGAGAAGCAGAGACATAGGCAGAGGGAAAAGCAGTCTCCCCACAGGGAGCCTAATGCAGTACTCAATCCCCTAACTCCAGGATTACGCTGAAGGCAGACACTCAACCGTTGAGCCAACCAGGTGTCCCACTGTACTGAAGTTTTAACTTATGTCAGTGACAGATAGGTAAGACAAACGGAAATTCAGTTTTATTGTGCATTTCCCCAATTACAAATGAGGCTATTTGCTTTCCCACATCTATGTTAAGATTTACTTTTCCCACTTTTTTTAAAAAAATATTTTATTTATTTATTCCTGAGAGAAATTTGGGGAGGGGTGGTGCAGAGACACAGGCAGAGGGAGAAACAGGCTCCATGCAGGGAGCCTGACTTGGAACTCGATCCCAGGTCTCCAGGATCACGTCGCTGAAAGTGACGCTAAACCGCTGAGCCACCCGGGCTGCCCTCCCACTTTTCAAATTTACTATTTTAAAAAAATTTTAAGTAGGTCTGGTTTCTATCCTTTGTTAGACATCTTAGAAATATTTTCTTCTTCTTTAAAAAAATTTTTTTCCAGTAATATCTATACCCAATGTGAGGCTCGAACTCATAACCCTGAGATTAAGAATCACATGTTCTTTGACTGAGGCAGCCAGCCAGATGCCACACAAATACTTCTCATCAGTGCTCACTTTCTTGCCTTTTGGTGTACAAAGTTTTCAAATATTGGTTCAATTAAAGGTATCCAAACTCTTCCATGGCAGTGTTTTTGTTTTGGGTCTTAAAAAGGAGCTTTTCTACACCAAGATCTACACCTTGGGGCACCTGGGTGGTGCAGTGGGTTGAACGTCCACTTCCTGGTTTTGATTGGGGTTGTGATCTCCAGCCCTGTGTTGGGACTCCACACTCAGCAAGGACTCTGCTTGGGTTTCTCACTCCCCGTACCACTCCCCTGACTAATGTGTGTGCATGTGCCACTCTCTCTAATAAATAAATAAATTAAAAAAAAAAAGCAGAACACATATTCATTTGTATTTTCTTCTAATGCTTTAATTATGGGATGAGTTGTCTTTTTAAATATATTTAAGACTTCATGGGACCGGGGCGGCGGGGGGGAAATCCCTGGGTGGCTCAGCGGTTTGGCACCTGCCTTTGGCCCAGGGCGCGATCCTGGAGTCCCAGGATTGAGTCTCGTGACAGGCTCCCTCATGGAGCCTGCTTCTCCCTCTGCCTGTGTCTCTACCTCTCATGAATAAATAAAATCTTAAAAAAAAAAAAAAAAAATCAAAGTGTTTAGTCTTTATTCTCTTCACTGATCCAGGGGCCTCCTGCCTTAATTTTTTTTTTTTTTTTTTTGCTCTTTATTCTAGTTTTCTAAACTAGGTGTTATTTAATAGTTTTTTTTTTAACTGAAGGTAAAAATACCTTTATAAATAAGCAAATCAAATCTGTGACACACTCTTATCTTAAAATGCCTATATGGGGATCCCTGGGTGGCGCAGCGGTTTGGCGCCTGCCTTTGGCCCAGGGCGCGATCCTGGAGACCCGGGATCAAATCCCATGTCGGGCTCCCGGTGCATGGAGCCTGCTTCTCCCTCTGCCTGTGTCTCTGCCTCTCTCTCTCTCTCTCTCTCTCTGTGACTATCATAAATATTAAAAAAAAAAAAAAGAAAAACGTTAAAAATAAATAAATAAAATGCCTATATGTTATTAATTTTAAAAACACGGTCGGTTTGTAAATCCTAGGGACGCCTGGGTGGCTCAGCAGTTGAGCATCTGCCTTTGACTCACGGTATCATCCCAGAGTCCCAGGATTGAGCCCCACATCGGGCTTCCTGCTTGGAGTCTGCATCTCCCTCTGCTGCTCTCTCTGCCTCTCTCTCTCTGTGTGTGTGTGTCTCTCATGAATAAATGAATAAAATCTTTAAAAAAACAAAAATAAAATAAAATCCTACATACAGAGTACCATTAGAGTTTACAAATCCAACACCCAACAAGCCATTTTTAGCCAATAATGACCACTCTATATATAGTTTAAGATGACTTCAATCAGGTTCATGAGTTCAAGCGCCACATTGGGCATAGAGCTTACTTAAAAAAAAAATTACAGTCAACTCTATCAGTTGAACTGTATGATACTACAGATTATTAGATGCACCTCAATTTCTGAGATGTAAACATGGGTATTAGGATCAATGCTATAAGAATATTTCCACTATTAATCCATGTAACTTATCAAAGCCTGCTTTATTTAAGCCAAAAGATTTCAAAAAAAGAAAAAAAAGATTTCAGTCTTTTCATGCACATGTATAATTTTCTAATATAAGCAATACTCACATCATCACAAGACATATTGTATTCTGCTAATACAGTTCGACATCGAGCAGCTATACTGAAAAAACGTGGTCAAAGGAAAATTTATCATATGAAGAATAAGCTTTTAAAACAACATCTAGATGATCAAGAAGGTGCTTTAATTTTACTCAGAGAATAAAAGTCAATTCTGATAAAGGATACATTGATGGTGCAACAACCCTCTTGTGTATTCCAGCAAAGAACAAGCCTATTAGAGTGATACAGCTAATGGTGAAAAACGGGTGATTCCATAATGATGTGAAGAAAGACACCTGGAAAAGAAAAGTTTGAAACATAAAAATGTTTAAAATCTCAGAATACTAATTCTTACCTCCCCACTTGTGCATAAATATATGTAACATTTGAATCATCTGAAATATGAAGATTTGAATAATTTAAAATAATCCCAGTTGTTTAGCTGTGTCATAAAAATAGAAATGTTTCATATCTTTAATGTAGCAAAATAATATAGCAATGTTCCCTCTATTCATTCCAAAGAGTTGAACCATTACAAATTCATTCTTATAATCAAAAACCAAAGGGCACATGAGATGAAGACTGGATGTTATACTTACTATATGTTGACAAACTGAATTTAAATAAAAATTTTTAAAATTAAAAAAAAAATCAAAAAACATCCTACCAAAAATATTTACTGAACCCTTCCTGATAAGAAGCAATTTAAAAAGCACAAGACTAGGACACCTGACTGGCTCAACGGAATGTGTGACTCCTGATCTCGGGGTTTTGAGCTCAAGACTGATTTTGAGTATAGAGACTAGTAAAAAAACAAAACAAAAATAAAACTTAAAACAAAGTACAGGATTGGGGTGTCTGGCCAGCTCAGTTGGTAGAATATATCTCTGGATCTCAGGGTTGTGAGTTGAAGCCCCACGTTGGGCATAAAGATTACATACATACATACATACATACATACATATATAAAAGCACAAGATTAAGTTCCACAACAGTAGAGATGCTGTCATGTGCATCACTGTTTTCCCAACATCTGAAACAGTGCTTAGCAAACATAGGTGCTCAACCAATACTGTTGAGTGAGTGCAGATGAAGGAGGTCTCTGATCTGAAGTCAATGAATACACAAAAGTGATCTAGTTACTCTCCCTGTTAAAAAGTTTCTTTATGAGAATTGGGTAGACTCTGCCATTCATAGCCTGGTCCCAATCTAACCATCTCCTGCTGCATCTGCATAGACGCTACCATATTCCTTCTCTCCTCTTATGTGGAGACTCATCCCTCCCTCCCTCTCTGTGGGAGCAAAAAATGAGTGGTTTTGAAGCTACTGAAATTTATTTTTTATTTTATTTTTATTTTTAAAAAATTTTATTTATTTATTCATGAGAAACACAGAGAGGAGAGAGAAGGGGGCAGAGACACAGGCAGAGGGAGAAGCAGGCTCCATGCAGGGAGCCCGATGTGGGACTCGATCCCGGGTCTCCAGAATCACCTAAACCGCTGAGCCACCCAGGCTGCCCAAAGCTACTGAAATTTAAATGGCCAGATGACACTCAAGCAGGGAAAGATGATTAGTAGCTATCTATAAAGAACGAGGGTTTAGGGGTACCTGGGTGGCTCAGTCAGAAGAGCATGTGGCTCTTGATCTTGGGGTTGTTTGAGCCCACATGAGGTACAGAGATTACTTAAATAAAACTTAAAAGGGGGTGCTGGTGGCTCACTCAGTCAAGTGTCTGACTCTTAGTTACAGCTCGGGTCATATTCTCAGGGTTGTGAGATCGAGCTCCACGTGCTCAGTGGTGTGTCTGCTTCAGATTCTCTCTCTCCCTCTGCCCCTTCCCCTGCTCATCTCTTTCTCTCTCTAAAACAAATAAATAAATCTTAAAAAAAGAAAAAAAAAGAAAAGGAAAAAAGAGTGTTTAAGAGAAACAAAGAGCTGATTTCAGATCTGGGCATAATCAGATGATAGCAAGAAATAAGACAACATGAATATGGTGGAGATAAGGGTCCAGGATCCAGGACTGGAACAAGAATGGGCACTGAAGGCTGGGGAACAGAACTGTAGACTGAAGGAGAGATGATGTTTAGAGTCTGGAAAAAGAAATCAGATGGACCAGGAACTGAATGAGAGCAACAGAATTAAGCCAGAGGCATCGATACTCCACTCTCATACCAAGAGATGTGTACATATTTCAAGACTGAGAGCTAAACTTATAAAAAGCACCAGGTAGCTAGCCCAGCATGCTATCGGTTAAATAAATTTGTCAAATGAAGAAACGAGAGGCTGAAAACATCAGGAGGGAAGAAGCTCCCCGAAGGATGAAATTCTGAAAAAAAAGTTAATATTCCAGAGGAATGTCTTCTTAAAACTTTAATTCCCAAAGGCCAGCTAGATTTCACATGGCCTGCACAGTGTAAGCACATATAGTGTCTTATGTGTTAATTTTATTTAGATCCGTCAACATCAGCCGTCTTTCCTCCATGGCAATAATCAACTACATCTAGGTATCAGTTTCCCCCCTTTAGATCAGGCATTCATGTGCTTTCCAGTTTGCTCTGTTGCTTCTCTCCTTGGGTTCTTCCAGATAGTCATCATGCACTGGCTTTTGAGTCTGCAACTCTTGCTACAGAAACAATTGCTGTTTAAAACTCCTATCAGCTTTGAGGTTATTAAATACTGAAATAAAGAGCTAACCCTTAGGCTAATAGTTATATTCTCACCTAATTTAGAAAATTACATTAACTACAGAGTTTTGGGCCTATTTCAAATTACATTTAATTCTGTGTTTTATTAAGATCTCAACTAGCTGAAATCAGCTTATATTTTTCCCAATTAGAAGTCAGATTCATTTCCCAAGATAGACCTTTTCAATCTTCTTGCCAGCCTCCTTACTCTTCCCCTGAAGATGAGTACCAAGCACAGCCCTAAGATCAGACTTTTATAAATCAACACACAAGAGAGTTTCCTATCTGCCATAAAAACTCTTCTATTAACGCAAAATTCCATCACCAAATTCCCCTACCTCCTATTCTTTTATAGCTCCACCCCAATGGATTAAGTCAGGGAGACTACATGCTAAATAAATAAATCCCTGGCTGCCTGAAATGCCATTTGGACTGCTGACAAAAGCTTTGCTATTAGGTTTTTCTTCTGTATAACCTAACAAGTTATAAATAAAGCTACTGGAAATAGTCTACCTAATTACAGTTTTAAAAAGGATGTGGGTTTAAGATTTAAGAAAATGACATTATTATTATTACCTAAATAAAGCTGCACCAAGGGAAAAAACTTCACTGAAAAATTAGAGACTACTGTTGCTCTAATAAAACAAACAAACACCTCAGTTTGAAATTAAGGCACAAGTTAGTAGAAAGAAGTAGAATTCTGAAAAACATGCTATCAGATTTCATCAAAGGATGCTTCGAGAAATAACATTATGAAATTTTTTATTGCATTTGGTAGACGGATGTTCTTGTACAGTGCCCAATGGGAGATCTCTTAGTGTTTCCTATATTAAATTTCAGGCAGGAAATTTTTTTGAGATAAATGTGGAGAACAAAACCTTTGCTAGCTTATGGAACTCATACATGTGTTCTTTTCACAAAGTAGAAAAACCATGGAACGGTGACTTTATTGATCAGGTAACTCAGAGACTAATTTATAACTCAGTTTGGGCAAGTGTGGTGTCCCACATGGCCTTGTCTGTGACCCGGTTTCCTTCCTGTTTTTGACCCTCTAGTCTAATTGTCTCTTATCCACCATCTTGACTTTTTATTACATTAATATTTTGCTATTTTATCATAGGTCTCCCGCAAAGTCATCTCAAATGCTTTGTGGGATAAAGAAAGGTCCTACCAAAGATTAGTCTTAGAAGAAAATGGTATTTTACAATTTTCTAAAGCTGGCACACACGATACTAAATGGACAAAGGAGAATAAAGACAATGTTTACACTGAAATAGGTAAAAATGTGTGACGATGGCATATGTAAAATGATATGCAAAAAGTTCAGAAATGAATGAGAAGTAGCATAGTGTTATTTCTCACGCATTTTTCCTTGTAAAAGATACTTATCTACAGTGGCCAAAGTTTTTCTTAATCAAATTAATATAAAGCATATATTTAATATACTGTTCAATATCACTACTAGTAATAATAGGAAGCATCTGAGTAATACTTTACAATGAACAAAGCACTGCTACATTATCTCATTTAATCCATTAAAGATTTTAAATCAAAACTTCTACCTTTTGTGTCTCGGGATCTATTAACCAGTTCCAGGCACCAGTAGCTGTACAGACAGATACCACTATAAGAAGCACTGATGAAAGATAAACACGAAATTAGTAAGGAAATAAGCTGTTAATAAATTTATACTAATACCACCAGTTCCTAATAAATGACAGCCAAAGGATGCAGCACTTTATTAAATGGAAAATGCATTCGACTGAGGAATTAAGAAACTTGCTGTATGACCTTCGGGAATTCTCTTTAAATACTGTGAACCTCAGTAATTGAGGATGATATTGTCCCTATTATTACTTCAGTCAGAACTTACCAAGATTTATGAAATCAAAAGCCGTAGGAACTTTGGATGGCTTTGTGCTGATTTTGCAGATCTTGTAAATTTAAATTAAAAAACAAAAACAAAAAACAAACAAAAAAACACCTCTCATTTTCTACTGTAAACAAACCAAACAAAGACTCTTTTATGAACGCACTGTCTGACTAGAGGATTTTGCTGGAAGACAACTGCTTGCATTGAGTTAAACATCCGTTGGTGTGATCAGGAATGTGGAGTACCAGATTTTCTTCAGAGACTTAAAGGAAGATCAGGGTAGAAATCTGACAGTAGAGCTCAGTAAAGTTTTTCTCCCCACTAAGCTAGAATTATTTTAAGAATTCTAAATAGATCCTAAGCAAAACATAAGAATGAATGGTATAGAGGCACCTGGTTGACTTAGTTGGTGAAGCGTGTGACTCTTGATCTCAGGGTTGTAGGTCTGAGCCCCATGCTGGGTATAAATTACTTAAAAAGTAAAATCTGGGCAGCTCAGCGGTTTAGTGCTGCCTTCAGCCCAGGGCATGATCCTGGAGACCCAGGATCGAGTCCAGTGTCGGGCTCCCTGCATGGAGCCTGCTTCTCCCCCTCTGCCTGTGTCTCCGCCTCTCCCTCTCTCTGTCTCTCCCGAATAAATAAATAAAATCTTAAAAAAAAAAAAAAAAAAAAAAAAAGTAAAATCTTAGGAGTGCCTGGATGGCTCAGTCAGTTAAGCATCTGTCTGCCTTCAGCTCAGGTATGATCTCAGGGTCCTGGGATTGAGCCCTGCATTGCATCAAGCTTCCTGCTCAGCGAGAAGCCTTCTTCTCCCTCTGCTCCCCCACCCCACTTGTGCTCTCTCTACCTTGCTCACTCTCCCTCGCAAATAAATAAATAAAATCTTAAAAAATTTTTAAAAAAGGTAATAAATGGTACTACTAGAAAATAATAAAGGGGCACCAAGTCCTAGTTAACATTCTGGGTATTAAGTTACTGTCCTTCAGTTAGGACACATACAGTTTTAAAACATAAAGATCAAGATTCAAAAAGCAACTTAACCTAGAAGTCCTAGTGATATTCTTTTAGAAGAGGCAAATCACAGGAAAACAATCTCATTTTAGGTATTTAAGTACACAATCAAAATTTTAAAATTACATTCTCAGCTCAGATTAAACTCAATTTCTCATAAAGCTGTGTTTCCAATAAGCAATGCACTACACAGACTGTTCTTTTGAAAAATGAAGCAAAATCAAACTCAAACTCACTGGAAGAGACCTCATACACATACTTTTGATTGGTATATTAATCAAGCTGATTTATATGTAACCACTGAGACCATGAATCACAGAAAAAGTAAAGTAAATTCACTGTCTTATATTTTATGAGATACCACTGGATCATTTTAAAAGATTTTCAAGTAGTAGTGAAATAAGGTTTTGGGAGGATTCTTCCCTAAACCAAGGTATCTGAAAAAAATCACTCTTTGTAAATTCTGACATATCAGAATTCTCAGAGCATATGAATGAAACTTTGCAGATAGATCTAAGAAAAATATCACAAAAAATCCTGACACAGAAAAAAGTTCCTAACTTCAATAGTGCTCTTTGGTCCCACAAACTGAATTATACTGTGAAATAAAGTACGTATTCAACATGTGCTGTTGTACTTCCCTTTTGACAAGAAGTTCAATCATACACATCCAAGAAACTAAGACTGGTCCCAACACAAGTTAGCAAAACATTTTGTTTGCTAAGGTCATCACTTGCATTTCCTAAGTATTTCCACTGAGCAATCATCTCAATTCTTTCAAATCATATTTTATAGTAGTCACGACATTTTGAGTAGACAATTATAACATGAATTTGTTTTCTACGATATACTGCAAAGCAATACAATCATGCTCTACTAAAATCGACCAAGGGTAATTTCATAACCTTGGCAGGTATATGTTAAATAGGATTTTCCTTGGGGCACCAGGGTGGCTCAGTCAGTTAAGTAGTTGCCTTTTGCTCAGGTCATGATCTCAGGGTCTTGGGATCAAGCCCAGCATCTCAGGTCTCTGCTCAGCAGGGAGCCTGATTCTCCCTCTGCTTCGGCTCTCTCACTGGTGCCCGCGCTCTCTCCCTCCCTCTCTAATAAAAACCTTTGGAAAAAAAAATATGATTTTCCTTAACAGAACTTTATTTCAAAAGTTTGTAGGCAAATTTAAAAATTGCTAAGCAGGGCAGCCTGTGTGGCTCAGCGGTTGAGCGCCATCTTCAGCCCAGGGCCTGATCCTGGGCACCCAGGATGGAGTCCCGTGTCAGGCTCCTTGCATGGAACCTGCTTCTCTCTCTGCCTGTTGTCTCTACCTCTCTCTCTCTCTGTGTCTCTCATGAATAAATAAATAAAATCTTTTAAAAACAAAACAAAATTGCTAAACAAGTTCCTGAAATCACATGTCATTTATCAATATGTAATATTTAATTAAAAAACTGTATGTATTTTAATGGAAAAATGAAAACCCAACCATACAAAATATATGTTCTTTTAGCATGGGCAGTTCCTTTTCCTAAAGATTTCTTTGGTGGGAGTGCCTGGCTGGCTCAGGCCGTAGAGCCTTTGACTTTTGATCTCAAGGCTGTGTGTTCGAATGCCACATTGGGTGTAGAAATTACTTAAAAATAAAATCTTAAGGGGGATCCCTGGGTGGCGCAGCGGTTTGGCACCTGCCTTTGGCCCAGGGCGCGATCCTGGAGGCCCGGGATCGAATCCCACATCGGGCTCCGGGTGCATGGAGCCTGCTTCTCCCTCTGCCTGTGTCTCTGCCTCTCTCTCTCTCTCTCTCTCTGTATGACTATCATAAATAAATAATAATAACAAAAAATTTTTTTTAAATAAAATCTTAAAAAAATTTTTTTTCTTTAGGATGCAATATTTACAAAGTCAAATAAATTTAAAACCGTTAAAACAAAGGAAATCTCATGGTTTAGTAAAGCATTTGTTAGTCAAAACTCTTACACAAAAGCAAATCATTGTTAGGCAGGGATAAAAGTACCAATTGTGGGTTTATTTTCTCTGGGGGGGGGAAAAAAACATTCAAGAACTTACTTCTCCAACGTCCAGTGGCAGGTTGCAAACAGTGAATATATTCTGTAAGTCTTCTCTCAAAAGCCTTGAGATCTAGGTAAAAAGATTTCAATTTTCCAATTAGCCCCTCTGACTAGTTTGAATCTCTTAAGATGACGTTTCAGATATACTCTAACTGCTTCAGGTCTTCACACAGCAGCTCACACGTTTCACTGCACTGTCTACTTCGCTTCCTAGGACAGCTCTGAGTACCGGACAAAACCATCAGGTTTCTTCGATTCCAATTTCGCCTATAAGGAAACTGGTCCGCTTTTAGGAGCTTCGTAACGTGCCGCGTGGACCGGCCGCGGCAGCGCCGAGAGCCAGCACCCTGGGGGTGCCAACACAAGGAGCCCAGCCAGGTCGAGCGACCCTGCGGGGGCCCAGAGCTGTCCGTTAGCACGACGTCTGCCCTGACGGCGGAGTCCGACGGGGTCTGCCGTTCCGAGTTCTAGCGCCCGGTTTTACTTAGGGGCTGTGCCGGGTGTCGGGTCCTTCTGCATTTCCCACGCGGCTGCGGGGGGCTGCGGAAAGGCGCCCTCCCCCCCCCCGCAGGTCACAGGTGGCCGCGGCGGCGCCGGGACCTGCCGACGGGCGGGGCCACCATCCCGCGGTCGCGCCTTCTAACTTCAGGAGCCCGATCGCACGGCCGTGACGCGGCGGCTGACCAGAAGCCGCAGCAGGAACGACGGTGCAACTCCCGGGGTCACCGCAATAAAATCAAGCAAACGACGGACACGCAAAAGCGCAAAACGCAAGACGCTGGCTAATGAATAAAAAGCAAACGTAGGCGTCGCGAGGGGCTCCCGGGCGCCCACCCACGTCCGGCCGGCCCGCCCGCCTCCCCCCGGCCCCCGGCCCCCTGCCCGCCTCCCCGCGGCCCCCGGCACATCCTTCGCGCCCCCCCGGCCCGCCCGCCTCCCCGCGGCGCCCGGCCCCCCAGCCCATCCTTCGAGGCCCCCCGGCCCCCGGCCCGCCTCCCCGCGGCCCCCGACCCATCCTTCGCGGCCTCCTCTCCCCGGGGCGGGGTCTCCGCGACTCCAACCCCTCCGGAGCCCCGCCAGCTTCCGGGAAGCGCCCGGCCCACCCCGGAGGCCCACCGTACCTTCCGCCTGCTCCAGCGAGTTCATGTCGGGCGGCAGCTCCGGTCACTGCCGCGGCCCCGTCCGCATCGCAGCTCCGCGGCCCCCGCCCGGCCCGCAGCGCCAACTCCCACCTCTAACCGCTTCCCTCCGCCCCTCCGCGTCGCACCGCCCCTTGCTTACACCCGCTACGCTCATTGGGCATCTCTGCCCGACCCCGCAACTAAGACGAGTTCCTATTGGCTAGCTCCATGCACCGGCCTCGGGGCCCGGCGTCGGACGGTCAGCCGGAGGGACCAAGAACTGCCGGCGGCCGGGCTGCTGTAACGCTGGCGCCGCCTCCTGCCTCGGGGAGGAACTGCAGCCTCTCCGAGCCAGCTCGCTCGTCAGTCCATTCTTAGTTTTCCTGCCTGGTTCTTTGATTCTTCAGATATTTATTGAGCGCCCTTCACCTTCCGGGCAGTGTTCGGGTTGTTGACGCGGAGCAGAGAAATGAACGAGCTAGCTCTCTCCTCCAGGACTCAAGAGGATACAGAACTAACTAGAAGCCAAATAATGGATTTAGGTTAGAGTACCTCTTTCCTTCCTTATTAACCCAACTCCAAAATAAATAAATAAATAAAAATAAATAATAAATAATAAATAAAATAAATAAAACAAAATAATAAAATAAATAACCCAATCCTTAAATAGGCAATCCTCCCTTGGTTACTTTTTTCTCACATTACCCAACTTTCCGAAAGTTACCAACTTTCATAAATCATAAAGAAGGCAAAGTATGAGCCCAAATACCTAGAACTTGAAAAAAAAATCTGCAACGTATTAACTACATTTATAGTTAAAATGCTTCTTGTTCATTTCCTTATGATCATTCATTCATTCAACTACTATTTATTGCAAAAAAAAAACCCTATTTATTGCATGGTGTTCTAGGCACTGTATTTTATCAGGATACAGTTATAAGCAAGATAGAGGAGATTCCCATCCTATTGCAGC
The DNA here is from genome assembly GCF_048418805.1 of Vulpes vulpes. Lineage (NCBI taxonomy): Eukaryota > Metazoa > Chordata > Mammalia > Carnivora > Canidae > Vulpes > Vulpes vulpes. The sequence continues at coordinate 144,934,960 of NC_132781.1, forward strand.
AGCAGGCGATAAACATGAAAATAAGTAATGCGACTCTTTTTATTTATTTATTTATTTATTTATTTATTTAGCAATGTGACTCTTGATCTTGGGGTCCTGAGCTCCAACATGGTGGTAGATATAGAGTTTACTTTTAAAAAAAATAACAGGCGGGTAGCCCGGTGGCTTAGCGGTTTAGCGCTGCCTTCAGCCCAGGGTGTGATCCTGGAGACCCGGGGTCGAGTCCCGCATCGGGCTCCCTGCATAGAGTCTGCTTGTGTTTCTGCCTCTCTCTCTCTCTCTCTCATTCGCTGTGTCTCTAATAAATAAATAAAATCTTTAATAAAAAAATAACATGCAAATAAGTAATTGTTTTCAGATAAAGATAGTTGTATGAAGGAACTAAGTCATGCCATACAGTGAGCTAAAGGGAGAAATAAATAATAAATTTAACACTAAAGTCAAACTATCCATTTTCACTTCTTGCTCAATGCTCCACTTTTTCCATCTCTCAGTCTTGTTCATCATGTTTTCCTTTGGCATCCAGCAGTGCTTAGAAAATGGTTGGTATTCTGTTATATTATAGGCTTTCTTGGGTAAGATCCTTGGAAGTTAAGGTGTGAGGCAGACTGATGAATAAGACAGTACAAAACTTTGATAAGTGATAAGTGGGAGCTTTGTGAAGTTGACTTCAAAAGAGACCATTTGGGAGGTTGGTTGACTCAGTGGGTGGAGCTTGTAACTCTCAATCTTTTTTTTTTTTTTCTCATTAAACTTTTGTTTTAATGGGTCTCAAAATTCTGTGACGGATTTTTGGTCAAGTTGTTTCCATTAAAAAATACTGATTTTAAAAACTAATAACTTAAAACTGCCACACACGCACACACACACAAAAAAATGGTCCACAAAACATTCTCCTTTCCTTCTGAAGGTTTTACGATGCATTGTTATCATTAACCAGTCTTTTACTATTAAACTTAAATGGCCAATTGACACAAACAGTTCTGAGACCGTTCTTCCACCACTGATTAAGACTGGGGTGGCAGGTATTGGGGATAATATTCATTTAGCCTTCTGAGCTTTCTGGGCAGACTTGGTGACTTTGCCAGCTCCAGCTGCCTTCTTGTCCACTGCGTTGATGACACCCACAGCAACCGTCTGTCTTGTGTCACGAACAGCAAAACGACCAGAGGAGGATAGTCAGAGAAGCTCTCAACACACATAAATTTGCCAGGAACCATATCAACAATGGCAGCTTCCCCGGAGTTCAAGAACTTGGGACCATCTTCCAGCTTCTTTCCAGAACGACGATCTATCTTTTCCTTCAGCTCAGCAAACTTGCAAGCAATGTGAGCTGTGTGGCAATGCAGCACAGGTGCATATCCAGCACTGATTTGGCCTGGATGGTTCAGGATAATCACCTGAGCTGTGAAGCCAGCTGCTTCCACTGGTGGGTCATTTTTGCTGTCACCAGCCACGCTGCCACAACGAACATCTTTGACAGATACGTTCTTGACATTGAAGCCCACATTGTCCCCAGGAAGAGCCTCACTCAAAGCTTCATGGTGCATTTCAACAGACTTTACTTCAGTTGTAACTTGACTGGAGCAAAGGTGACCACCATACCAGGCTTAAGAACACCAGTCTCCACTCAACCCACTGGTACAGTACCAATACCACCAATTTTGTAGACGTCTTGGAGAGGAAGACGCAAGGGCTTATCAGTTGGACGAGCTGGTGGCAGAATGCAATCCAGGGCTTCAAGCAGTGTGGTTCCGCTGGTATTCCCATCTTTACGGGTGACTTTCCATCCCTTGAACCAAGGCATGTTAGCACTTGGCTCTAGCATGTTGTCACCATTCCAACCAGAAATTGGCACAAATGCTACTGTGTCGGGGTTGTAGCCATGTAACTCTGAATCTTGAGTTGTGAGTTCGAGCTCCATGTCGGGTGTAGCGATTGCTTAAATAATCTTAGAAAAAAAGAGAAAAGAAAAAGAGACCTTCGAATTGCAGGTCTTTTGCTTGCCTGACAAGAGGCAAGAGCTTGGGACAACAGAAAGAAGACCAAAGACTGTCTCCTGGGTTCTCCTTCTCCTCTTTCATTTGCAACTGCGCTCAAATAAGTGTGAAATGTGTCTTTGAAAGGGTGCACATTCTAGCTCATCACTGGCATCTACATGTATGGATTATAGGGGCTAGGAGGCAGTATAGGAGGAGAAGAGGAAAATGGACCTCATAGTCAGGTTAAGATATTGGGAACCCAAGGTACTGGGGAGACAAAAGAGTATAGATTTGTAAAAACATCTTATCGATGAGATTTGGCAAGAAGATAGTCAACAAGTACTTTAGGAATACATGTTCAGGCTGAACAGGCCTGAAAGTAAAATAAAACATAAACTGGGAATGCAAAGATATCTACAACCAACTCCTGCCCTCTGTAAGGGTAGAGTTCAGTGTAAAACAGAAGATAAAACACCAGACTCTGAAATCATCACTGAGGAGATGAAGATCCACTCTGAAGAGGGATGTCCACTACAAGAGCTGAAGTTTGTTTTATTTTACTAGGGGGTCTGGCACTACACCTTTTATAGTTCAGGAGTGCAACTTAAAAACCTATAACAATAGAACAGCTTGGAGCCCAAGGATATACATCAAACTCATTTCAGAGATGAGTTCATAGATGAGCTGTTGAAGTGATCAATTCCAAACCTGTAACTGGAGTTATTATTGACCTTTCTCTCTCTCTTCTTCTACATGGTACATCAGATCACAGCAAACCGCGTTGGCTCTGCCCTCAACATATATTTAAACTTTAACAGCTTCTCACTACTTCTACCGCAACCACTCTGGTCCAAACCATCATATAACCTGGATTTATAGATAGAATTTCAAAAATCTATCTCCAGGGAGATCCCTGGGTGGCTCAGCGATTTGGCGCCTGCCTTTTGCCCAGGGCATGATCCTGGAGTCCCAGGATCGAGTCCCACGTCAGGCTCCCTGCATGGAGCCTGCTTCTCCCTCTGCCTATGTCTCTGCCTCTCTCTCTCTCTCTCTCTGTCTCTCATGAATAAATAAATAAAATCTAAAACAAAACATATAAATAAACTCTTAAAAAAAATGATTGCCATGCTGTGTACATCAGGTCCCCAGGACTCATACATCCTATAACCAGACATTTGTATCTTATTATCAACCCCGCTCCATTCCCACCTCCAGCGCCTGCTATTATTTAAACAAATAACTGTGGCTGAGGACGTAGAGCAATTGGAACCCTTGTTGGTGGGAATAGAAATGGTGCAGTTGCGGGGCACCTGGGTCGTTCAGTAGGTTAAGCTTCTGCCTTCGTCTCAGGTCATGAACCTGGGGTGGAACTTTGCACCAGGCTCCCTACTCAGCAGAGAGCCTGCTTCTCCCTCTCCCTCTGCCTGCAGCTCCCCCTGCTTGTGCTCTCTCTCTTTCTCTGTCAAATAAAATAAATAAATAAATAAATAAATAAATAAATAAATAAATAAATATTTTTATAAAGAAGAGGAAATGGTGCAGTTGCTATGGAGAACAGTATGGCAATTCCTCAAAAAAAAAAAAAAAAAAAAAGATTCACAATTGAGGCGCCTGGGTGGCTCAGTCAGTTAAGCATTCAACTCATGATTTTGGATCAGGTGGTGACCTCAAGGTTGTGGAACCAAGCCTGCATAGGGCTCTGTGTTCAGCATCGAGTCTCCTTGTCCCTCTCCTTCTGATCCTCTCTTGCGTGCACTCTCTCTCTCTCAAATAAATAAATAAAATCATTTTTAAAAATGATGCAAGATAGCCAGAAGGTAGAAATGATCCAGGTGTCCATGGACAAATGAAAGGGTGAGCAAAATACTGTATATCCTTGGAATATCAATCAACATTAAAAAGGAAGGAAATTCTGATGGGTGAAACTTGATGACTTCACACTAACTGTAATAAGCCAGTTACACAAAGACAAATACTATATGGTTCCACTCACACAAGGTACCTAGAGTAGTCCAATTTATAGAGGCAGAAAATATCTAGAGATGCATAGAGGCAGTAGTTGCACAACAGTGTCAATGTTCTTAATGCCACTGATCCGTATACTTTCAAATGGTCAAGATGGTAATTGTATGTGTATTTTATCAAGACTTAAGAAATAAAAACAGGTGCTTGGCTGGCTCAGTTGGAGGAGCATGCGACTCTTAATCTCGGAGTCATGAGTTTGAGCCCTACTTTAGGTGTAGAGATAACTTAAATAAAATTTAAATTAAAACTAAAAAACATAACAAACTATCATCAAAAAATATTTTACTGCTCTCTCATTAGATTAGATCTTTCCTCGGACTGTAGCAACTTCCTCTTTCACAAAAGGATTTCTCACTCTGTCCTTAGACCCTCTTACCTCCTCAGTTTCTGGAAAATGTATCAAAAAGGCTTTGGTAAAGAGTTATCAACTGAGAACTAATTTTCTGTGGTCCTCTTTCACTTAGAGACAACTTATTTAACCCAATACACTAAAAAACAATTGGGACACATTGCGAGGTCAGTAAATTTAAATACATCTTGGCTATTGTTTTTGCTAATAGTTTTTAAAAAGTAAAAAAGCTTTTATCTTAGGGCATACCTTAAATATATTTTCATCAGAAGGAACTGATTGAGCTTATTTAATTTTTTTTATTTTTTTTATTTTTTGAGCTTATTTAATTTATAAACATTCTTCACTGTTGACTCTGATTGTCAAAACCGGTCTTTATGGTAAAACCAATCAGCGAGATCACACTTCGTTTGTGCCAGAAACCTTACTTACTTCCTTTTTCAATGCAAATCCCCGAGAAAATCAAAACGAGCCAAAACTGCTTTTATCCAAAACAGTCCTTCATTCTTAACAGAAATCTGCACAAGACAAGAAAGCCAGGAATGTAGGATGGATTTAATGAGCCTTGTTTTTTAGGAGGCTTCCGAGGTGCCCCATTTCAAATAAGTTGCCTTCAGGGCACCAGGCTGGCTCAGTCAGTTAAGTTTGCGACTTTTGATCTTAGGGTTATAGGAATCATTTAAAAATAAAATCTTTAATAAAAAAATAATAAGGTTCCCTGATTGCCCCCCCCCCCCCATCTTTCCCTGCCTAGGGCCTTGCCCCATTGTAATTCAGAGTGGCTGGAGATAGACCTTTCTTTTGTAAAGTGAGCTTTCGGGAGATTGCTAGAGAGGAGAACCACAGTCCCAGAGCAATGGAATGGGCATCCAGGTTCTTTGGAGCCTCCCTTCCTCGCTGTCTCAATCTGGGGACTAGAGAGGCCTCTCGGAGGACATGCACTAATCTTGAATCTTTCCCAAACTTGCTGTTTATCCATCTCCACCCTTTTAGTAAATGGCCCAGCATTCACCGGGTATTGAGCCATGAATCTGTGGGTCGCCTTTGATGGCTCTCCTTTCCCCTCTCCCAACACTCCTTAAACCCATCCATCAAGTCCCATCACTTTTTTTCCAAACTGTATCCCAAATTTTCTCACTTCTCACCTCTACCTCTGAGGCCCAAGTCCAGGCCACCCTCGCCTGGAAGATTGCAAGATCCTCTCAACTGTCTTCCTTTCTCCTGCCTTGTGTCCTGCTAATCTTCCTTCTGCCTGTAGCCAGAAAAGTCCTGTCCCTCCCTTATGTAAAATGTTCCATTGCTTTCCTTTGCACTTAGCATAAATTTGAATAATGTTTACTTACTAAGGGGACCAACTGGTCCTGGGCCAAACCCAGAACAATTGATCACTCTCAAGGCTCCGGGGCTCTGACTCCGACTGCCTCTGTGACTCCTTCTCACAAGACTCTCTGGCCACCTCTGTCCCCTCCCCCATTCCTTCACTTCTCTCTGGTTTATTTGGCTCCAATCACGTAGGCTCTTTGTTGTTCCTTGAGAGGCATGCGTGTCTCAGGACCTTTGCACTTGTTATTTCCTCTCTTTGGAACCATTTTGCCCTTGGGTTGCTCTTGCACATTAGCTTCAGCTCAATGTTTCCTCCGTAAAGAGGCCTTGGATCCCTCCAGGTTTTACCGTAATTGTCTTGCTCCCCACCTCTTCTTACTTATTCATTGTGGAATGTGAAGCTCTCTGTGCTTTACTTTTTTCCCCACAAAATGGAGCAGAGGTTATTTCCAAAGGGCTGGAGTGGGGGACACAATGGGATACCCCTTGCTCATGCCTCATATCACTGCTGAAACATAGTAAATGTTCATACCAACTGTGATTATTGCCCCATCTTGTTCTCTTCCTTGCACCTGTCAATACTTGGTACAATCACATTTGCATATTTATTAATTTCATGTTTATTGTTTGTCTTTAACTAGAATATGAGCTGCATCCAGGTGAAGATCTGGTTTGTCCTTCAGTGCCTAGGATAGTTGCCTGGCACATATCAAAAGCTCAAGACGCATTAAGTGTGAATGAAGCTTGATGTCTGCTCACAATGTGAGTGTACCTAATGCCACTCATTTGTATACTCAAATATGGCTTAAATGGTGTATTTTACCACAGTTAGAAAATAAACACTATTGCCACATTATATTTGATAGCTTTGTTAGCTACGAAAAAAGAAAGTTAAATGATGCCAAGTCAGAGCATTCTAGGAATGGTTAGCCACTCAGAGGGGGTAGTCTGTGATTGCGATTTTCAGGGACTTTTTTTTTTTTTTTAACATAACACTCCTCCTTTTCGTTGCACCCATTAGCATGCACGCCCTCCTGGGAAGGTGAGTGGAGGTGGGTACAGGAAATCCTGGGAACCCTGCCTCCGAGGTTGAATGCCCTGAGAAGAATTCAGCTTCTTTCAAGTAGTACTTTTAGGGAAAACTCTGCAGGCTAAGCTTTACACACGGGTTTTGTCACTCTTCCTTGGACAGAGTTTTTGCAGCCAATCAGTACTGTGCCACTAACCCGCCGCGTGAGTCAGGTAAGTTACCTAAGCTTCCTGTGCCTCTGTTTTTCCTCTTTAAATGTTAATAACAGGGACGCCTGGGTCGCTCAGTGGTTGAGCCTCTGCCTTTGGCTCAGGTCATGGTCCCGGGGCCTGGGGATCGAGTCCTGCATCGGCCTCCCCTCAAGGAGCCTGCTTCTCCCACTGCCTGTGTCTCTGCCTCTCTCTGTGTCTCTCATGAATAGATAAATAAAATCTTAAAAAAAAATAAATGTGAACAACAATAAGAAAACTCTATTACAGGATTAGCATAAGCGCTGAGCACGAGAAAGCATGCAAAAATGCTTAGAGAAGTCCTGCCCTGGTTCATAGTAAGTGCTATGGAAATGTTAGCTAGTAATATTTTTATTATCCATCCAGTTACTTAAGCCGGAAATCTAGGAGTTGTTCATGCTCTTTCTTTTCCCCTATTTCCATTCTTCAGAATGGATCTTAGAACCGTTCACTTTTTCTTCTAAATATTCTCAAGTTTTGCCTATCCTGCTAATCTTTAACCTGTTCAGAAACCTATCCAATGTCTCTTCGTTTTTATGTGGTCTACCAGTTGTTCCAAGCGCCATTTACTCGTGGCCCATCCTCTTTCCCTGTTGATCTACCTGGGCAGTGCCATCCGATATCAAGTTTCTACCTCTGCAAGGGCCTGTTGTTTGGAGTCCGTTCCATTGGCTAGTCATTACTGATTTTCCCTTTTCTTCGTTCCTTATGGATACCCCAACAGCAAGTCCATTCTACCTCCAAAATACCTTTCAAATCTGTCTTCTTGCATTGCCACACCGCTGTCATTTCTCAGAGAGACGATTGGAATGGCTCCAATCTACTGCCTACCCACCTCTTTCCCTCTGGAACTCTCCTACCTCTGGCCATTCTCCTTAGTAATATAGGAAAGATGTTAGGGTTCTAAGCTGACGGCCATGTAACAATTCATGAGAGTTCTTTGGTGAAAACAGGTGGTTTTACTAAAGCATCGGGACAGGACCCGTGGGCAGAAAGAGCTGCACCGGGGTCACGAGAAGTGGCCCATTATATACTTTCAGGTTGGGAGGGGGTTAGGGAATAGTGTGAGTCTCTAAGGAATTTTGGGAGCAAAGTTTCCAGGGCCTTGAGGGGACTAGCTATTGTTGGTCATTTATTACTGTCCAATAAAATCTGAGTCACGAGATGTATATCGATGGGTCATATGCTTGGGGGATGATTGCAACATATATCTTGGGGAGGGCAGAGATAAAGGAAGTTTTGAAAGGAATTTTTGTGTGTGTGTTAAAGTACATTTACAGGGTCCTAGGGGATGGGCCAAGATCTCCTTTTGCCCCTAGCAAAGTATCAATGTCAGGTTCGATCCGGTCGGTGAAGTGAGATAGAGAGGCCAGGCAGAGGTGGATGAGGCGAGCTTCTGACGGAAGCGCTCTCGGGCGAGGTTCTGGGCCCCCAAGGGAGTGAGACGGGGGAGTCGCCCGGGGAACACAGGCAGGCCGGCTTCTACGGGGAAGGAAGGGCAGGGTGGCGCGGGGAGAGGGCGATAGCTGCTGATGTCTGCCTGTGCTTCGGGGTTGGGTAAGGCTCGGTTTCCGTTTCCTGCCTAGGCCCTGTTTTCCCACGATGACGTGTCCTTGCGGGTCCGCTAGTGGCGGGAAGGTCCCGAGGCGAGGGTGACAAGATGGCGGGCCGTCCGCCATTTTGTTGGTGCCCCTGGAGCCGTCCCCCTCGATCCGTCCCCCTTGATCCCGCCGCCCCACGGTATCGGGGCGGAGGTAGTTGAGCCCCTCGAGGAAGACCACTCTGCCTGTTCCAAGGGCGTGTCAACGGGCTGTAGGCGGGAAGGAAATTCAATAATTTTTCCTCTGCTTTTGTTTCCCACGTCACTTAGTGCACTCCAAGAGACCACTTTTCTCTCTAAAAACGACAAAATGTTTGATATGAACAGACATTTAAAAGAACTGCATGTGGAGGTTAAGAAGCGTGGCAACAAAACAATCTCTGCGGGCCTACCTCCCTACCTAGGAAAGGGAACAGTCCCAAATCCTTTGATGTCCTGAGTGTCCTCAACACTACTGGGAACTTGGCCTTTTAAAAAAAATTGTTGGCTTGAAACTATTCCCTTGCTTTCTTTTATCTATTATCTATCTATCTATCTATCTATCTATCTATCTATCATCTATGTAATCTCTACCCAAACTTGGGCTCTTGAACTGAGATCAAGAGTTGCGTGCTCTTCCGACTGACCCAGCCAGGCACCCCATCCTTGTTTCTTTTATAGTTTTACCATATATATGTGTGTGTATTCTTGAGCAATTTATTACTTGCTTTTGTTTGTAAATTTTACAAATATAGGATCAACTTGTGAGTACTCCTTCGCAAATTGGTTTGCTTATTTCCTAGTCCTAATTCTAAGATTCATTTGTGTCGATGTATATGGCTACGAGACAGTCATTTCTGTTGCTATTTAGTAATCCAAGGTAAGATCCATTATTTTTTTATTCTTATTACTACTGATAGACATTTTGATTGCTACTGTATCTTTTCTCTTATTCTTTTTTATTTTATTTTATTTTATTTTATTTTATTTTATTTTATTTTTTCTTATTCCTATTTTGAACAGTACTTCTACATGTCTCTTGGTGCACTCCTATAAGGGTTTCTTGTGAGTAGTGGCCTTCATTTTTGCCCTTATATTCCTCTCTGTGTTTATGTCCTGACCCATTACGCACACATATATTTATCCTGACTTTTGGGGAGGCACCTTGGCATTTTCTATACTACTCTATTTCACTTTAATTAGTTAATTGATTTTTAAAGATTTTGTTTATTTGACAGAAAGAGGGCATGCAAGCAGGGGGAGCAGCAGAGGGAGATGGAGAAGCAGGCTCCCCCCTGAGCAGGGTACCCTATGCAGGACTCCATCTCAGGACACTGGGATCCTGACCTGAGCCTAAATCAAAAGTCGGATACTTAACCAAACTCGGACACTTAACCGAAGGCATATGTTTAACTGACTGAACCACCCAATCTCCCCTCTATTTCATATATATATATATTTTTTTTTTATTTTTTTAAATATTTTTTTTTTATTCATGAGAAGGGGGGGGCACAGGCAGAGGGAGAAGCAGGCTCCATGCAGAGACCCCGATGTGGGACTCGATCCCAGGTCTCCAGGATCACACCCTGGGCTGAAGGTGGCGCTAAACTGTTGAGCTACCTGGGCTTGCCCTATATATATTTTTTAAAATATTTATTTTATTTTATTTTATTTTAAAGATTTATTTATTTATTCATTCAGAGAGAGAGAGAGAGAGAGAGAGAGAGGCAGAGACACAGGCAGAGGGAGAAGCAGGCTCCATGTAGGAAGCCCAACACAGGACTCCATCCGGGGTCTCCAGGTTCACGCCCTGGGCCAAGGGCAGGCTCTATACCGCTAAGCCACCCAGGAATCCCCGTCTATTTCATATTTTAAAAAGAAATTGATATAGGGTTTCTGGCTGAATCAGTCAGCAGAACATATGATTCTTAATCTCCAGGTCCTTAGTTGGGTCATGAGCTTGAGTCTTATGTTGGACATAGTTTACTTTAAATGAATCAATCAGGGCAGCCTGGGTGGCTCAGCGGTTTAGTGCTGCCTTCAGCCCAGGGAGGAGACCTGGAGACCCTGATTCTGGAGACCTGGGATGGAATCCCATGTTAGGCTCCCTGCATGGAGCCTGCTTCTCTCTCTGCCTGTGTCTCTGCACCTGCCCCTCCCTCTGTGTATGTCTCTCATGAATAAATAAATAAAATATTTGTTTAAAAAATCAATCAATAATCAGTAAAGCAAGAGGATGGAGAGCATTTCCTTCTGAATGCTTAAAAATTATTTATTTTCAAAATAATATTTTATTTATTTATATGACAGAGAGAGAGAGAGCACAAGCAGGGGAACAGCAGGCAGAAGGAGAAGCAGGCTCCCCACTGAGCAGGGAGCCCAATGTGGGGCTCCATGCCAGGATTCTGGGATCATGACCTGAGCCTAAGGCAGGCACTTAACAGACCAAGCCACCTGGGAACCCCAAGCTCTCCAGTTTTTGATTGAAATATAATAACATTAGTTTTAGGAGTACAATATAATGATTTAATATATGTACGTGTTGTGAAATGATTGCTACATTAAGTTCAGTTAATATATATCACCATGTAGAGTTTCAAGTTCTGTTTTTCTTGTGACAAGAATTTTAAGATTAATTCTCTCATCAACTTTCAAGTACACAATACAATATTGTTAACTATAGTCACTATACTGTAGATTCCATTCCCCCACCTTGACCCATTTTGCACTTTTCCTGCTCCCTATCTCTGGCAACCACTAAATCTATTTTTTGTATGAGTTTATCACAAGGAGTAAAATTTACTTCTTTTGTTGTGGCTGGATAATATTCCATTGTGTGTGTGTGTTTGTGCGTGTGTACACAATTGACCTTTTGAACAACCTAGATTTGAATTGTGTGGGTCTACTTATATGAATATTTTTTTCAATAAATATGGGAAAGCTTTTTGGAGATTTGTGACAATTTGTCACAAAAAAAGTAAGTAGAACTGGGCACCTGGCTGGCTCAGTCAAAAGGGCATGCGACTGCAACTCTTGATCTCAGGGTCATGAATTAGAGCCTCACATTGAGTGTAAAAATTACTAGATAAATGGGTAGAGGATCTGAATAGACATTTTTCCAAAGAGACATACAGATGGGCTTGAGCCACCCATTGGATCCCGGTAATTCTACTTTTAAAAAAGATTTTAAAATTTGTTCTGGAGGGAGATAGAGAGTGAGCAGGAAGATGGGGCAGAGGGAGAGAGAAATTCAAGTTGACTCCGTGCTGGGCATGGAGCCAAATGTGGGGCTTAATCCCAGACTCAGATCATAACTAGAGCTAAAACCAACAGTTGGACACTCAACGAACTGAGCCATCCAGGCGCCTCTGATAGTTCTATTTAAAAAAAATTTTTTTTAGGGACGCCTGGGTGACTCAGGGGTTGAGCATCTGCCTTTAGCTCAGAGAGTGATCCTGGAGTTCTGGGATCAAGTGCCACATCGGGCTCCCTGCAAGGAGCCTGCTTCTCCCTCTACCTATGTCTCTACCTCTCTCTGTCTCTCATGAATAAATAAATAAAA